>NC_064626.1:322741298-323087965 GCF_023864275.1 Schistocerca cancellata | reverse complement strand
ACTGAATTAAATATTTTCGCGATTCACGAAATTAAACGCTGTAATTCGTTGAAACGAACCCTGCGCTATTAGCAGCTGAGTCGCACTGTCGATTGCAGAGCAGGTGAGGGGCGCGGTGGAAGGGGGCGGGATGAGGGCGGCGGAGGGGGGGGGGGGGGTAGTACATGTTACATAGCCTTGTAAAGTAACGAGATGACAGAAAATTTTGCAAGAAACTAGCATTCTCGGTTTGAGCGGGTACGACAGGCTGATAGGCCTCGTGACGCCCGATGGTAAGGGGAGGGGGGCGGGAAAAGAGTTGTACTAGGAGGTTGTCTGTCTCTCCAGAGAAATCTGCACCTTTGGAGGCACAATCTAGCAACGGTAAGCCGTTTTCTTGCCCCTGAAGGAACCGTTTCAGAATGGACGTTCCGCTTCTCTCCCCGCCCCTACTCACCAACACCATCGTCAAAAGCAAGGAGATTTTGAATGAACAGTGAAACCTTGGGAAGAGGCGATGGCGCACAATAGTGAAATATAAATTACGAATCAAACAGTCAGAAGTAAGAAGAAGTTTAGAACATAGAAACAAAAAACTAAGCTCCCCCCGAACAGGCCATGAAGGTCCAATGGTGCCGACCGGCCGCCGTATCATCCTCAGCCCACAGGCGTCACTGGATGCACACCGCTCTCCCAGGCAATCAAGTAGCTTCTCAGTTTGCCTCACAAGGGCTGAGGGCACCCAACTTGCCAACAGCGCTAGACAGACCGGATGGTCACCCATCCAAGAGTTGGCTCAACTCAACAGCGCCTAACTTCGGTGATCTGACGGGGACCCGGTGTCACCACTGCGGCAAGGCCGTTGGTTTAAACCCTAAAACAACTCCTAATAAAACACATATTTTGTATGAATATTACACAGTAAAAGTAGGAGGTGGAATGACTTGCGGTGAGGAATGTGGCGAAGACAGATTGTCTTATTTTAAAGACGTGCCAGTGAGGTGGGAACGCCATCCCAAAGGGCAGGACTATGATGGAAGTGCAGAAAGTGGAGTAATACAATATCTGGCTATACATTAAAAGTTGATGCATGTTTATTGCCCCTCAATATATGAAAAATCATCATAACTTGTGAACAAGTTCGCCAATAGATGGTGCGAGGGTCGTTCAGTAAGTGTTGCAAAACATCTCTCTCTCGGCTAATTTCCGTTGAAAAAACGCGGAATCAGTTGTGGGACGCCGTGGAATATTCCCGCTTCACCCGTGTAATTTCATGAAGTTTTGATACGTGGAGAAGTTATACACAGCCTTCAAAATGGCGTCTTTAACGGAGGTGCGTTGCAAACAGAGCTCTGACTGGTATCTGTTCTTTCAGAACAGTTACTATCTTCATACAGTTAAAGGCTACCCCGCCACTGAACTACTTCTGTGCGAATGCGCACACTTTGCCCGAAGTCTTACGGAAATCGTCAACTTAGTTGGCGCGAGTAATGAGTGAATGGGCAAATATCCTTTAGGAACATTACGAATGTAGGATGTCGACAGTTGGGGATGTGGGTCTCACGGGAAGCGTGCAAGGGATAAGCCCCTGCAGTCCCGCTATTCTCTGTGCCCTCGGAAGCTCAGATGGGTTGTTCGGTCAGAGGGCTGGTCGCCCTCTGTAACGAATGTCTTATGACGTCCACCAAGACCAAACGCAACGAACACAATACCGACGAAAAAAAAAAGCATAGATAGAGCGTCTACCACGTAAGCAGGAGATCCCGGATTCGAGTCCCGGTCGGGGACACATTTTCAGCTGTCCCTACTGAGGTATATCAACAACACCTGTTGGCCGCTACGGGTTTCGATTAGTTATCATTGCTCTCATTCAGTTCCTTTCACCGGAAAACCAGAGCATCGAAGATATTCATAGGCGCTTGTAGAATGTCTGCGGAGCCATGGCAGTGAACAGAAGCACGCTGAGTCGCTGGGCGATGCGTCCGTCATCAACGCAACAAGATCGCACAAGCCTGTCCGATCTTCGGCGTACCGGCTGGCAGCTCACACGTGTGACTCCTGGAGCGTTGGGACTCGTGGACACACTCATTCGATGTGATCGACAGATCACAACCACACACCTCGCTGCTCAGCCGTACTTCTCTGTTGGTAGAGCTGCAACACTTGTTCACCAGTTGGTGTAATCGAAAGTGTTTACCCGCCGGGTTCCTTGCCGCCTAACAACAGACCATAAAGAGCAACGAGGAAACAAAGCATATTGCGACCTCTATGTTGGATAAAGAAAAAATTTGGGTCTAAGAGCCCAGTAATTAGGTCTGTTAGACCTTTAAAATTTATGTGGAACTGCTTTCACGTTACGACACCGATCATGGCAATTTTTGGATGAACATTGTCACTTTTTTGGATGAACATGAGGTTATCATAACCACGCAGGCTTGTACGGCAGGGGTCACGATGATAAAAATTCTTCTGGATGTTGTAGCACGCCATTATATAAAATACTTTAATTATAAAATCTAAAACCAAAGTTTCGATCGTGTTACAATGGCCTTTCTTCAGCATGTTCACCGCAACAAAAATGAAAACGAACATCTGCTTCTCCATGACAACGCAAGGCCTCACACAAATCTGCACAACCAAGAGGACCTCACGAAACTTCATTCGACTGTTCTTCCTCATCTATCCTTTCGACTTCCGTTTGTTTGTTCCAATGAAGGATGCTCTCCGCGGAAAGTAGTACGTGGGTGGGGCGGATGTGATTGATGCAGCAAGACGTTGGCTCCGACGTAATAGCGCGGTAGCAAGCGGACATACAGGCTCTCCCAGCTAGTTGAAGGGAGATGATGTAGAAAAATAGGATTTTACAGCGGAAAGAGTGTTGGAATCCTGTATAAAGCAAACCTGCTGTCAGAAAAAGTGTGTTGCATTTCTTACTGAACACCTCTCTTATACAGCTAGCAGTGTTGATTCGCTGCTACTTTCTTTTCTAGGCAGCCTAGCCTAGGTTACCTTGTTATGCAATATTTCATTTATGTCTCTTTCCGGAGTTAAAAGTTGTCTTCCAAAAGAGCCTTTCTTAAGTTGTCCAATACCAAATGTACCGCAGCATGGAAACGAATTGGAGGTGCTAAGGTAGTAAATGAATTGATACTGTGAAAGTTAATTCATAGCCAAACACCACCCCAAAATTCGTATAAGCTCGTTATCTGAAACGTGGCGAACCACAAGCTCTTCATTGCCCGACGCAAGACAGCAAATAGTGTGACTCATGTAACACCGTGGCATATATGCAAAAACCCGTGCTCAGTATCGCTGCCACCCATGTTATCAGCGACGCAAGCAGTGCACAGGACAGTTCAAAATGGATGTAGAGATTACAAGTGGCTATAACTATCTAATGCGTAAGGGTAAATCAATAAGAATTAAGAAAGATGTTGTAACGTTGTTGCTTTAATTTGTGGTGTAAGCGGAACTGATCGACAATAAAAGCGGTTTAAAAGCTATGAGCTGTCTGGGGAAGTTAACCTTGCATTACTGAGCAACTGTTTCACCACGTATCCAGTCTAGCTTACCAAATTCCCAAGCAGACTAACATTAATTATAATCTTTTACTAGTCGTACGACAACCGGTGATATATATATAAAAAAGAGAATTTAAATAAAAAGAAATAAATCAGTTTATATTTGGAAATTTATTTTAACATTGATCATTGAAATTTCAGCATATTAAACTTGATTCATAACTAAGCTGGTGCCTTATTTAGTATTGTGAAAATGTGAGATTGTAATCTTACGGAACACATCAAATATGGAGCCAAGATTGGGAGACTGCATACAACACTGCATTCATAAAATAACACACGAAGAAGGTTGAAACATATGCAAGAGGAAATTAACCACAACCAACCGATTCAATTTTCACCCAAAGAAGTTATGTTCGTAGCACAATCCTGTCCGTCATGTAATTACCACACATTGGTATACTAAATTCATACTAACTCTCTGTGAAATCTTCCCGAAAAGAATAGCTGAGGGCTACTTTTATGAATACACCACATGCTTCACGTGGTCAACTTGGTTTACACAAAGAGTGTAACTCCACAATAATTTTGATAATTAAAATAAATTAGATCGAAAAGCAATTTACAAAAGAAAAACCTCGAACTGGTTACTATCGTCTTACTATTAACCTGATGGGTCAAACAATTGTATAAGCACGTGGTACTGGTCTCACTAAGTACACCCCACGTGGGTTGAACATAAAGAAAAGTTGCTATATTGAAAAATATTGTCAAGATGAGATGTTATAATCTCACGCACACTCGCATTTAAGATTGATGATCTTAGTTAGAGTTACTGATCAACACGTGGTTCCACTTTACTCACAAAGTAGTGACAAAGCAACTACTGGAAAATATTCTGAACTTCACACTCGAAATACACTGCATTGCAATTTAAGATAAGATTAGATATTTTAGAGCTAAACCTGAAATAAAGGTGATTAAATTTTCAGTTAGGCTGAACTTAAGAAATCCATTGTCCTATGGATTTAGCAGACACGCGCTTAGCCGGAGATCTTACCACTTCAGACGCTCGCCACGGACAGACTGACCTGGTCTCTCCTTGAGGGTGGCTCACAAATACAAACGCAAGTGGCCAGAGGGGCAGCTTCCTATACCAACATGACAAGGGACGGACAGCACCATACTAAGGATAGAAACCTCTTTGCTTTTAGAAAGCGTAGCTACCTGTTCCGACGTTGGTCCTACTGTTCTCTAGCAGACAGGCTTGTCTGCTACCCTCAAGCATGAAACTAGAAATACATTTGCTCATTCATCCTCTCACACAGAAGGGAAGGGGGATAACAGTATCTTATCATATACAGTATATAAAAGAAAGCTGATGTAGGTTCCGTATGAGACTGTGTGACATGAATTACATATAAACTGTGTTTTAAAGTGTAGTAGTGTGACAGATCGTTCTTGTTTATGTGTAAAAGTAACACGTTCCACTACTCAGTCTCCTCCCAGATAGTCAGAAACGCCACAGTAAATTTAGAAGAGGAATTTATGCCGTAAATGACAACAGATTTAAGAAATTAAGATGAAGGGAATCCAGCAGAGACCTTTCAATGTAACAGATAATGTTTTTCTATAGACTTTGAACGAGTTCTATATGACTCCCCTTATCTAAGCGATAATCCATTCTATTACATACATTGTGAAGAATATCTAGAGTCATCCACACGAGTGAGTATAAATGTGCATTTTGACTTCTGGAATTTGTTTTCGGAGAAAGGGGTATGGGTCTCTAGGTGGTCAAGAAGAAGACATGGCGTCACCATTTCCAGTGCGACAGATCAAAGGTTTCAAAGATGTTGATTTAAGTTGTTGACTTAGAAGTAAAAATGTGCAGGCCTCCATACTCCAATCTACATAAACTTTCCGCAAACCACCATATGGTGCATGGCGCAGGGCACCTTGCACCAGTACCAGTCACTCCCTTTCTTATTTCACTCGCAGATGGAAATAGGGAAAAAGGACTATCTAAATGGCTTCTTACTAGCCTTAATTTCTCATTATGGTTCTTATGAGGGGTGCAATCAGCCGCAAAATCGGATACATTGGCTTTCTCCTATTGTTTCACGAAAAGAACATCGTCTTTCCTCCAGCAATTCTTATCTGAGCTGACGAATCATTTCCGTAAAACTCGCGTGTTGATGGAACCTATTGGTTATAAATTTAGCAACACCCTCTGAATTGTTTCAATGTTGGTACGGTGGTGGATTGGTAAGCAGGGCACCGTGGGCTGCTGGAGTGGAATGCTGAACCCATTTGAGGGTAGAAAATTTTATTTTCACAACGTTAATTAAAACAGAGCACTCCTAACAACAAAATGATTAATTAGTATTTGCAATGGCGATGATATTTACCGATTATTCAATTGTGTAAAAGCAATGAGAACAATTTTTAAAGAATTAAAAGAAAATGGCTTTACGGCCCCAACTTTAAATTAATAAAAAATTACTTTACACAAATATAACTTTAACATAACTGCAAATCTGAGCTCATTAGTTGTGTATATGAAAAATAAAAATCTGTAAAAGCTATTAGGTTTCAAAAATACTCAAATAGCAAGATCTCATAAATACTTGAATTAACTATTATGGAAAACATTCGGCAATGTGGTGTTATCATAGCGTGAAAGATCTACACAGCAATCAGCACATTCTCTACGTTTGGCGTTCATAGCGGCCGCGCGTCTAAATTCCGGCTCGAGAGCTCAAGTGACAACAACAGGCAGGAGGGCCGGCGCACGGCTTCTAGAACACACAACCCCAGTATTAATACACAGTTCACCAAAATACTAAAACCAACAACCAAGCACTGGGTAGTGCCAAATGCAGGAAAAGTTGTTAAGCGTAATAGTGTGACAACCGCAGTTACTATTAAAGCAATAGTTGCTTAAACAATCTCCGATTATGTGAAATTTCACTTGATAAATTTATAGACCACAACTAGCTTCAAGGTGATAATGACCAGACAGCCCGCACACAACCTTAAATATCAAAGCACCGTTTGACGGCGCAAAATTGTTACTATGACAGTTGACAGCAAGAAGTTTGCAATTCCAGTTTAAATTGGCGGCGGTAGTTTTATACAGAGAATACACTTTGATTCATAAAATTCACCACTTAACATATTAACAATAACAAATAAAAAAATAATCGTTGAATACTGATCATACTTATAATGCAACGGAACCAGGGCACAACGCAGTTAGATGGACTTGTAATACCAAGTATCCCAGAATCACGTCCAACTGATTTAGGAATGACTAGCGAAAATCAAAGTGGCTACACAGAGCAGTGACATCCAAAGGTTCCACCACAAATGGCTCACCATTTAAAGTTAGTCCAGGAGCTCGCCGTTGACATGAACGCCAGGGTGAACTCCCGCGCTCTCCTCAGACAGACACGACTCTTAAATAGGGCCTACGTTGATCGATGACTGCTTCCGGACTCCAGTTCCGCTCGCCGCCAGACCTAGGAGCCCAACCGTCAACACCGTGCGTCCTCGCAGTACACCAAGAGCCGACTGACTACTCGCGATGCTCCGTGCACTTTCTTCCCTCTGTCACTGCCCCGACCAAGTCTCCGTCACTGCCACCGACCGAGTCCCTTCGCGAGACGTGGCCTTCCTGAATAGAGGGCGCTAGCCAACCAAGACGCCGCAAAGCGCGCAACTTGGACAGAGAAACTTATCCTGCCAAGAGTATCGCAGGTAGTCACGGCTCAAATGTCTTCCTCTAACACAGATTGGTGGGGATCCTAAACGGTCGCACTAGTGTTCCATACGCGATCGCCTTTATGGTTGAGCTACACTTTTTGATACTTCTCGCTGTAAATCAAAGACGACCATTCGGCTTCCTTATTATCGATCTCAGGAGCCTGTTCCATTTCATATCACTTTGGAACGTTACGACTAGGTATTTAATCTACGTGACTGTATCAAGTAGCACACCACTAATACTCTATTCGAACAGTACAAGATCGTCTTCCCTTATCATATGCACAAACATACTTTTTTTTTAATTTAGAGAAAGCTGCCATTCATCGCACCAAGTAAAAATTCTGTTTAAATCTTCCAGTTTCCAACTACACTCAGTGACAACACTTTTCAGTACTCTACAGCGTCATCAGCAAACAGTCACAGATTGCTGCTCATCCTATCCGTGAGATTGTCTCTGTGCACACAGAACAAGAGCGGTCGTATCACAATACCCTGGAGTATTCCTAGAGACACCCTTGCTTTGACGCACACTAGCTGTCCAGGGCGACGTATTACAGGGGTTGGGCAAAATATGGAAACATCACAAGACATGCATGCTTCAACATAAATGCTGTCAGTCGTAGTCATAACTGTGCTTTGTGTAGTTGTGAGTTCATTACGTCGGAGCTGAGTGAAGCCGACCGAAGGCAAATTGTTGATGCTGCTATGAGGGATGCTCTCGTGACCAAGGTAGCCGAAGTGTCTAGTGTTGCGAGAGGCACCGTATCGAACAAATACGCCTCATACAAGGAAAATTTACAATTTGTACAGAAACCAGATGGGAGTTATAAGAGTCGAGGGACATGAAAGGGAAGCAGTGGTTGGGAAGGGAGTAAGACAGGGTTGTAGCCTCTCCCCGATGTTATTCAATCTGTATATTGAGCAAGCAGTAAAGGAAACAAACAAAACATTCGGTGTAGGTATTAAAATCCATGGAGAAGAAATAAAAACTTTGAGGTTTGCCGATGACATTGTAATTCTGTCAGAGACAGCAAAGGACTTGGAAGAGCAGTTGAAGGGAATGGATAGTGTCTTGAAAGGAGGATATAAGATGAACATCAACAAAAGCAAAACGAGGATAATGGAATGTAGTCGAATTAAGTCGGGTGATGCTGAGGGAATTAGATTAGCAAATGAGACACTTAAAGTAGTAAATGAGCTTTGCTATTTGGGGACCAAAATAACTGATGATGGTCGAAGTAGAGAGGATATAAAATGTAGACTGGCAATGGCAAGGAAAGCGTTTCTGAAGAAGAGAAATTTGTTAACATCGAGTATAGATTTAAGTGTCAGGAAGTCGTTTCTGAAAGTATTTGTATGGAGTGTAGCCATGTATGGAAGTGAAACATGGACGATAAATAGTTTGGACAAGAAGAGAATAGAAGCTTTCGAAATGTGGTGCTACAGAAGAATGCTGAAGATTAGATGGGTAGATCACATAACTAATGAGGAAGTATTGAATAGGATTGGGGAGAAGAGAAGTTTGTGGCACAACTTGACCAGAAGAAGGGGTCGGTTGGTAGGACATGTTCTGAGGCATCAAGGGATCACCAATTTAGTATTGGAGGGTAGCGTGGAGGGTAAAAATCGTAGGGGGAGACCAAGAGATGAATACACTAAGCAGATTCAGAAGGATGTAGGTTGCAGTAGGTACTGGGAGATGACGAAGCTTGCACAGGATAGAGTAGCATGGAGAGCTGCATCAAACCAGTCTCAGGAGAAGACCACAACAACAACAACATAAGGAAAACGCGTGAACGTTATCCGCTAAGTCACAACTGGAAACAAAATGTCTTGGCTGATCGTGACGGAGAGGATTTTGACGAAAAAAAGAGGGTGGCAGCTACAAGTCTCGCTGCAGAACTGGATGTCGCACTCGCAAATCCTTTCAACACCAAAACAACACGAAGGGAGTCCCATGAACAGGGAATTATAGGACGATAAGGCAATCTGGAGTTCTAAAACCACTCATCAGTGATGCAAATGCAACAGGAAAAAAATGGTGCCGAAGCCATAAACCTTGACTGTGTAGCAATGAAAGAATGTCATTTCGTCAGATCAGTCTTGTTTCACACTGTTTCAAACTTATGACCGAAAGTACCTCCTAAGAGTGACACATAGCAGGGCTTGTGTGATGATTATGACATCCATACCGTGGCATTCCATGGATCCATGATTACTCTGCAAGTCTGCATTACTGCCTATTACGTGACCATTCTGGCTGTTCAAGTCCGTCCATGGTACAATGTTTGCTAACGAATGGTGATGCTGTGTTCCAAGGCAACAACACCCAGCTCGCGTCGTCCAGGACTGGTTTTGTGAGCACGAGGGTGAATTGTCACACATCCTGTGGACACCACAATCACAAGATCTTTGTGGTCTACGTTGGAGGGAAAAGTCCGAGATCGCTATCGCCTGCATCATTGTCACCTGAACTTACCAACATTTCGCAGAAAGACTAGTATAAGATTCCGTTGAAAAACGACGAAAAGATTGAAGAGATGAGATGATGAGATAGTAAAAAAAAGGAAGAGAAGGAAAAATTGTCGGCAATACAGAATGCGGATAGGGAGTGAAACAGGAACCCGCCTGGTATAATTTTGCACAGAGCATATCATAGCTAACGCTTGGTTTAAAAATCATGAAAGAAGGTTGTATACGTGGAAGAGGCCTGGAGACACTGTAAGGTTTCAGATAGATTTTAAAATGGTAAGGCAGAGATTTAGGTTTTAAATTGTAAGACATTTACAAGGGCAAATGTGGACTCTGAGCACAATCTATTGGTTATGAACTGTAAATTAAAACTCAAAAAACTGCGAAAAGGTGGGAATTTAAGGAGATGGGATCTGGATAAACTGAAAGAGCCAGAGGTTATAGAGAGTTTCAGAGAGAGGATTAGGGAAGGATTGACAAGAACGAGGGTAAGAAATACTGTAGAAGAAGAGTGGGTATCTTTGAAAGATGAAATTGTAAAGCCAGTAGAGGATAAAATAGGTAAATAGACGAGGACTAGTAGAAATCTTTGGGTAGCAGAAGAGATGTTGAACTTAACTGATGAAAGGAGAATATATAAACATGGAGTAAATGAAAAAGGCAAAAAGGATTACAAACGACTCAAAAATGAGATGGACAGAAAGTGCAAAATGGCTAAACGGGGATGGCTAGAGGACAAATGTAAGGATGTGGAGGCATATATCACTAGGGGTTAAGATAGATACTGCCTACAGGAAAATTAAAGAGACCTTTGGTGAAAAGCGAACCAGCTGTATTAATATCAAGAGCTCAGATATAGAACCAGTTCTAAGCAACGAAGGGAGCGCAGAAAGCTGGAAGGAGTATATATAGGGTCTATACAAGGGCGATGTACTTGAGGAGAATATTATGGAAATGGAAGAGAATGTAGATGAAGATGGAATAGGAGATATGACACGGCGTAAAGAATTTGACAGACCACTGAAAGACCTAAGTCGAAACAAGGCCCCAGGAGTAGACAACATTCAATCAGAGCTACTCATAGCCTTGGGAGTGCCACCCCTGACAAAACTCTATCAACTGGTGAGCAAGATGTATGATACAGGCGAAATACTCTCAGACATCAAGAAGAATATAATAATTCCATTCCCAAACAAATCAGGTGTTGACATGTGAAAATTAGCGAACTATCAGTCTAAAAAGTCACGGCTGTAAAATGCTAACACGAATTCTTTACAGACGAATGGAAAAACTGGTAGGAGCCAACCTCGGGGAAGATCAGTTTGGATTCCGTAGAAATGTCGGAACACGTGGGGCAATACTGACCCTACGACTTATCTTAGGAGACAGATTTAGGAAAGGCAAACCTACGTTCCTAGCATTTGTAGACTTAGAGAAGGTTTTTGACAACGTTGATTGGAGTACTCTCTTTCAAATTCTGAAGGTGGCAGGGATCAAATACAGTGAACGAAAGGTTATTTACAATTTTTACAGAAACCAGATGGCAGTTATAAGTGTCTAGGGGCATGAAAGGGAAGCAGTGGTTGGGAAGGGAGTGAGACAGGGTTGTAGCCTATCCTCGATGTTGTTCAATCTGTATATTGAGCAAGCAGTAAAGGAAACAAAAGAAAAATTTGGAGTAGGAATTAAAATCCATGGAGAAGAAATAAAAACTTTGATGTTTTCCGATGACATTGTAATTCTGTCAGAGACAGCAAAGGCCCTGAAAGAGCAGCTGAACGGAATGGACATTGTCTTCAGAGGGGGATATAAGATGAACATCAACAAAAGAATTTCTGAAGAAGAGAAATTTGTTAACATCGAGTATACATTTAAGTGTCAATAAGTCTTTTCTGCAAGTATTTGTATGGAGTGTAGCCATGTATGGGAGTGAAACATAGACGAAGGAGAGAATAGAAGCTTTCGAAATGGTGCTACAGAAGAGTGCTGAAGATTAGATGGGTAGATTACGTAACTAATGAGGAGGTACTGAGTAGAATTAGGGAGAAGAGAAATTTGTGGCACAACTTGACTAGAAGAAGGGATTGGTTGGTAGGACATGTTCTGAGGCATCAAGGGATCACTAATTTCGTATTAGAAGGCAGCGTGGAGGGTAAAAATCGTAGAGGGCGACCAAGAGACGAATACACTAAACAGATTCAGAAGGATGTAGCTTGCAATAGTCACTTGGAGATGAAGAGGCTTGCACAGGATAGAGTAGCATGGAGAGCTGCATGAAACCAGTCTCTGGACTGAAGACCACAACAACAACAACAATAACAAGAAAAGTAAAAATTATTTTTGATATTACAGCCAATTTCTGCTGGATATATTCTTTCCAAATAAAATGGCATACCTATTGTTTCATTTATAATAAAATAATGACATACATACCACTCTCTGTTAATCCACTGTCAATGTGGGACAGCGGCTGGTCAAATATTTAACAAAGAAATTCGCCAAACACCTGTGCAAATTAAGAAGTTATATTATTTTATTTTCGCTACCAGTTTCGGCAATTAAGGTTGCAGTCAAGTCTTCATGGCAAGCACTTGAGATTTCACGACGTCCAGAAACAGATGGCCCCAGTATGCCAATATCGATAATTTTTGAGAGGTGCATATGGGACCTGAAGATGGCATATTGAAAACCGAAACTGGTAGCGAAATTAAAATAAAAGAACTTATCAGTTTTCACGGCTGTTTGGTGAATTTCTTTGTTACATAATTACCATTCCGTGCAAAATACTCCTTCCATACAATACCTACTGCCGCAGAAACGGTGGCGACAGTAAGGGTATCCGGTCAGCTTCTGCCACTAACAATGCAAAATCAGATGATTAACATGAGTCACTGCTGATACGTGATAAACGCAAGGAACAAGAAGACGAAGAACTGTACAAGTTTTATACGCAACTTTTTACACCCTTTATACTCTATATATAACTGTATACAGAAAATGACGCCGGTCTTACGTACCGTCTTTAAAAAGTTTTCCTTAGTACGCTATTGCACTTACATTAAAAGTTTATCGCTGGAGCACTCGTCTGTTAGCGTAATCACTGCCTTTCCCCGTTGACCACAGCCGTGATTCGGTACGCTTTTTCCACCTTGCGACAGGGGGCGTGCTTCTCTGTCAGTTACATAGGAAATCGCGTTGCTGTCGTCGTTTGCCAGTAAAACAAATAAAACGAAAAACTGATGTTGATAAATAATTCCTCATTAGAATAAGACGTAAAAGATATGTTGGTGTTAAGACATAGTTTACTTTCCAGTGACTGGAGTTGTGGAGGCACTACCCCGCTACTTCATGTGTAATGCCCGCACGTCATAAAAGTTTTTTGTTCTATAGACGCTGAAACGACGAAACAAAAGCAAGGTTTCTGAAGCACCAGCTCATTATCACGCTATAGTGTGCACTAGAAGCTGTTCTTCCGATGTTGTGACACGTTACACAGTGATACAAACACATAGTTCCGAAGAAAATCTAACAGGGGCACTTCTCATACGTACTGTCCTTCTACCGGTGGTGCCGGCCGAAATGGCCGAGCGGTTCTAGGCGCTACAGTCTGGAACCGCGCGACCGCTACGGTCGCAGGTTCCAATCCTGCCTCGGGCATGGATGTGTGTGATGTCCTTAGGTTAGTTAGGTTTAAGTAGTTCTAAGTTCTAGGGGACTGATGACCTCAGTAGTTAAGTCCCATTGTGCTCAGAGCCATTTGAACCATCTACCGGTGGTATTATGCAGCCTAATAGAGAGTATGTTGTCCACGTACAGTTAACATCATGACTTCCCATATTGTGGATGCGGAAGCAGTGCTTCCCACTTCTACAGAAGCGCTCTTCGGAGCTGATCAGCATCTATGGTGCTGTGGTGGCGATGTTACGGTCAATGGACCATTCGAGAGGGTGCCACGCAAGTTTGATAGATTTGAGTCACTGCTGAGCGTGCCACTGTGGAGGTGCAGTATCTTCAAGATTTTAAACATGGCTGAAACAGCAACTGTTGAAATTCTTCATGGTAAATGATAACAGCCAAACAGTTGCAGGATAAAGATTTACTAAAATTCTTGACCACGGTTTAGGTATATCTAAATATTGCTGATGCTATGCTGTTTTCGCATCAACCCTCTGTCCATAATTATGTTGTATAAATGGAGATGATGTTTAACACCTTTGGCACCATTGTTTTATGTATCTCCAGTGCAGAATGTGATTTTAGTTTATTTTACTTATGATGAAAGTATATTTAGATATACCGAAACCGTGGTCAAGAATTTCAGTAAATCTTTATCCTACAATTGTTTGGCTGTTATCATTTACCGTGTAGTATCTTCATTTTGGACGTACTAGTCTACCAGGATAGTCGGCCAGTGACTAAGCGAAACTAGGTCAAACCAAAGCCAGGTGGGTCGACGAGGATTTTAGGTCAGCCTCCCAATAATAAGAGACTGTACCATATTGACAACAAAAATCGACAAAAATTAAGTCTAAATTAAATAGGTGCTAAACTTAATACTAAAAGAATGCAAAACTAACTGCAAAAATACCTGGTTCATAATTAATTTGTTAACAGTACTAATAACACTGAATAAATGAGAGGCAGAATATTCTTCGCATGAAACAGTAGTGTGTCGTAATATCACTCATCGCTATGGAATGGTGACCTTTGGAAGTACACTACTGTCAAGAAAAAAACTGCATTCTCACAAGATAATAAGCCACAGATGACTCTATACCTACAGCTTACAGTGTACGAGTAAAATACAAACGGTTCTCACTATTGTGTCTTGGTAATTGGTACTATACTGCCTAATTAAAAAAAATGAAGCCCCAGATATCAACTTAATACGAACACACCATCGGCGGATATGTAAATTATTAGATCTCAATTCTCTGTGGGTGGTAGAGCGGCCACCAGAGTGCATGAGTTTTCTTTTTGTCTAATGCTGTTGCCAGGCCTGGTAGTGTACCGGGTGATCAAAAAGTCAGTATAAATTTGAAAACTTAATAAACCACGGAATAATGTAGATAGAGAGGTACAAATTGACACACGTGGTTGAAATGACATGGGGTTTTATTAGAACCAAAAAAAAAAAAACAAAGTTTACAAAATGTCCGACAGATGGCGTGGAACAGCAAAACGCCCACAACTGCAGAATTTGGGTTACCGAAAATCCTAGAACTGTCGTGAAAACTCCATTGTACGACGAGAAAGTCTCGGTATGGGTAGGATTTATCACATCTACCGTTATGGGGACTTTTTTCTTCGAGGAAATGCGTGATTCTGGTTTTGTAACTGCTACCGTCACGGGTGAGAGGTACGCCAATATGTTACAGAATCGCATCATCCCGCCCTGGCTGATAAACACCTGCTGGAACGTACGATGTTCATGTAGGATGGGGTTCCACCCCATATTGCTAGACGCATGAAAGATCTCTTGCGCGCGTCGTTTGGTGATGATTGTGTGCTCAGTCGCCACTTTCGTCATGCTTGGCCTCCCAGGTCCCCAGACCTCAGTCCTTGCGATTATTGGCTTTGGGGTTACCTGAAGTCGCAAGTGTATCGTGATCGACCGACATCTCTAGGAATGCTGAAAGACAACATCCGACGCCAGTGCCTCACTATTACTCCGGACATGCTTTACAGTGCTGTTCACAACATTATTCATCGACTACAGCTATTGTTTAGGAATGATGGTGGACATATTGAGCATTTCCTGTAAAGAACATCATCTTTGCTTTGTCTTACTTTGTTATGCTAACTGTTGTTATTCTGATCAGAAGCGCCATCTGTTGGACTTTGTATGCATCCCATTTAAATGGCTCTGAGCACTATGGGACTCAACATCTTAGGTCATAAGTCCCCTAGAACTTAGAACTACTTAAACCTAACTAACCTAAGGACATCACACACACCCATGCCCGAGGCAGGATTCGAACCTGCGACCGTAGCAGTCCCGTGGTTCCGGACTGCAGCGCCAGAACCGCTAGACCACCGCGGCCGGCTTGCATCCCATTTAAAAAAGCAAAGTTGATCTTCATATCTATGAAGCGACCCCACCTAGCAACAAAAAACCAACGTCATATTATGGCCCCGTTGTCCCACGCAACTTTTGGCCCACAAACTTTTCACCTCCTATCATACTTTCGGAGTTATTCTTGGTGGCAATAGTTAGTGACTCACCCTGTATATAATGACGCACTGGGTTACGTTAGGAGATCATGGGTCTTTTTGCGGATGATGCCGTTACATATGGAAAAGGTATAATACTAGGAAAATGTTGCCAAATGCAAAGGATAAACGCTTGGCATAGGAATTAGCAGGTGACCCTTAACATAAACAAATGTAACATACTTCGTACATACGTGGGAAAAGACCAGTTGCTGCACATGATGGTTATAATTAAACTTTCGCCACTTGAGCCAGTGAAGAGGGAAAATTACTTGCGCATGGGTACCCAACCATATAGGGATGATGCTCAGAGTGCACGCTGAGGATTTGCGTTGTTAGTAGTGTTGGTGCCATGTCGTGCCGTTAGACGGCTGTCGTGGTACGGTGACATGGGGATGAACTACAGGCATCAGTGTGTATTAAAACTGCAGACAGTCAGCGTGGGTCCGGACAAGACGAGCAGGGCTTTACTAGTAAACCTGTTTCACCAAAACAACAGCAATAGTGCTGCTGGTTTTCTCGAAAACCGACGAGTCAAAGATATACTGAGAGGCCCCCTTTACGCAGCGCGGTTGAAGAATATGATTCGAAAGTTAGAATTACCTCTTGGGAGAGGCCCAGGGCCAATTGCGCCACAAATTGCTGAAAAAAGTTACTGTTGCCATGGCTGCGCATTCTGGACGCAATGTGCGATCTCCATCCTGTGCACGAAATGTGTCACGACATCTGAACCTTCCATGCTCCACCGTTCGAAAAGTGCTGCAAACAATTACGAATAGTGCGCCTAGTGCGGTTCCAGGCTGTCGTACATGCAGATGGTCATCGTTTGTAACTTAGAACTAAGAATCTTACCATCTTATCTGTAAATTAAAATGTGTTTCTTTCGATGCTTTATTCGTCGTTTCTCTTCCGCATATCCTTGCAAATGAATCCACAATGTTTAACTGCCCTACGATCACTGATTTTTCTTGGGGGCCCTTTCAAGTAGCGGAAGTTTAATTATAACCGCCCTATATGATTACACGATTGCCGAACAAGCACTAGAAGCAGTTATATCTATTAACTGTCTGGCAACATGCGTATGGAGCGATTAAAAGTGGAACGACCACAAAAAACTAACCACAGGGAAGGCGGTTGCTAGGCTGAGATTCATTGGAATATTCAGAGGGAGCACAGTCTATCCACGTACGACGTAACACACAAAACCCTCATTTGAAAGGCACATAAGTATTCCTTGTCAGTCTTGGACCCTAATCAGATAGGAATGATAAAGAAAATAGAGAATAGCCAAAGGGGAGCAGGGCGTTTAGTTACTGGTTCGCGGAACGTTACGAAAATACCTACGCTCCTACACGTTAGTGGCAGGCTTTTGGGGCGCGCGCGCGCGCGCGCGCGCGCGTGTGTGTCTGTGTGTATGTGTGTGTGTGTCTGTGTGTGTGTGTGTGTGTGTCGGCTCGATGGGGATGGTGGTTCAAGTCTGGTTGACACAGGTCGGCGTCCGTCGATCGCGACAACTACGATCTGCAACTGATGGAACAAAATCCTCGCTTTGTTTGCTTAATTTCAGATACTATCTCCCTTTAACAGATATCTGCGTATCGATGGAGCATCACGCCGGCATGTATAAGCGGCCCTAGCTGTTTGTCTTCTTTACTGTCACACACAACGACTGCACCACTCGGTACCGCAACAACTTCCTTCGTCTGAAACAATAAACCAAATATCTTTCGCGTGTTCTCGATGGGCTTATAAGCTTACGCGAAACTTGATAACAGTATTTCTTTGTGCCCGGTTTGTAAATTAATGTTCAAACATAGGTAATAAGATATCTTGAATTATAAGTTCCATCATTTAAGCCGATGCCACATTACAGTCTTGCGAGGATGTTGATTTGTGAAGTATTACAGCGTCGTTAAGGCGTCGCTACGGTGCTAATTCAACAATTCCTACGTCGTAAATCCAGAGATAAGGTATTCTCTAAACAACATACAGAAGGCGTCGTATTTCGATGTAAACTTACTGTTCCCTGTTAATAATGTCATTAAATCATCTTTAACTTCGGCATTCTCTCGAGAAATAATTGTTTCACAATTATACAGTAAAGTTCCATTAAATGATGTAGCCGACACGAAGCATTAAAGTTATATCTGAGTTTATTGAACTTCTGAATTATTTAACCACTGCACTTGAAAGCACACCGATCTGTCATTCAGGGAATTGAAGCTATTTGCATCAGAAATTCTGACACTGACTACAGCTTCCGACAACACATCGTACCTGTTAATTCTTCATGATCGCGTGTAGATCTTTCCTACTCAAGGCTATTTGTTGAGTTTATGTCGGCGGTTGATATGTTGCCGTATACTTCAATGTTCGTGACTATCACAGATCATGACGATTGAGTCCCAGAATTGATTAAGTATCACACAACTTACTTTTCCTTCACGTATAATAACTGTTCCGTTGTCTGGCTAAATGGTAACTGTTATCTTACATCTGTTCAGAATTCTGACTAGTACGTCAAGACAATACTGTAAAAGCATCAAAACTCCAGATCGGTCTGAAACAATCTAGTAGCGGTCAATAGGCGTACAGTTATCGCAACGTCTACAAGAGAGCGAATTAACATCCCCATTGACGTTTTACATTGTAGTCGCAGCGAACTTACAGCTCGATGCGGCTGCAACTCTTTTCTTGGATAAAAGTTACCTCTGACCACTTTATCTTGTCTGGGTGTTAATTTTCGTAAGGCATATATTTTGAATTCTTTGTTTTGAGTTTCATGTTTCGTATCATCTGATAGTCTTCCATTTAGTTCTTTCCTTGTAATAAACATTGTTAGTTACATGGTGTTTCTGTTAGTCAAACTTTCAATAGTGTTAATATTTTGTTGCCAGTAGCACCAGTCAAGGTCACAATAACTATTTTTTTTATATCTTATGCTACCAAAGGGATGTCATTAGGGGTTCTAGATATTTGGGGTGTTATACTTTGTACATAACATTACGCTCCAAATTCCCACGAGTGTCAATTCCTGTATTACTTCCTCCTATATACATCTCTCGATAACATCTTGAACGAAAAATTAGAGAGATTCGAACTCACACGTTCGTTCTTCCCGCGGTCCATTCGCGACTAGTAAAGGTAATTGGGGACGGAACAGCAGCACCCAAAATAACTTCCGCCACTCATCTGGCTTGCGGAATATAGGTGTAGCGAATTTACTGATGGGTAAGCAGGAGACACTCTGTGAAGTTCGGTAAGTACGAGAGAGTTACTGGCAGAACAGGATCTGTGGATAGACTGTAAGTTATGCTTGGATACCTCTATACCTCTACAAGGCCACTATCTGCAATACGAAAGCTCCAAGTTCAAATCCTTGTCTGGCGAACGGTTTAAGGCCGTCAGTAAGTATCGAATCGGTGCACACTCCGCTTCAGATGGAAATATTCATTCATGTGACCTTAAATATATCACGTATCTTGATATAGTGCTCTGAAAACATACGAAATAGATATTTCCGAGGCCTGCAGTATGAGGAACCTAGTAACAGATTGCGCTTATTCAAAACTCCTTGAAGCAGTATTTTAGCTGGGTTCCCCGCCACAGTTAGTTACCGACATACCCTAAACGCCCTGCTACCTCTTTTTCTTTTTTATTTGGGCCTGTGTCCTGCGTCGATGTGAGGTAGGCCGTGTTATTACGGATTTGGCAGAGTGTTAGTTGCACAGGGTGGCCGGATGCCCTTCTGGCTGCCACCCCGAACCCCCCGGGATGTAAGTAGTGTACCACAGCTGTCTGCTTCTAGTGTAAGCAATGAAATAGTGCGAACGTTTTCAAATGTCTGCGAGTCGTGTAACTGAGGCGGAACTTGGGAACAAGCCTGGTATTCACCTAGCGGGATGTGGAAAACCGCCAAAAACCACATGAAGGCTGGCCAGCATACCGGCCCTCTGCGTTAATCCGCCAGGCGGATTCGATTCGGGGCCGGCGCGCCTTTCCCGAGGAGCAACTCATTAGCGCTCTCGGCTACCCTGCTGGGTCCTGCTACTTCTTATATCTGCTAAATAAAAATTCTTTTGTGCTTACTTAATAAGTTTTACTACAGCGCGATTCCTATATTCTTCTGTAATGTTACAGACGACATGGAAATATTGCTATCAGGTTAATACGAAATTTACTGATTGGTTACTACAACGATTATATTAAAACATGAGTAGCATGACTGAAAGAAAGGATTTTTTACGGATCTAAACAAAAAGTTCCACACAGACTGACCGACGTAAATAATTTTATGTATCTCATCATGATGAAATGATCGAAACTGGTGTTGGTTCAAAATGGTTCAAATGGCTCTGAGCACTATGGGACTTAACATCTTAGGTCATCAGTCCCCTAGAACTTAGAACTACTTAAACCTAACTAACCTAAGGACATCACACACATCCATGCCCGAGGCAGGATTCGAACCTGCGACCGTAGCAGTCCCGCGGTTCCGGACTGCAGCGCCTAGAACCGCATGACCACCGCGGCCGGCGGAGCTGGTGTTGAACAAAGGTTTATTTCATCAGAGGCTGTTGATGGTTATGAAATATGAATTTGTTTGTACATCTACGAGATGTTTGGCTCAACCCGAACAAAATGTACTGCGGGCTCTAATGCAAGTGCATGCTCAGATGCGCATGGATTAGGCTGGAAAAGAAACGGACTTCAGTGCTGCCGCGAGCACCTATCCGTTATGCAGCGCCACTGCTGTCTCAGCTGGCGATGGAACGCGCCGCGGGATCCTCGGCATAAAATCAAAGGGCGGACGCCCCGCCGGCTTTTCAATTAGCGATAACGCAGCCGGCGGGTCCTGACAGAGGCTCGCAGCGAAACTGCGGCCCCTGTACTGCGCCCTCGGCTCTTCCTCTGCTCCTCGGTTCTTGTACACCACTCTTCCCGTCCCGTCTTTCCCTACGCAGGCCGTCTCTTCCTTCTCCTCCTCCGCTTAGTCACAGTGAGGTTGGAGTGGCGACGGCTATGAGTTTCCCTCCGTCCTGTTATTGGTTTCCAATTTTTAATCACCGCCGTATGCGGGTCCTGAGCGACACCAGTCCTCATGCTCTCCCGCATTTCAGGTCCTGGGTTCGCCGCCACAGACTTAGTTACCGAACGTACCACAAACGCCCTGGTACCCCTCATATCTGCCAACGAACAATTATCTTGACCTTACTTATTAAGTTTTCCTACAGTGCGATTCAGTGACACTGGAAAACCAGCCGTACTCACCGCACCTATTATTATTTAACATGCTCATTTACGACAGACCCGTACTGAATCAAATGTTCTCTTTATTGAACATAAAGTCCTAGCGCTAACAGGTAAATAATTATTTGTCATTAGTATTTAGCGAGAGGGCAGTTCTAAAATAGCCCAGAATTATCTGATCATTGTAATTGCAAACATCCGATAGACCTAGTGGTTGGTTCTGAGCACTATGGGACTTAACATCTGAGGTCATCAGTCCCCTAGGACTTAGAACTAATTAAACCTAACTAACCTAAGGACGTCACACACATCCATGCCCGAGGCAGGATTCGAACCTGCGACCGTAGCGGTCGCGCGGTTCCAGACTGAAGCGCCTAGAACCGCTTGGCTACCACGGCCGGCATAGACCTAGTGGACTGATTGTTTGATATGTAATTATTTCTAGGTCCACCAACAAAAGGAACAGGAATAGGAACGCTTCATAGCCTCGAAAAGTTGTATCCCGGCAAAAAAGCTGCTACAATGGACGAGACGTTTCAGTTTTGGCGCTCGCAAGATCCACTGAGAAGGTGGTAGTTTGTTTGCAGTCATTTAAGTAGTTATGAAAGTAAAATGTAGATACATACACCACCACGGACATGCACTGTTTTAAAAAATTATTGTCCGGAACAGCGGATAACATAGTGTACACTCATTATATCATTTAAAAATATGTCCAGTCCTCCGCATCCGATTAAGGTATTCAGGCGGCTTCCGTTAGTCATGAAGCGAATGTCCGATTTAGAAATTACATTTTAAATATTTCAAATTGGGACACCGTCACCCTTCCTGCACCACAACCACTCCCCCCTATCTGTATTCTCAAGATGGGGATCTCTGGCTGAAAAACGAACAAGGTTCTACAATAAGCCGATAAGCCGCCTATTTCTCGTGACCAGGGAATAAACGATATAAAAACTGAGCCGTGCGCGGCTCGTTTTCATACCGTTTATAGCTTGGCATCTTGTCATTGCGGTCATGGAATCTCGTTTCTTATTCGATTTACTGGCGTCACGAAGTTGCTGGCTTGCCTGCCCATGAGTGGCAGCAGCAGCGCTTGTCGATATGAGTACTGTGGTACTATCTTTGGAGCGACCGCGAGTATTTCCGGGTCGCGTTGTGTAGAGTGGAGAGTTGCGAACGGAGATAAGTTCAGTTGGGACGCAGCAGCGAGCAGGTCCGTGCAGTGCGGGGCACTGGCGGCGCGCTGCCACTGCCGGATCGAGGAGGGGTGGGTGCGAGGGCGACGGCTTCGTTGCACACCAAACCCTGGACGTTTAAGTTGAGTGAAGAGTTAACTGCTAAGGCAACCGCGACTATTCTGAGATCTCGACTTTGGTTGTTGCTCCCAGGGCCGCTAAGCCTGGCGGCAACGAGTGAAGTGTTTCGAGGCGGTGAAATATTGCAGCCGTCTTTCTCTATTTGTTGTTCATTATTGAATTTAGTATTATTCTTATTAATGAAGTGCAACCAGCGGTATTTTCTGCCTTGTGGCCGCTAACGCCCCAGTTACCTGCCCTAGAGGTTAGCGTACTTTTCGTGCAGTGTACCTTTCCTCGTCTTGTTGAGGCTGTCCACAGCCTCTTGTATTGTACTGCGCATATTTTGTTTGGGAGGTCTACCTTGGTTCTAGTGTTTCCTTCGGCACTGGGGTTTTCTGAAGACTAAAAATATTCCATCGTTGTACCGATGATCGGACTTCAGGAGGATTAGTTTGTCGGTCGGTCGCCGCTTGAGCTGCCCCTGGTTTCAGTTGGCATCCTGTTACGTGAGCACAACTTTTGGCTGCTTGTGTCACCTTACCTTCTGTTTGAGTTACCTTCCCTTGCTGAGAACCGCTTGTCCTGATTCCTTAGATTGTGATGTTTGTTTTAAGGATATTTTTAATTTTCTAATTATTCTTGGTGTAGCCTTTAGCCGAGTAATAATTTCACTTCTTTTATAATAAGGCCTTCAACCGTGTTACAGTTTGATTTAAAACGAAGTATTTATCTTAATATATGCTATTTACAATTCTTATTTTGGCTTGTGATTCAGGCCTTCAGCCGCTTCTGATCTGAAGTTGTGTGTGGCCTTCAGCTGAACAATAATTTCACCTCTTTCATAATAATGCCTTCAGCCATGTTACAATAAGTTTTTTTTAAGCAAACATGTTTTAAAAGCAAGGTATGTGTTGAGATATGTGCTATTTGGAATTGTATTCCTGACTTCTAATTCATGCCTTCAGCCGTTTGTTATTTGAAATTGTTTGTGACCTTCAGCCGAGTGATAATTTCACTTCTTTTATAATAAGGCCTTCATCTGTGTTACAGTTTGGTTTGAAATGAAGTATTTATCTTAATATGTGTTATATGGAATTGTTCGTCTGACTTCTAATTCAGACCTTCAGCCGTTTGTTGTTTGAGGTTATTGTTAGTGACCTTCGGCCCTAAAATTGTGGAATTTTGGTGACAAGGCCTTCAGCCGTCATAGAATCAATTATGTTTTTTTAAATAAAGTTTACGTACTTGTTTTGCAACCGAGAGTAACTCATCCACAATAGTAACCTTATGCTGCCCCATCCTGAGAAACCAGCTCTCAAAAACATTTCGTCTGAGACAATGAACAATATGGTAAAGAATTGTTCCAATCCCTGGGTTTAGACCAAAGTTTCCATGACGTTTCCCTCGGATGTAAGGCAGTTCCTAGAACTGGACGTTTCCTTCGACATATTTTTGATGTGGAACCCCTCTATCGCACTACCAGCTACCTGGGATTTGGCTGAAAAGAACCGACCTGCTGGATATGCAGCAGTCCGCTATAGGCTACATGATGGAGAAATGAAACGCTACGACATATGTCAGGCAAGTCATCAGCTAACAGGTTACCCCGATGCCGACCAGCATGTCGACCAATATCGAAGGATAACATTTTGAGCAATTAATATAGTAATAGGCATAGGCACCGTGCCTAAGTTAAGTGTTTGTTTACATTTCTTACAGTAGAGCAGACATTTACAGGATATCTTCTCCTGAGGGCGACGAGGTTGTTTGCGGTTCTATTACCTTGCTACTGTCTCAACATGCTCTACCATGTTGTGTCGCTGAAGTTGCCCTGTTACGCAAAAGTCATGAGATAGCGATAAACACATAATACAGACGGCGGTAGTATCTCGTACAAGATATAATAGGGTAGTCCATTGGAGGGGCCGTCATTTGTACTCAAGTGGTTCATGTGAAAAGATTTCCGACTTGATTATAGTCGCACGCTGGGAATTAACAGACTTTGAACGCACGGGACATTCCATTTCGGAAACTGGTCGGGAATTCAATATTGCGAGATCCACAGTGTCATGAATCTGCAGAAAATACCAACTTCCAGACAGTATCTCTCATCAAGGTCAACGCAGTGGCCTTCACATAACGAGCGAGAGCATCAGCTTTTGCGCAGAGTTGCCAGTGCTAGCAGACAAGCAACACTGCGTGACATAACCGCAGAAATCAATGTCGGACGTACGACGAACGTATCCGTTAGGACAGTTCGGGAAAAATTTGGCGTTAATGGGCTGTGTCAGCAACGACCGACGAGAGGGTCTTTGACAACAGCACCTTATCGCCTGCTGCGCCTCTCCTTGTTTGGGCCCTAGACTACCGGAAAAGTGAGGCCTGATCGGATGAGTTCCTGTTTCATAGGGTGAGAGCTTATGTTGGGGTTCGGATGGGACGCAGACCCCGCGAAGCCATGGCCCCAGCTTATCAACAAGGCGCCGTAAACGTTGGTGGTGGTTCCACAATGATGTGGTCCGTGTTTGCATGTATGGACTGGGTCCTCTGCTCCAACTGAACAGATCATTGGTGAGAAATGGTTACATTCAGCTACTTGCAGACCATAGCTGCCATTGATGAACTTCATGTTCCCAAGCAACGATGGAATTTTTATGGATGACAATGCGCCATGTTAGCCGTCCACAAACGTTCGTGACTGGTTTGAAGAACCTTCTGGACAATTCGAGTGCTCGAGAAAGAGAGAGATAAATGGAAAATTAGACTGCACAGGTACAAACGTCGAAAACTGGTTGAAATGGCTTATAATTATATGAATAGAACAGACTACAACATCACATTTTAGGAAGAACTTCACATCCAAAATGGTAAATAGGACGAGGGAAAAATGTCTGTAAAGGAGAATGTGACAACTTACACAGTGACGCGCCAACTACAAAACAGAGGGGGAGCTTGGAACATTCCTTCCTATTAGCAGCCTTCTCTAAATAATGCAATATTTAAACAACACTCAGTCTTATTTTTCCTTGGTGCTTATGTTTCGCTACGGTTACGAAAAGTTAGTTACAGTAGATCCATAGTTGGAAACGAACATCTGATTACTACGCCTACGCAGATGGCTGCAGAAAGTGAAGAGGTGTTCTACTTACCTTTTATAACAAACATGATAAATGTCTTTCGCGACTCCTTTCATCAAGAATGAGATCTGTCGGCTTCTGCCACATTCGGATTCACCAAGTTGCACAGGGCTTAAACGTTGTGTATGTGACACTGCGTCTTTTCCCCGTGACGTTCGGTCCTGGGTCCACTCAGAGGACTTGCTGTTAATTGTTATCAAATGTTTTTTGTGAGGTTGGACTGCAATTCTTCCCAGCTATCGTGCTTCTCTTCCTTGTTGTCGAACCACTTCTGGGTTGCGTCATCCAAATAAAAATATAATTTGCCAAACACACTATGATATCCCTTTAGCCATTTCTTCGGGCTCTTGCCAGCGTCTCCGGAAAACACTGATGGATGGGTTATGTACACCTGACATTGCTGTTTAGGGATCCATTCACCATCTGAATACAGGTATGTGAGGACGATGTACTTCATGAGCTCCAGCTCCTGTCCGTCTAGGCGACGGCTTTTGCGTTGTCGAATTAGAACCACGATAACAATTGCTGGTGGTCGGTTTTCCTTCTCCCTCATAGCGCGCCTAACATGCAGCACACTGGGGAGGGGAGGGGGGCTTTCAACAACTTTTCAAAGTCATACTTTGGGTACTTCCGTAACCAAGTTAGCCGAAGTGTTTGGTGTTTCAAGAGGCATCGTATCGAAGATTTATGTCACATAAATGGAAAGAGGAAAAGCGTCCTCCGCTAAGTAACTAGGCAGACGAAAGTGTTTGATGAATGACCGTGACGGGCGGTCGTTGGAGAGGATTGTGACGACAGGTAAGAGGATAACAGCTGCAAAAATCTCTACAGAACTGAAAGTCGTACTCACGAATCCTCTGAGCACCAAAACAACGCGAAAGGAGCTCCATATGCAGGGAACAACAGGGGGAGCTGGAATTCCAATACCACTCACCAGTGATGTAAATGTACTCGTAACAGGGAAACGTGGTGTGGAGCAGTGGAAGAATCTTATTTGGTCGGATGAACCATCTTTAAAACTGTTTCCAACTTCTTGCTGAGTTTACTTCCCGAAAGTGTAACATGGTGAGAATTCGATGATAATTTGGCCACCATGGTTACTGTGCAAAGACGCATTACTGCCAAGGGTCGTGTGACCAATCGGGGTGATTAGCTTCATCCCATGGTACATGTTCCTCAATGGTGATTCTATAATCCAAGATGACGGAGTTCCTATTGAACCAGCTCTCGTCCTCCAGGGCTAGTTTTGTGAATACGGGGATTAATTATCGCATCTGCCACTGCCAACACAGTCACCAGATCTCAATACTATTGAGCCTTTGTTGTCTCCGTTAGACAGAAGGCTATGAGATCGCCACCACTTCCAATGTCTTTAGCTGAAGTTGCTACTATTTAGGAGAAAGAATGGAATAAGATTTCGTTGAAAACCATACAGGACCTATATTTTTTCATTCGAAAGCGATTGGAAGCTGTTTTTAAAGCCAATGGTTTTGCTACATCGTATGAGACGTGTCAGTATGCTGTGTTCATTGAGTTTCCATCCCAAAAATATGGAAACCTAACAAACACAGCCGGCCGGAGTGGCCGAGCAGTTCTAGGCGCTACAGTCTGGAACCGCGCGATCGCTACGGTCGCAGGTTCGAATCCTGCCTCGGGCATGGATGTGTGTGATGTCCTTAGGTTAGTTAGGTTTAAGTAGTTCTGAGTTCTAGGGGACTTATGACCACAGCAGTTGAGTCCCATAGTGCTCAGAGCCATTTGAACCATTTTGAACTATGTTATGTTGTGGTTTCATCACAAATAGTTGTTTACAATATGACACGGTAGCTTACTCAAAAAACTTTCCGGTCGCGAAAGCCTGCACGAATATTTTGTTGTGTCTGTTGCCAATAAAGTTTTTTTTTCGTGTGACTAAGCTTTCCCTTAAAAAAAGTTTATGAAAGTTACACTACTGACCATTAAAGTTGCTACACCACGAAGATGTGCTAGAGACGTGAAATTTCACCGACAGGAGGAAGATGCTGTGATATGCAAATGATTAGCTTTTCAGAGCATTCACACAAAGTTGGCGCCGGTGGCGACACCTACAACGTGCTCACATGAGGAAAGTTTCCAACCGATTTCTCATACACAAACAGCAATTGACCAGCGTTGCCTGGTGAAACGTTTTTGTGACACCTCGTGTAAGGAGGAGAAATGCGTACCATCACGTTTCCAACTTTGATAAAGGTCGGATTGTAGCCTATCGCGATTGCGGTTTATCGTATCGCGACATTGCTGCTCGCGTTGGTCGAGATCCAATGACTGTTAGCAGAATATGGAATGGATGGGTTCAGGAGGGTAATACGGAACGCCGTGCTGGATCCCAACGGCCTCGTATCACTAGCAGTCGAGATGACAGGCATCTTATCAGCATGGCTGTAACGGATCATGCAGCCACGTCTCGATCCCTGAGTCATCAGATGGGGACGTTTGCAAGACAACAACTATCTGCACCAACAGTTCGACGACGTTTGCAGCAGCTTGGACTATCAGCTCCGAGACCACGGCTGCGGTTATCCTTGACGCTGCATCATAGACGGGAGCGCCTGCGATGTTGTACTCAACGACGAACCTGGGTGCACGAATGGCAAAACGTCATTTTTTCGGATGAATCCAGGTTCTGTTTACAGCACCACGATGGTCGCATCCGTGTTTGGCGACATCGCGGTGAACGCACATTGGAAGCGTGTATTCGTCATCGCCATACTGGCGTATCACCCGGCGTGATGGTATGGGGTGCCATTGGTTACACGTCTCGGTCACCTCTTGTTCGCACTGACGGCACTTTGAAGAGTGGACGTTACATTTCAGATGTGTTACGACCTGTGGCTCTACCCTTCATTCGATCTCTGCGGAACCCTACATTTCAGCAGGATAATGCACGACTGCATCTTGCAGGTCCTGTACGGGTCTTTCTGAATACAGAAAATGATCGACTGCTGCCCTGGCCAGCACATTCTCCAGGTCTCTCACGAAATGAAAACGTCTGGTCAATGGTGGCCGAGCAACTGGCTCGTCACAATACGCCAGTCACTACTCTTGATGAACCGTCGTATGGTGTTGAAGCTGCATCGGCAGCTGTACCTGTACACGCCATCCAAGCTCTGTTTGACTTAATGCCCAGGCGTATCAAGGCCGTTATTACGGCCAGAGGTGGTTGTTCTGGGTACTGGTCTCTCAGGATCTATGCACCCAGATTGCGTGAAAATGTAATCACATGTCAGTTCTAGTATGATATATTTGTCCAATTTTAATGGCCAGTAGTGTAGTTTCGAATGGTCATCGTTTGACAAACTGTGGCGGTTGTTGCTGTGTCACGCCTGAGCAGGTAACCTGTCGCGTAGACCGGGGTTTTATGGGACGTGGAGCTGCGGGCGGGCAGACCAGGCTGGTAGCGCGCCGCCAGCGGCCACACACACACAGTGGTGCGCGCGCGCTCACGCATCGCTGCCGGTTCCGGACGCGGCGCCGCGTCAGCGCTGCTGCCCGCACGCACTGCGCCATGCCACGCCAGACCACACGGCGCCGCGCCGCCAGATAAATTTGATGGATTACAAATTGGCCGGTGGCCGGCTTGCGCGGCGTTTGCAGGGCCATTGCGCGCTGCGGGCCGCGCCGTGCGGTCCAGCGGAGCGCGACACGCCGCGCCTAGCCCCACCACGCCACGCCGCCCGTCTGCTCCTCCGCTGCAACCGACGTGTCCTCGTACTAACCCGTCCACTACACCGGGTAGCTATATCACTGAAAGGCTAGGCTGGGGCGCGCTCTCAGTTGCAGTTGGCCGGCAATGAAAATTTGATTCTCAATGTTTCACAGAGTTATTTACCGAACACAAAAACTTATAATCCTGTCATAATCTACTTACTAAGAGCTATAACCTGGTTTAAAAATGGTTCAAATGGCTCTGAGCACTATGGGACTTAACATCTATGGTCATCAGTCCCCTAGAACTCAGAACTACTTAAACCTAACTAACCTAAGGACATCACACAACACCCAGTCGTCACGAGGCAGAGAAAATCCCTGACCCGGGCGCGGGAAGCGAGGACGCTACCGCGCGACCACGAGCTGCGGACTATAATCTGGTTTAAAGGTGACCACTATAACTCAAGTACTATACCTAGAAACTGTGATTACCGGGTGTTCGGAAACTCCCAGTACAAACTTCTAGGACTGAGCCGTGCTGCGGCTCGCGTTGGTGCTGTTTGTAGGTTTCTGCCCTCTCTTGGAGGGCAGGCGGCATCGTGTAGTTGGCAGGGTTGCGGTTGTTTGTATTCTTTTCGTGTTGACTGGCGCCACCCGGCTTCGCAAGCGTTGCCTGTCCGCTAGTGGCAGCACCGGCGGTTGTCGGTATGTAGTAACTGTTGTCCTGTCTTTGGGACGACGTCGTTTTTTCTCTGGGTAGTGTGAGTGGGCCAGTTCGGTTGGGGACTCAGGAGGGGCCAAGTTCGCACAGTGACAAAACACGCCTGGACCGCTGGAAGGGCTGTGGTCTCGAGGGTGCACGACCTCGGCGTAAACCGGACCCAGCAAGCTTTAAGATGAATGCATCTCAATCCAAGTAGAGAAACCTCCACCATTGTGAGATCTCGCGATTCTCCAGTGACTTGGGTGCGTGTTGCTGCTCGTAGTGTCGCCGAGGCGAAGAGCAGCGGGTGGAGTGCTTGGGAAAGGCGGATCTGATTAGCTTTCCTCGACTTCTTATTACTATTTACTGCGTTCAACTTGTTACAATTTGCTAAGTTCAACCGGCGGTAATTTTTCTTGCCTGGTGGCCACTAACGCCCCAGTTACCTGCCCTGGGGGTAAGTGTAACGGCAGTTTTTTGGCTTTGGGTTTTAGGGGCATTCGTTTGTTATGGAGCCTTGAGTCTTTGTGGGAGCTGGCTGCCTTCTGAGATACAAGAATAAAGCCCGAGGACTGACGTTGGATGGGGACGTCGCAGAGCTAGTGGTGCATCTTCGTGCAGCTAGGGATACTCCGATGCAGGTGACGGTGGAGCGCATTGGTCAGATGTGTGTTGCCATGGAGGAGTGCGTACCTTCCCTGTCAGATATAGAGCAGAACTTACTCTTCATGCGTTCACCCCTTTACTACATGAGGGGGCACCTTATGCTCTGATTGCGGAGAGCTGAAGACCTGGCTTCGGTGGATCTGGAGTCCCCATTTCAAATCTGAGGTTGATCAACTCCAAGTAAATTTGCAAATTAGAGTGCCTCAGAGTGGGAGATTCATCAGGAGCTTGGTGAATTGCAAACTTCGGTGGTTACCTAAATGGAGAAGTTTCTTTGGAGCCCAGAAGTTGTTATATAGAGACTCCGCAGTCTAGTTTTGCTTAATTACTTAATCCCTTCTTGACTATGTTGCTGGGGATAGAATGCCTTGCTATCGATTCTCAATAGGAGGTTTTGTGGTTTACTGTTCCCTTAGACGAAAAAGGTAACATTTTTAAAAAAGTCGAAGGAAACCGTTTTTCAGTTTGTGTATCCTTTCTGTCAAGGGTCTTTGGCCGAAATGGTGGTCGGTGAGGTCTTAACTAGGAAGTGTTGTTTAAGGGAACTGCGTGCCCACGTGCTGAGGGAACGCCTGTCTGCCAATGTTAAGAGCGACCTCTTAAATCAATTTTTTTTTCGTGTCCAACTTAATTGCGAGAACCTAGTTGAGGATATTCGTGAATTACGCTTGGTGGCAGGGGCCTTTGATCTAGAGTTGGCTGGGCACGACATTGTTGTCGCCATTTTCCAAGGGATTAAACCAGAGGATTGTTCAAGGATTTTGCTTGTCGTGAGGACAAATAACTAAAAAGCCGATCGAATGAGAGGCTGTGAGAAGGCGTCATCTCAATCTTACGGCAGATGCACCTTGGTCGCTATTTCTGCTAGTGATTTTGTGTCAACGTAGGTTTCTCGCTGTGGTCGGCAGGGGTATTTTGGTTCGTCAGTGCGAGGTCAGTAAGAAAAGGCGTTCCGGCAGCTGACACCGTAGGCAGGAGCAGCGTGACACCTTTTCGCTTTCCCGAGTGCATCTAATAAAGTAAAAGGCGTGACACATAATCCTCTTCCGTTTGTGTGAGCGTATGAGCTGTTCTGTGCACTATTAGATTCTGGCAGCAGACTTTCCTTACCAGCTCATTTGTAAGTTTCCCAATTTAAATCCCGTGGGTAGAACTTGCAGAACAGTTCATGGTCAAGCTCTTGCTTCGATAGGGTCCATGTGCATATCTTGTCATGTCGATGAATTTTCTTGGCCCCTGGAGATGGTGGTTGTGGGCTTAAGCACCGGCCTCCTCTTGGGATGCGATTGTGTAATTAAAATGGGATTAGTTTTGGATTACGCCCTTGGGAAATTTTAATTTGAATTTCGGCCTGAGGTGAAGTTTCGCTTGTGTCACCATTCCAGGGCTGGTCTCTGTATGACGTTAGTAGGGCGGAGTTTGACGTTGCGCATTGACCTCCTGATCAGCCTGAGGCTTTCCTTCAGATGTTTCCAGGTATCCTCGAAATGTTGACAGATAAATTAAATGTGACTAATCGTACTGAATATCGTATTTTGCTTTCCAACCATCTTCCAGTCAGGCAATCACCCTACCGGTTCTCTCCGCTGAAGATAAAGGTATTGCCTGAATTTGTAGATAAAATGATAGCTGAGGTGTTTACAAGGCCATCCACCTCGCATTATACATCACCGATATTTTTGGTCTTAAGAATAACTGGGGCGTTTCAGATGGTTCAAATGGTTCAAATGGCTCTGAGCACTATGGGACTTAACATCTATGCTCATCAGTCCCCTAGAACTTAGAACTACTTAAACCTAACTAACCTAAGAACAGCACACAACACCCAGTCATCACGAGGCAGGGCGTTTCAGACTCGTTGTGGACTATCGTGTCCTTAATCACAAAGTATGATGGAGTATGTCCCTCTTTCTGGCCTCCATGGGTGTTTTTCATGGTTTTCCAAGGCCCATTATTTTTCCGTTTTCGGTCTCAACCAGATATATTAACAGATTCCCCTTGCCAAATAATGGCCACTGCCTTTTGCATAGACTGGAACTCATATCAGTTCCACCGGGTGCCTTTCGGCCTTTCTACCGGGTCGGGGATTTTTCTAGGTCACTCGATTCCGTGCTCAGAGATCTGAAGTTCAAGTGTTGTGCATAACTACTTGAACGATGTTGCCATTTACAGTGACACCTTCCACGAGAATCTGATGCATTCGCGACTGGTTTTGGAGCGTCTGAGGCAAGGGTGACTAACTGTGAAACTGTCTAAGGCTACTTTAGCTTATAGTGAGCTATCTTTTTTAGGATTCTTGTCTCAGCCGACAGGGGCAGGATTAATCAGTCTGGGACCCGAGCTATTTATAATTTCCATCCTCCTAAAACTAAAAGACGGGTGGCCCGTTTCATTTTTCTGAAAATTCGTTCTGAAGTTTGCTGAGCTAGCGCCTCCTTTAAATGTCTCGCGAAAGAAGGGGAGCCGTTTTTCTGCACCGACAGCCAGCAGGCTGCGGTTAATGCGCTTAAGAACGCTTTGAGGAATGCCACTGTTCTGGTCGTTCCTCACTTCAGTCAACTTTTCATGATCCAAGCCAATGCCGTTGCCGCCATGTTGCTTCATGAACAAGGTGGCGAGCGGAGGCCCTTAGCTTATGCCTCTAGGTGTGTCTCCAGACGAGAAGAAGTACTCTACTTACGAGTTGGAAGCGCCGGCTGTCCTCTTGGTGCTAGGGAAATTTAAATATTACCTCGAACACCAGGAATCACACGGGAGACGGAGAACCAGGCCCTTAGTTTGGTTCTGGCTCGCCCGTGTATAACTGGTTATATTGCAAAGTGGGCTGTCCGAAATTCCACCTTCCCTTTCAAAGTGTGCTACATTATGGTGTGCGATAACGTTGTAGTGGATATCTTGAGCAGAATGTTCGAAGAGAAGGAGGAGGGTTCTTCTCCTCACGATGCTAAAGTGGTGGAATGTCTTGTAAATTCAGTGCGCACTGAGATTCCGATGTTGTTTGCTGATCTTGCGCAGCAACAAGAGCAGCAACAGACAGTTGGGCTTTATTTGTGCAATTGAGAACCAGTCAGCAAGTTCCCGAGTGCGAACTGCAGAAGGATATTGTGGGTGCTAGGATGAGGAGCATAACATCTGTCTGCCTGCCGCATTTGTCCCGGCTGTTTTAAAATATTATCATAATTTTGTTGTGGTGAGTCATGAGGGATATATAACCCATTCACAAGATCCGTGAGTCCCTGACCTGGCCCACCCTGTATCCTGATGTTACAAAAATGGTTAGTCAGTGTTGGGAATGCAAGATGGCTAAGCCGCATTCCAATGGGCTTAAGGGGTTGCTTTAGATCACTTGGGATGAGGTCCCCAAGGAACGTCTTTTACTGATTACATCAGTCCTCTTCTGCGGATCCAAGGTGGGCAGCTCTATATATTTATGGTGGTTGATGTTCATACTGCTCAGCTGGTTTTTGCCCCATTATTTTCCACTCTGAGGCTCAAATTAAATAGGATCTCTCTTTACTGTGGCTGAACCCAAGTAGGAGGGCAAAGCTGGTACAAGGGCAGTTTTGGTGTCAAACTGATATCAAATTAATTAATTGATCAATTAATTATCTCCAACCCCAGATGAAATCATTGGTGTCCTCCATGTGGCACATGAGCCCTCGATTCTCCCCCCTCTCCCTCCCCTTCCCTCCCCTTCCCTCCCCTCCCCCTCCCCCCTCTCCCACCTGTCCTATTGGCAGGAGTTTCGAATTCTGGTAGGAATTTCAAAAGCAAAAATAGTGTAAATTTCAAAATGTCGTGAATTTTGTTTGTCCCAAGGCTGTGTTGATACCACATCCCCACCCTCTCCTCCATAAATTTGGGTGTGAATTTTTTTTCTCTACTCACATGACCAGAATTGGTGGGAGAGGTTCAGTCCATGCTCAGCTGTCGTTGTGGAAGCGTCGCGATGTGTTCGATCAACAAGATGAATGTGAAGGATAGAATGGCTTTCAATAGCTGTATTACATGTACACATTCAAGGGATGACTGTTACCATAGCTCACCAAACGGGGTGATGGATGGCTATAATAATGGAGCCTGGCCGGCTAGCCATGCGGTCTTACGCACGGCTTTCCGTATTGGGAAGGAGCGCCTGATCCCCGGCACGAATCCGCCCGGCGGACTTGTGTCGAGGTCGGGTGAGCTGCCGAGTCTGTGGATGGTTTTTAGGCGGTTTTCCATCTACCTCGGCGAATGCGGGCTGGTTCCCCTTATTCCGCCTCAGCTACACTATGTCGGCGATTGCTGCGCAAACAAGTTCTCCACGTACGCGTACACCACCATTACTCTACCACGCAAACGTGGGGGCTACACTCATCTGGTGTGAGATGTTCCCTCTGGGGAAGGGGAGGGGATGTCCACCGGACAGTAACCCTGAAAGAGTGGTTTAGTGTGGGGCGGCGGAGGGGTGAAGTGGAGATGTGGACTGCGGTAGTCGTCATGGGGTTGTGGACCACTGCGGCTGCGGCGGGGACGGAACCTCTCCGTCTAGGCCCCCGGTTAACGTACAATACAATACAACGATAGTGGCAGAGTGCATCAGAAAGAAGCAAATGAATTCGTTTCAACAGATTGTGGAAATGCACAGGGATGGAACTGAGATTCATGTTGCAACTGATATATGCTCATTCACATGTGCAACGCACTGAGATGTTCCACATGAAGTATTCCACACTGGAAGAGGCAGGCAGTTGATGCTAATTCACTTCAGTGGAAGCATATTTGTATATATTTCATATACCACTGAAGAGCATCAACTGCTCACCCCCATCCATTTCCCACCAACCCATCCTCTCATCTCATCATCAGTCGCTCGCTGTCCTCAGTGCTGTGCGGAATGAAATGAATCTAAGAGTTGCTGTGTCTGACGGGAGCAGTTTAACAGCCATATTGCCAATGAGCAGACAAGCAGACAACCGAAGACTGCGCCCATAGTCTCCTACAAGCAGAATGGTAAGGAGTTATACTGAAAGAGTGCCTGAAGAAGAAGAGGAATACTGTCCAGCAGTTAATGGGTATGCAGCAGAATGTATTCAGATGCATTTTGCGAGTCATGTAAACTAATGCTGTTGTTATAACTGCTTCCCATTTTTGAAATGCACACTCAGTTTTCCACTACACAAGAGACGTCTGCCTCTGCTCTAGAGTACAGCTCTAACTCACAATTGTGCGACCAGAAGGTCTCTAAATTGGCAGTAGCCACTAGGAACGCAGCATCTTATCACATCAGGGATATAAGTTGGGCCTAGCAACTCGGCAGCCTTTGTTGCATTCTGTCAGTCAGCACGAAGCGCCAACCAAGATCGTCCAGCACTGCCCAGCCACAGCAGCAGCAGAATAGGAAGAATCTGTGGAACAGTTTAATGTCTGTGGTTATTGTCGTGAGAAACACAAAATCTTTGTGATTCTGTTATCGCTTATAACGATTTTTGTTCTTTGTTCGCCAGTGGCATTCTCCAGACTGTCGAGACCTGCAGCAGGGATATGTTCAAGTCTGTCAGTAGCTGCAGCAGTGGCATCATCCGGGATGACAGGAGGCGCAGAAGTGACAGCACCCTGGGACCTGTCACACACCTGGTCAACTTTTTGCAGCAGGACAATGAGCTGTTATTATCGGTTGAATACACACAGCATGTCCCTGACTCGTGCAAGTGTACCGAGGGTTCTATACATGACTGGACCCCATCATACGCGCCATCACAGTGTATTCCAGTGATACTGCATGGACAAAGTGAGGATATACTGGATGAGATGCCAGTTACGCCCTGTGCAACGCTTCTGTTCGCTCCAGTGTATAATTTAAACACTAGTTGTTCGATATGTTTATATATTAGCACAGAAGCGTCCACAGACAGAGACTGGCGTCTTGTGATAGAAATCTAGAATGCAGCTAAATGTGTTAAAGGGCGGTTTACAGAGGTGGAGTTGTGTGAACTGTGTCGTGCAAAAGCCTACGACAAGCCACAGTTGACCACTGAGTTCCATCCGAGCCGTCCTGCTGTAACTCTGTCTATTAAAACAGTGTACAATGACTCTGTACTCCATGTGAAATTGGGCGATACTTCCATTATCTACAGCACTTCACCGTAAAAAAAAAAATTGTGCGACCTGCAGATAGTGCTATCCATTGTGTTGGAAAGACTGGCTGCCTTTTGTTAAAACTGTGTATAGGGACATTGCGGAGTATCTCCGTATGAACAGTGTGAATGTACACGTGAACACCGGGTCAATATGGTCCCAACAGAAAACTGATGTAATGCTAATAAGTTTGGAAGAAATGCATGCTGAATTTTGTGCTTACAAGAAGGCTATATTTTCTATAAGTTTGGAAGAAATACATGATGAATTTTGTGCTTACAAGAAGGCTATGTTTTCTATATTCGGTACTGGTGCTAAGATAAAGAAAGAACCTCTTGATGTGGAAGACTCCGTGTTTGATTAATGAATAAAATTGTATGTAACAATGTATGTGTCCTATTTCGTACTAATTATATTGCAAGTACTGAAGCTGTTGCTACCGGTATTTTCTCTGCAATCATGTAGCAACAGAAAATTATGTCATATAACTAAATCTTCTGTAAAAGCCCATTTCACCCCAGTACCTGACATAGACGTATCATGCCAGGATGGGCGAAATGTCAAGACTTTGTTTTAAGCGACTGCAGCTATGACGGTGTGTGAGAAGGCCAGAAGAAGATTGGTATACTCCTTCCGGACAACATAATGTGCAATAATTGTAGGTCCATCCAACTGTAGCAACACTAATGTTCTATGTCGCTGCTAACACACACAGATGGAGTCCGCTTTCAGCATGTATGCATATTTTCAAAAACTTTGTTTCAGCCCAAATACCGACTACTACAAGAGATATTAGAGAGCGTCGATGGTGTGAAATACACAACAGTCAGCGAGAGCAGTGACATCCCTGCACTGGAAAAAGCGAAGTCAAACACGGTATTCATATTTGACGATCTTGCTGCTGTAAAGAAAGATCAAATTAGACGATATATATGGTTGTTGATGTATTTTACCTGTGTCGGACATAGTCCACAATCCCTAAACAGATGGTGAGGATGATGCAAACATAATTATAGCATTCAAACAAGACAATCTGAATTTGAAACACATTTACTAGGGTCATGTAGTAACCGATACGTCGTTCGATGCTGCAGATTGCTCGAATCAATCACAGTATGGGTTTGTCAATGTTGATAAGACTAGAAAACTGAATGATGGCAAGTATAGACGGAACATCGAGGAGTTCCTGTATGTATCTAGCCATGGAAAGAGGTGATTACATCAGTATACGCATCACCGTGGGTAAAGTCGCACGCATGTCGGGCGCTCAGTCAAATAGGATGGGTATGAATAGACAGAACATTTGCTTGTACATGGACGAAAAGATTCAAACTCTCGAACATAAAGTCAGAAGTGTACAAAAGGAACTAGAAACGTATCGTCATACCCTTCGGAGACAGAGCACTACACTAATGCAATTGAAAATAAAGTAAATGCCTTTGCTGAAGCGGAAATAGCTGTTAATCAGAATGGGACATTGTATGAAAGGTTAATGCAGTTTAAAAGAAATTAGGCGACTTAAGCGAATGGCCAGTAGCTGTTACCGAGAATGGGGAGTTGCATAAAAAAAAGTGAATATATAAGGGCTAACGCTGTGCAGAAGTTCGGTTTGTATACAACGAGATGTCGACTAAAGTCATCGAGGCAAAGACGGCCATTCGAGAGAAATTACGTCTGTTGAGATTACCGCGTTTGAAGTGGGAGTAAACAATAAGAGGAGTCTTTAAGCCGGTTATACAACCTCTGAGTCAACTCTCAGCAGAATTACAAGATGACGATGATGCCATTCTCGGCTTCATTAAGCGTCCATTCAGCATAAAAGAGGGAGCAATAGGTTCCTGGAATATATTCGTTATGACGACCCAAAAAAGCTAATAGTTACAACTGTCCATGGCATCAGCTGCCATTGACAACATAGCTCATTCGAATGAAGTTCTTTCAATAATTTATGAGATTAGAGAGTTTGTTGTCATCCAATAAGTATGGAGACTGTAGTTCGAGAAATGTACAAAACAACACACAAAACATACCCTCATAGATATGATTAAAAGTTTGGATGGCCTATGGCGGGCAGGTCTTGTCGTGAAGAGGGAATATTCACTTGTGAACAATGGTTTCAAATTTATTTTAATGGTCATTGATACTATTCTAAAATTATCTGGGTATTATCCGTGAAAGTGAAAACGGGGAAGGATGTCGCAAATGCGTTTCAGCGCTTACTTCTGACGGGGATGAAGCAAAGCCCAGATAGCCTTCAAAACAGATCATGGCAGCGAGTTTTACAACAGATATTTCAAGACCGTGATGAAGCAGTACGAAATAATCACTACTCGACATTCACCAACCTGAAGGGCAGTATCATGGAACATCTGAATAGAACAGTGAAAGCCGAAATGTGGATGCATTTAAATCTTCGTGGCTGACTCAAATGGACCGATATCCTCCCGCAAATAATCGCTTAATATAATCGAACCAAACATCACATAATAAAAATGACAATAGACTTCTAAATATAATATACAATCGTATTAAAATACTAGATACACGCATACAGCAATTTAACGTATGTGATTTAGTACATATTTCAAAACACAAGACAGCATTTGAGAAGTCATACATGTCAAACTGGTCAATCGAGATATTCAGTTTCCAAAGTGCAGAGAACGAATCCCAGAACCTACCTCATAATGGACAAAAGTGATACTGAAATTGCAGGATGCTTTTACACAGATGTGTATCTTGTAGAGAGGGCCACAAGGCGTCGAGGGAATAGAGCGCCAGTTAAATGTGTGGGTTTTCCTGCAATACAGAACAGCTGGATTGACACTGCGATTTGCTATATAACAGTGTATACAGAACGCAACCACTGCCGTAGCATAGCATGCATGATAGGAGATGCATTACAGAAGGAGGTGGTGTTCTCGACAAACTACAAATCGAGTTACGCATTCCTGGATACAACTACTGTGGACCTGGCACGAAACTTGAAAAACGATTGGCACTCGATGGTAAGGGGATAAATCTGCTCAACAAAACGTGTATGGAACACGCATCGCGTACGTATAAAATAAAGATCTCCAGACTGCAGATCGAATTTTAGCTGATAAAGCTAAGGCATAACGCGTGAGAAGGGATTTGGTACAGTTAAACGCATTGCAGCATTTTCAGTTGAAAAAAATCGTGCTTGATAAAGTTAAGTTGGGCTTGGATGTGAAGACGTTCAGCCAAGTTATGAGTGCTGCATGTCAGACGCTAAGGAAGAAGAGGACTACCAAAGGGTGAATGAAAAACTGCATCCTGACGGCGATGTATGCAGCTAACAGTGCCTTGAAGTAGAAAGGAGCGAGCGAGAAAAAGAAGATAGATTAAACCACCCACGCCTCTACTTACATCAAAGACGTCGGGTGGAATTATTTCCTTTCTCATTCCTACTCTAGCTGGTCTCACGGCGGTAGCTTCACACGCTGCGCAATTGCCAGGAGAGTTGAGAATGCACAAAAATTCCAAAAGCAACTGCAGGAGGCACAAAGACGTAACAACATATGGAGGCAGTAGCCATCCAAAAAGTACAATACTTGAAGCCATACAAGAAAGGACTATATCTCTTCACAAATACAAAACGTTCTGTCAGACAGGGCGATAAATGAAAAAATGCCCTCTAACAGTCCTATCAGACAGATGTGGTTAAGTTTGTTAAGAAGAAATTTAACATTCCGAGATTCCGATTCAGGAAAAATGTGAAATTGTGAATCCAGATATAGCAGGAGGACCTGAAACTCACTGGGATGTTAAAAAAAACATGCAAATAAGGTCTACTATTTCTACTCATTCGTCGACCTGCAACCTCCAGAAGAATTATAAAGATACTTCACAATTTTCGATTCACCAAGAATTTAATAATTCCTGTGTGTCATTTTACATCACGTTACTCCTGAAGTTTACGAACGATATACACTGAAGCATCCAAGAAACTGGTCGAGGCATGCATATTCAAATACAGAGATACATAAACAGACAGAATACGGCGCTGCGGTCGGCAACGCCCATATAAGACAACAAGTGTCTGGCGCAGTTGTTAGATCGGTTACTGCTGCCACAGTGGCAGGTTATCAAGATTTAAGAGAGTTTGAGTGTGGTGTTATAGTCGACGCACGAGCGATGGGACACAGCATCTCCGAGGTAGCGATGAAGTGAGGATTTTCCCGCAACACCATTTCACGAGTGTACTGTGAATATCATGAATCCGGTAAAACATCAAATCTCCGACATGGCTGCGGCCGGTGAAAGGTGCTGCAAGAACGGGACCAACGACGACTGAAGAGAATCGTTCATCGTGACAGAAGAGCAACCCTTCCGCAAATGGCTACAGATTTCAATGCTGGGCCATAAACAAATGTCAGCGTGTGAACCATTCAAGGAAGCGTCATCGATATGGGCTGTCGGAGCCAACGGCCCACTCGTGTACCCTTGATGACTGCACGACACAATGCTTTACGGCTCACCTGGGCCAGTCAGCACCGAAATTGGACTGTTGATGACTGGAAACATGTTACCGGGCCGGACGAGTCTCGTTTCAAATTGTATAGAGTGGATGGACGTGTAAGGGTATGGAGACAACCCCATGAACCCATGGACCCTGCATGTCAGCAGGAGACTGTTCAAGCTTGTGGGGACTACGTAATGGTGTGAGGCATGTGCAGTTAGAGTGATGTGAAAAACCTGATTCGTCTAGATACGACTCTGACAAGTGACACGTACGTAAGTATCGTGTCTGATCTCCTGCATCCATTCATGTCCATTGTGCATTCCGACGGACTTGGGTAATTCCAGAGGACAATGCGACATCCCACACGTCCAGAATTGCTACAGAGTGACTCCAGGAATACTCTTTTGAGTTTAAACCTGTTGGCCACCGAACTCCTCAGACATGAACATTATTGAGCATATCTGGGATGCCTTGGTGTGTGCTGTTAAGAAGAGATCTCCACACCGTCGTACTCTTACGGATTTATGGACAGCCCTGCAGGATTCATGGCACTACTTCAGACATTAGTAGTCCATGCCACGCCCTGTTGCAGCATTTCGGCGTGTTCGCGGGACCCTACACGATATTAGGCAGGTGTACCAGTTTCTTTGGCTCATCAGTGTATAATGTGGGGCATTAAGCATCCATTTACCAGTTGAGATTTAGATGCAATGTCGCACATTCTGCATTTAAAAGGACGATCATCTGTATTACATGCGAATTACTTCCAATCAGTTGATTTTCGCGAAATTCCGATACGTGGCAGCGCAACACGTAGCATTCAAGATGGCGTCTGTAGAGGAGGCACGTTTCGAGCAGAGAGCTTTCATTGAGTTTCTTTTTGCGGAAAACCATAGCATCGCAGTTATTCCTAGGGTCTTGCGGAATGTCTATGGAGACTTTACTGTGAACAAAAGCACAGCGAGTCGTTGGGCGAGGCGTCTGTCGTTATTACAACAAGGTCGCTCGAACCTGTCCGATTTTCGGCGTGCCGGCCGGCCGCACGCAGCTTGGCTCCTGTAATGTGGGAACGCCGCCAAAAAACGCAAACCAACTTTTCCTTCTTCGTGACAACGCAAGGCGTCACACATGTCAGCGCAACCGAGAGGAGCTCACAAAACTTCACTGGACTGTTCTTCCTCATCCACCCTACAGCCCTCATATCGCACCTTCCGACTTCCATCCCAATGAAGGATGCACTCCGCAGGAAGCAGTACGTGGGTGATGAGGAGGACAATGACGCAGCGAGGCGTTGGCTTTGTAGTCGGCCAGGAGAATGGTACCACGCGGGCATGAAGACATTCCCAGAAAGGTGGCGTCAGGTCGTCGCATTGAACGGATATTACGTTGAGAAATAGGGTCTTGTGGCCAAAAGAGTTGTGAATGATATAGAGTATTAGAATCTTGAAGGGAATGAACATGTTTTCGGGTAAAAAGCTGTGTTGCATTGCTTACTGAATGCCCCTTGGTTATTCTGTTCTCCCAGTTCTTTTATAGTCATCACTAGCTGTTACACGCTCCTTCGTTCACGTATCAGTAGTTTTATTATGATGAGCGATGATGATTAAGTAGGCTAGTAATTTTGCGAGATGTCTGTATGTATAGTGATGTAGAAACGTATGTATAAAAAATGCATACAGTCCGATATGTAGGTACATCATGAATGTATTTCTATTATTTATGTTGAATCTGAAAGCAGGCAGTATATTTTCTGATTATTTTTTGTTAAAATGTCTCCATTACTTACATTCGTACAGAAGTAGAGTTTGTAGGGATTGCTCTGACTCTCCTAGTATTGAATGTGAGATTTTACCACCTGAGCTACACATACCAAGCGTTTCTCCCCTCCATTTTAATACGTTGCATTGCTCACATTTTTGATCCATCCCCCTAAGATGACTAATTCATATTCGGTTAACAGACTATAATCAATTGCAGCCTCACCAAAAGCCTCGCACATCCACATGTGCAGGTAGGCCTCACTGTGTGTCGTGCAGCTTTTAATGAGTCTTGGAAGCTGTAAGAGACGACTGACGCTCGGCGTCTGAAATGCGACGTGCTTGCGTCTGTACTAACGTGTCTGCAGCAATTAAGAACTACTGACGTTCCTCATCCAAGTTCCGGCGGGCATGAGATTGCTCTGAGGTTTCTTGGATTCGAGTAACTTTCGCAGTTTGAGCTCTCTTAAAACTAAGCGCTACGTTTGCGAGGCTTCTAGTAGCTGTTTTAAAAATGGCACTCGGGCTTACTATCCGATTTTATGTTGTATCTCCACCAAAACTCTCCACCAATGCCAGGTGATGTATGAACTCGATATAGTAAACCACGAGCACAATAACATTGGATTGGCATATTGTCGCTAAGAGTCCCCGTGTGCATGCCACTCATGTATACAGTATTTAAAAATGTTAATAATACTCAAAAGCTTCAACTTTCGCAAGCAGCCTCTGGTCTTCCTCAAGGGCCCAGCTACCTCCATACCAAATGCCATCGGAATAGGTTCAGCCGTAGAGATGAAACGTAACAGAGTGACTTACTTTCACAGTTAACAATATTGGTATTAGTATGCAAGTATGGATTACATACGTTGAGAACTGAATAAGCATTGTACTGACTGCGTTAAATCATACTATGTAGCACATAAACCAATAAAAGTATTTTCACGAATGCGATAAAGTTCAAAAAAGAAGGAGTAAAGAGCTTTCACAAAGAGTGAATATTTTTAATTAATTACTTTGAAATGTAGCCTATCTTCTTCATCATGGTTCTAGCTATCTCGTGCAAAATTTAATAGGTATCGGTTAAGCGGTTTAGTCATGAAAACGTACCAGAGTTAGTTAAAACTTCCGCACCGAGAGGCGTAAAATGTCTTCTTCATGACTTTTCGTTGCCAACTGCTGGCCACATCTTCCGACGTGAGTCAGTCGTTGACTCACCTCGGAAGATGTTGCCCGCAGTTGGCAACGAAAAGTCAGGAGGAAGAAGACTTACAGATCGACCACGGCCTCTCAGCCCGGGAGTTTTAACTAATGAAAACGCCGACCGTGAAAGCCTACACGTTATGAGTACCAGAGTAACATTTGAATTTATAATATCTGTGTGGAAAGATAAATTGGCATATATTAAACACGTTGAGGAGTGTATAAATACCCACGGCTGCCTTCGCGTATCAGTAAAAAGGAATTGCTATAAGCTGAGGCAGTCTTCCCGACGATCATTCATTTTTCGTTTTCTTCGCGGTTTTCATGTAGGCATTTCGCATTCGCTTCCCTTAACTTTCTATTTATTTAATTTCCCAAGTGATTTATATTACCGTATTCCTGTCTTTCCCTGAACATTTTTGTACTTCCTTCTCTCATAGATCAGTTGAAGTGTTTCCTCAGTAATCCAAATTTTCTTCGCACTTACCTTCCTTGTACATATGTCTGCCTGTGCAAAATATGTGACTACTCTTTTAGAGACGTCCACTCCTCTTCAACTGATCCGCCTACTGTGGTATTCCTTATCTCAGTTAATCAATCTTCAATGAACTTCAAACGCGTCTCATCATTCCTCGGTACTTCAGTATCCCACTTCCTTCCGCACTGATTTTTCGGGGCAACTCTCTTAACTACTGTCTACTCTTCAATATTACTAAATTGTGATCTGCGCGATATCTGTTCCTGGGTACACCACACAATCCACTGAATCCGGAACTTCTGTCTGACCATTATGTAATCCAGCTGGGAACTTCCGGTATCCGCAGGTCTTTTCCAAGTGTAGGTTTTCCGAGATTTCCCTAAATCGCTCCAACCACATGCCAGGATAGTTCCTCTGAAAGGGCACGGCCGATTTCCTTTCCCATCCTTGGTCCAATCCGAGCTCGTGCTCAGCCTCTAACGACCACGATGTCGACCGGAAGTTAAACCCAATCTCCATTTTTCTTTCACTCGTTATTCTTTAACAGAGTATACACTGTTAGTAACTTAAAGTTATTGCAGTACTAAATTACCCTTTCTCCTCTCATGTGCCGCCTGGCAAGCCCATATTCTCCCGTAAACCTTTCTTCTACTTCTTCCACTGCAACGGCATTCCAGTTACACATGATTTCTAAATTTTCATGTTCCTTTACAGACTGAACAACACGTTCAGTATCCTCATACATTACTTTATATTCGTCTGACCATAAATTCGTATCTTCTTTCCGTTTCAGCTCACTGACACCCACTGTATCTATATTTGGCCTTAGCATTTCCCTTTTAGATTTTCTAGCTTTCCTGCCACGTTACAACTTGTAGAATCCCTCGCTCTTATTCGTAGCTTGTAACGCTTTCGTTGATTATTCCTTCTTTTTTTGTGGTCACCTCCTTCCTCGCAGGCCCCTCCAGGAGATCCGAATGGGGGACTAATCCGGAATCTTTTGCCAATGAAGAGATCATGATATTTTTCAATTTAGACCATGTGTCCTTGGGATACACCTTATGTGTCATTAACGCCCTTGTTTCTACTGCCTTCTGCATTCACAGTCCGTTGGTCATTGCCGATTCTTCCGCATTTTAGCGGCAGTTACCCACTCTAAGAGTGTGCGCTGATACTCTGCCCGGCCTCGTTGGAAGAACGACGTTGTCGTCCTACGCCGGACGCATTCGGCTGCCATTACTAATGCCTTTTTTTTGTTACTAGTCGAAGACGCTACCGCTAGTCCACGAGTGGCGATATTTGATCGATTAACTACGTCTTCTTTAATCATCCGACCTACCCATCTAATTTTCAGCACTTTTCTGTAGCGCCACTTTTTAAAATCTTTTGTGCTCTTTTTACCTGTATTATCTGTCACCCAGTTTTCAGTTCCCTGCAACGCTAAATTTCAGACAAATACTTTGAGAAAACCTTACCAGCACTTACCTTTCTATGCGACGTCAACAAATTTTGTCAGAGTAGCTTTTTCTTGCCATTGCCAGTCCGAAATTCATATATTCTCTACCTCAGCTGTCACTGTCATTTACTTTGCCGGCCAGATAGCAAAATTCATCTGCTACTTTCGGTGATTCATTTCCTAATCTAAATCCTCGAAATCGACAAATAAAATTCGAGTACGTGTCATCATCCTTGATTCATTTTTGTTAACATTTTATCATCTCCTTTAAAGTTGTCACAATCCATTCCTTTCAAATAATCTTCCAAGTGTTTTGCCGTCCCTGACAGAAAACAATGCCATCGGAAAAACTCAAATTCACTCTCCAAATCTGTACAGTTTATTTGCCATTACAGATGAGATGAGATTCTGACAGAAACGCTGCGAATTTTCTTTTGTTTTCAGGTAACAACTCAAGAATAGCACATATTACGGACGGATGCATCCTTGAACGCACGAGCAATGCCATACAGGCTGTACAAGTGAAGAGACCACATTAGGCGACGCATAGACTTCGTCTCGAGCACTTTTGACTGCATCTTCTGCGTCATACAGCTGCATGATGTTAGACTTATTTAGTGCTTCATTACAATACTTTTCAGGGTGGCTAGCTGTGATATGTCTTTGCTGCTGTAAGACAACAAGGAGAAAGATTTTCGGCCTTTTACACACTGTTTTGATACGATCTTGTACCAGTCAACTAACATAGTGATCCCGTCTATACGTACTTCGCGAAAACATGAACGTCCTTTGAGATTCACGCTTGTGCAGAGGCTAAGGAATAGACATTCTTTCCGTAATCTGTTCACGACCTGGATGGGAAAATACGGAAACTAACATTTTTGTTAATATTGTCTATACTTATTTAACTTCTTTGTCTGTTTTTATTTAATGTGACTTCTCTATCACAACCTCTTTGATGTAACATCAATGTAAACGTTTTATTCCTTATTTATGTCACTGTAATTAATATATGGACATAAAATTAAGATTACTGTTACGTAAAACAATGGAAACATTAAAACTCTACTTATAAAACAAGTTCGTGCATAGGGAACGTAGTATCATAATAATGTAAAAGATGGAGGAAAGTCCCTCTGCCACGAAACTGAGTTGGCGAGAATAGAAAAGTCGGACCTGGCGATGTAGTTGCAAAGCTTCTTTGTAGCAAGAGTTAGTTGGTGACTAGAATGCAAAGTGTTCACATCTGCTGTGCTACGCGAGGCAAGAAGAGCAGAAGATTACTTAATGGCGCCTAGGATGTGGAAGATATTTGACTCACTACTCATGGCACTCATTGATTAACTCCGTATTATTAAAATCCAATGCTAAGAACAGGATTTTCAGTGCTTGTTATTCAGCAAGAGTCATGGATACTTTTGCTGCCTTCTTTTGAGTAGCCACAGGAAATCACCACAGTCACCACCTTCGTCTCAAAGAATCAGTTGAGTGATGTAAAACAGCATGGACCAGTTTCGATTTTTATTATCCAGCAATAAGTCTTTGTTCCGTAAACTTTGTGTTGAGCACCCATATTTTATCCATACTCATTTCCTCAGACAGAGTCCTATTCCAAGTATTGCAATATTTCCGAGAATACTATCTTATTGAACTTAAAATAACTGATGTCTGTAACAACATTTAATAACATTTGTGGAGTAGTAGATTTCTGTACCATTCAGTGGAATCTTGTTTCTGAGGTACTCCACGTGGTTTCCACAGCAGGTAAGTTAAAATTCCAATAAAGTGTAATTGCCAAGACAGGTTTTAAGTGTTTAGCTTAAAGATTGTTTTTATTGAAATCAGTTATGTAAAAAGGAACTGTTTTGATTCATAATATTTAGTTACTGGCTAGTAGACTTGAATGGCCAGCATAGGGATTAATTATTGTATGGATTTGGAAGTAACAGCGTTTATAATTTCAGATGTATACAGTTAGTAGTGTTTTTCATGTTGTGCTGTGACTAAAGTGTTTAGCCTGGTTCTGTGTCTATAGATGTATTAGTTTCTGAGTTTCCATGCAAATTATTGAGCCAGATTTAAATTTCATTTTACAACTACAGCATAAATGAATTGCTCTTGCCAATTCTTTAACATTTCTGTGCTATAAGAAGCAACTGGCTACAACTATTCAAATTATACTGCAGCCGAGTACTACATGTCTCATTTGAGATCAGTGGTATAAGGAAGTAATGCTCATTAAGAATACAAATAAAACTCAAAACAACTAATATAAGCATTTGAAAATCACTTCAGTGATAGTATGGTCCAATAATTAAACTGATGAAAGAATCTCATGTCCAAGTTAGTGGTGCTCCATCATCAGTAAATCAATTACTCATAATGATCACTAGTTTTCCGCTTTATTATACAGATAGTAGCTGTTACTGAGAGTCGGTCGTCAACAAAATGTTTTAATACTGCTCGTGTGTTGTTCATGCCAAATACCTGTTACATTACTTGCTACGGTCCCCAACTGTCTTGTTTCTTATTTGCAAAACTGATTTCACTACCAAGTATACTAAGTACCCGTATGTAACTCTCTTTATAAACAGTGCTGATACTTGGTAGAACTACTTGATTAAGCTGGCAACAATCTACTTTTTCGTAATTGTAATTTACTTTATAGATATTACTTATTTCAGTAGATATCTTTAGAGAAACGAAAACTAATCCGATACTTTAACCATTAGTACAGAGTCACGGTGAAATGTAATTCCTTACGGATGCGTAATATAATCGATGCGCTGCTAATTTAGTTGTAGCTGTTAATGTTATGCTCTGCCTTTCCCGTGACTAACGGGACTAACAGTACGGTTAGGGAAGAGTTATGATGTGACAGTGGTACGCAGAGTACCTTCCGCCACACACCTTAAGATGATTTACAGAGTGTAGATGTAGACATAAATAACATGAATGCTGTAGAAAAATTTCCGCTACCAGTCACAATAAAAGATTATTTATTCGTCACACGACCGATTTCGGGCTTGTACTCATCCACAATAATGTGGATCAAAAAATTTCATAATATGTATCAAAAAACTTCGTAGTCTATAATAGCTTTTTAAGTTTCTGTATGTGCAACACCCTTTTACTTCCTATGGCTAAGATCTTTGACCATAACGTACATGTTTCTGTACGAGCAACATCTTTACAGCAGCTACGTCTAAGTTCTTTGACCATAGCCCACATGTTTGTATGTAAACACAGTGTATTTCACGAGTGCACATCGTAATAGTGAAATATGCAGCTCAACTTTATAAAACTGAAATATGGACGTGAAAATGATAATAAGTGTACAACTAAGTGGAAAAACTGTCACCACAACGTAACTATAATAAAGATGCTTCATCTTTATATATGTACAGATATACACTCCTGGAAATTGAAATAAGAACACCGTGAATTCATTGTCCCAGGAAGGGGAAACTTTATTGACACATTCCTGGGGTCAGATACATCACATGATCACACTGACAGAACCACAGGCACATAGACACAGGCAACAGTGCATGCACAATGTCGGCACTAGTACAGTGTATATCCACCTTTCGCAGCAATGCAGGCTGCTATTCTCCCATGGAGACGATCGTAGAGATGCTGGATGTAGTCCTGTGGAACGGCTTGCCATGCCATTTCCACCTGGCGCCTCAGTTGGACCAGCGTTCGTGCTGGACGTGCAGACCGCGTGAGACGACGCTTCATCCAGTCCCAAACATGCTCAATGGGGGACAGATCTGGAGATCTTGCTGGCCAGGGTAGTTGACTTACACCTTCTAGAGCACGTTGGGTGGCACGGGATACATGAGGACGTGCATTGTCCTGTTGGAACAGCAAGTTCCCTTGCCGGTCTAGGAATGGTAGAACGATGGGTTCGATGACGGTTTGGACGTACCGTGCACTATTCAGTGTCCCCTCGACGATCACCAGTGGTGTACGGCCAGTGTAGGAGATCGCTCCCCACACCATGATGCCGGGTGTTGGCCCTGTGTGCCTCGGTCGTATGCAGTCCTGATTGTGCGCTCACCTGCACGGCGCCAAACACGCATACGACCATCATTGGCACCAAGGCAGAAGCGACTCTCATCGCTGAAGACGACACGTCTCCATTCGTCCCTCCATTCACGCCTGTCGCGACACCACTGGAGGCGGGCTGCACGTTGTTGGGGCGTGAGCGGAAGACGGCCTAACGGTGTGCGGGACCGTAGCCCAGCTTCATGGAGACGGTTGCGAATGGTCCTCGCCGATACCCCAGGAGCAACAGTGTCCCTAATTTGCTGGGAAGTGGCGGTGCGGTCCCCTACGGCACTGCGTAGGATCCTACGGTCTTGGCGTGCATCCGTGCGTCGCTGCGGTCCGGTCCCAGGTCGACGGGCACGTGCACCTTCCGCCGACCACTGGCGACAACATCGATGTACTGTGGAGACCTCACGCCCCACGTGTTGAGCAATTCGGCGGTACGTCCACCCGGCCTCCCGCATGCCCACTATACGCCCTCGCTCAAAGTCCGTCAACTGCACATACGGTTCACGTCCACGCTGTCGCGGCATGCTACCAGTGTTAAAGACTGCGATGGAGCTCCGTATGCCACGGCAAACTGGCTGACACTGACGGCGGCGGTGCACAAATGCTGCGCAGCTAGCGCCATTCGACGGCCAACACCGCGGTTCCTGGTGTGTCCGCTGTGCCGTGCGTGTGATCATTGCTTGTACAGCCCTCTCGCAGTGTCCGGAGCAAGTATGGTGGGTCTGACACACCGGTGTCAATGTGTTCTTTTTTCCATTTCCAGGAGTGTATTTTCGACAAATGCTGCCTTACCATTTACATTTGTCTCACTTGTATCTGTTTAGTCACCAGCACATAATTTTTTTGTACTTATACAGTGATCTCCAGCAACATAAACATGTACATCAATGCATAAACACCTGAGGATGGGCGCAAGCCCGAAACGGGTCGTGTTGCAAATAAATAACTTTTTATTGTGACTGGCAGCAGAAATTTTTCTACACCCTGTATAGGAACAGTCACGGAGTTCAAAAGCATCCACTATGGATAAAATTCATCCAACATGAAGGCTCTCGTAAATTTCCCAAATCGACGAGATGCAATGTTAGGAAAGATCAAAATATAGCTTGTGACTGTGTGGTCACATTTCTTAACACATTACAGTGTCTGACCTTTGTGACCAAGGGATACATACGTTATGCCCCAGAATGAGTAGTTTACTTACTAGGCTTCAAAATGTATGAATGTTTCATTTAAGAATATTATGTCACGAAGTATTGTGCACAATTAGTATCATTATTCGGCTGGTGCTGATGAGAACAGCAACAATTGTTGTCCATAAAATGTAGAATTTACGTTACGCTGCTTTCCAATTAGACAGATCCGAACTCGTACTCCTCAACTGCGGAAGGCTGATGACATTTTTCATTAAAATTTCCAACTCCTTATTTACGGCCTGTGAACCTATTTAAAATTATGGACGTCTAAGACCTAGCCATTCGAGCGTAATTTTCCCGAGAAAATTTAATAAAGGAAATAAGAAGATTACGGAAACGAGTTTCTTACGGCGAGAACAAATTACGCGTCAGCTGATTGAGCGTGAGCTAGAGTAGCTATCAGTGCCAATTAATCGGGTCTGAAAAAAGAATTCTTAGAGAGAACACACACTCCAAGTAGCACAATGGCCGCAGCATTTGTCTCAGACACAGCAAACTGAACGTCTTACGAACTTCTTACCAAAGTCAGCTCGTCGTCTGTATGCGTTTTGCAGAAAACAACATCTGTGTATATAACAATAATGTTTACTAGGATTCACCCCACTGTTGTTTCAGTGAAACGTTTACACCACAAAAGTAAAATATGAGCCGCCCTTCCCCTTCATATTTCTGTTTACTTTCAGTGTGGACAGTAAACAGTGTGTCTCGTAATCGGAGTGTTATGCTACGAAGCTGCGTAGTCGCGGTTTTTGTTTTTTGTTTGCTTATTCGTACCTAGAAACTAAGTTCGACTGCTTTCTCGAAGCTAAACGGGATACTTAACGTTTTCACACGCACGGTAGTGTGTAGCAGAACAAGAGTGGTATTTTCAGAACACATCATTTTTAGCAAAAAGGAGGAATTCCACAATCCTGGGATGCCACTGCAGCAACGAGATTCCGCTGTTGAATTCCCATCACTTATTCTGTTTTGTGCACCAATTACTATAAAATCTGAGATAGATTACGGTACTATTTTCGTGTACTCATTCTCTTTGAGATCGAAAGGTTATAATTTCATACGTAATTAGCCACCATGAACTTTTTAACAAGTTCTATAATGCACTGATAAAAACACATGGTATACAGTTATGACGCTAGTAAGTACAATCCTTTAATTTTATCATGAGTGAACACCTAAAATCGGCCATCTACCTGAAATACAATAAAATTGAGGAAGTTGTCTTTTATTACTGAAAGTGAATATTTTCCTCCGTACTCCTCTCTTAGGAGCATAAGAATAACTCAGATGCCTGAAATGCAAAGAGCAAGTTTGTATTTTTATAGGAACTATAATACCAAGTGTTTAATACGTAACACATTTCATGGACGCCAAGTACTTCTAGTACATTGTTTTATTATAGATTTCTTCAACGGACGTTACACCAGAATGTCTGTAAAATAGTCTTCAATATGAAACAAAGCAGAATTAACACACCTCTTTGATCCAGCCATCGTTATCTGTTTCCTACTGTCTGCACTGTTCGGTTGCGACTGACGAAGTTCGCTTCTCTCATATACTTTGCAAGAATTTTCTGCACGTGCTTCTTATTTTTTACCAAGATGTTTATTTCTGTGATTCTCTTCACGAATTTCTTTTGCCAAATTAGGTGCCTAATTAATTTATTTTTTTCCCCATGCTGGTTGTACTCAAAGATCTTTTTCGTTTATTTCTTTTAGTGCTTGGTCACTGGGTTTTTTATTTCTTTTAGTGCTTGGTCACTGGGTTTACTTTGAATCTAGGATGTTTTTGAAACAGATCTCTGTATGCACATAGCTTCTTAAGAATACAGAGTACTTAAAAATGGTGTAAAAATTGAAATTTTTTTACGTCATTAAATACTATAGCCTTCCCTGATTACATTGATATATACATTATAGGGTTTCAGATGAAGAATGACCTATATATACCAAATTTAAAAGTCACAGTCATGTATGGCACCACGCACCATTTATTTCTGTTACAGAAACCAATATTATTTCGATAAGAACTGTGAACTGTCTGTTTCCAGAAATTATACGGATGATACATTGTCTATGTTGGTAACAGTGCAGGTTTCTAGTATCTGTAAATCATTATCTTTGCTAGTATTTACTTTTGTTCCGCTGAAGCAGTTTGTTCACGTGTTGCTGAATGTTTGTTGACCAAGTGCTACATATGTTTGTGGAAGTACATATCCTTTTGTGTGCAATAAATACGGACTATGCCACACAATAATTCCGATAAAAGTTCACAAACAAAGCAAGCCACACTGTTGAAAGTAACCTATGTATCAGTTCTTCAGGGAAGAAACTCCCACATAGCATGCCTCCTGGTGATTAAAATTTTTGTGTTAACAATGACGCTGTTTCTTGTGAATTTGTTGTTGCTGTTGTGGGCTTCTTATCATCTTTGATAAATAAAGTGGCGAAATGGAAACAATATGATGGTGTAGGCTGTCTGGAAATAACTGAATAATGAAGTAGCAGGAAGGGTTTAGCGTCAAAATTAGCTATTCTCTGTAGATCCTGCAGTAAATCCACCTCGAAAATGACCTCGAGCATTGTGCATAATTCATATGATGTGAATTTTAAGTTAGTGCATGCAACGTGTGCAGTAGCAAAAGGACAAAAGGCTGCTCAAACGTTTTGTGGTTTGATGGACGTTTGTCCTTCTCCCTGTAGGTTCAGCAAGTACACAAAAATAATTTTAGGTGCCTTGACAATTGTGTCTAAAGCACCTGTAAAACGGGCAGTCGAAGAAACTGTAAATATTAGTTGAACCAGGGACTTTGCCGTTGCACTTGATGGGACATGGCAACGTCGAGGACATCGTTCGTTGAATGGTGTTGTAAGTGCTACTTCTCTGGAGACGGGAAAAGTTGTTGATGTTGAGTGCTTATCTAAGTACTGCCACACCTGCCGTGGTAACACTGAAGGGCATATTGACCATCAGTGTTCTAAGAATTATGATGGTTACAGTAGAAGTATGGAGTGTGATGGAGCTCTAAAAATATTTCAGAGGTTGTTGCCTGTTTATAACGTTAGATATACGAAGTGCCTAGGCGATGGGGACCCTAAAGCCTTCAATAAAATTAATGAATTCAATGTTTATGGTGATACCTAGTCAACAAAACTGGAGTGTTGTGGACATGTGCAAAAGAGGGCGGGTGCTAGATTGAGGAAGCTACGAAGAGAAATGAAAGGAAAGTTGCTATCTGATGAAAACTCTGTCTGGCCGAGGCAGATTGACAGAAACTGAAACAGATCTTCTTCAGAGTTATTATGGACTGGTCATTATACGAACTGCAGCTCTGAATGATGTTACAGCAATGAGGAAAACTGTATGGGCCACGTACTTTCATAATTTGTCCACAGATGACCGCCCTGTTCACGGAATTTGCCCTAAAGCAGCAGATTCTTGGTGTAGTTACCAAAAAGCAAAAGAAAGTGGTCAAATAAACTATCATAAGCATTCTCTTCCTGAGCCTGTTATGAATGAAATAAAACCAATTTTTAGAGACCTGAGTGGCCCTATTTTGCTTAGTAAATGTCTTGATGGGGGCACTCAGAGTACAAATGAAAGTTTCAACCATTGCATGTAGGAAAGATTACCGAAGAAAATTTTTTTAGTACTAAATACATTAAAAGTTGGTGAACTAATTGCAGTGATATGTTTCAGTGGTGGAGTGATAGGAACGTTGGAAGTCCTGAGAAATTAAGGCATAAAATGTGGCTCTAGTATGGAAGAGCAATTGCTGTGTGTGAAAGACAATGGGTGCATGAAGCGAAGGATTCGGTATTCAAGTTACCAAAGAAGCAATATGAAACATCCCCTTAGAAAAATTAGTGAATTACTGTGCTGATAAACCTCTTACGTCATTTGGTTTTCAAACAGCTGAGCAGAATTGAACGTACTCAGATATTTCTCTCTTTACTTATTCTGATCAACACTAAACTGACAAACAATATTTTTTAGCGCAACGCAAACTGACTTTCAATAACCCCTACAAAAGAATGGCCCTGACTAACAATAACCTATACCTTTCATGAATCACTTACCTCACAAAAATCTTCGTTACTCGAACTACAGCAATACAGCGAGCGCCAATACTGCCAGCTAAATAAAAGACTCTAACTACTGAAGGCACTAACTATTGACAGGCGTAGTTAGCAAATGAAAGATTTTGATAGGGAAAAAACAATGTATTTACCTTAATAATATTCAAAAGTATATATATATATATATATATATATATATATATATCAGTTCATGATATACAGTATTACAAATTTACTCTTTCTGATGGACACACGTCCAGATCGTCCGCTCTCAAAATTCTGCCATCTCTCTCCCCACATCCACCACTGCTGGCGGCTCACCTCCAACTGTGCAACGCTACGCGCTGTTCACATCCAACTGCCCAACACTACAATAGCAATATTCCAACAATGACAACCAGCCACAGACTGCACACAGCACAGCCAGTGATTTTCATATAGAGCGCTACGTGGCGTTACCAACATAAGAAGTGCTAAAAGGAATGCCAAAAGGAAGCTTGACAATGAAGAAATGCTGCAGGATGAAGACTATGCTTCATGAATGTTCTGAGGCATAGTTTAATTGGACTCATATCTTCATTCACAATTTCCCGCAAGTTGTACTTTTTCAGAAATAAGGTACAAATATTTCCTACAGCATTGCTCTTGCAATAGTCCATACTGACGCAGTAGACCTAAGCTTCGTTGCAGAATAAACTAAATTATAGAAAAAATAACACTTTTATTAGGAGAAAGATTATAAAAAATAAAATGTAAGGTGTGATATTTTTTATCCTTGTAATACACGTAATAGGTGGAATTAAACAGGTCTAGTACCTCAGCGATCATCTCATGCATAAATCGTAAAAATTTGTCTCCTTCAGATGTATAACATTGTCTGTTACTACTGTACCATAACCTCAATGCTAGAAACAGGTTGTGACATAAAACTATGTAAGTAGGCTGTTTTTCTTTATGTAAGTAGGCTGTTTATGTTTTCTTTATGTAAGTAGGCTGTTTAGATTTTTATATTGGTAATGCCACGTAGCGCTCTGTATGAAAATCACTGGCTGTGCTGTGTGCAGCCTGTGGCTAGTTTGCATTGTTGTCTGCCATTGTAGTGTTGGGCAGCGGCAGCTGGATGTGAACAGCGCGTAGCGTTGCGCAGTTGGAGGTGAGCCGCCAGCAGTGGTGGATGTGGGGAGAGAGATGGCGGAGTTTTGTAATTTGTCATGAACTGCTATATATATTATGACTATTAAGGTAAATACATTGTTTGTTCTCTATTAATATCTTTCATTTGCTAACTATCCCTATCAGTAGTTAGTGCCTTCCGTAGTTTGAATCTTTTATTTAGCTGGCAGTAGTGGCGCTCGCTGTTTTGCAGTAGCTTGAGTAACGAAGATTTTTGTGAGGTAAGTTATTTGTGAAAGGTTTAGGTTAATGTAAATCAGGGCCAATCTTTTGTAGGGATTTTTGAAAATCAGATTGCGTTGCGCTAAAAATATTGTGTGTCAGTTTAAGCACAGTCTTGTATAAATTGTTCTAAGGGGACGTTTCAAAATGGTACCTCAATTTTAGGAAGTATTTTGGAAAAAAATGCATCAATTTCTTTGTAATTTTTAATAACCCTAAGCTGGTTCAAAAATATTCAAAATACATCTAATTTGTTTAAAAAGTGTGCTGCATTACCTGATATCAACAAAAAATCTGTAAAACCTACACACTATAAACAGGGACTAAAAGAAATAGGTGTTGATTTTTACATAATATTGAGCCAGAAAAGTACCCTGTATCCTTAATGTTGACTTCCATGTTTCTCTAGGCTCCACTTAAAACGGTTTAATAATTGTTTTCATAAACAATCTTCCATAATTCAGTATTGAAGAGGAAGTTTGTTAAGAAATTAGTTTTATTGTTTGATCACTGCCATTCTTCTTCTGATAAACATCAGACTTACATCAGTGTACTATCCAAGTAGCAGTACTTGTTCACTTACTTTAGTGTTACATTTCCTGTGTTTATATATGTTGTCACTTGCCTGCCTGAATTATCCAATATTTATGTAAGACATCATGCAAATTCTTAACATTCGAGAGCTCGGGAGTTGAGTTGCGATCCAGGAGGACCAGTGGATTCATTGTTGAGCAGAAGAATTTTATTGATCTTAAATTACACATTGTGTCACTGGATCCAAGAGGCAAACAAGTCTCACTCTGTTGAACTTGGGCAGTGCTTGCTAATGGCCTGTTACTACCATCTGCCAAAGATATGGTCATATACGCACCCCACTATACCTCACTATACCTGGACACTGGGAAGCATCTTATTTGTGACATACGCAGGGTAGATCAGTTGTTCATAAGCCGTGTGCCTCGTGGTGTGTTGCTCAACTTGTTAAACTTCGTACTGACTTGTGGATTAAGTACTAGTTGCTACAATCTTCTGTTTACAAAGAAAAGTTTATGAATTCGCAATTCTGTGAACAGTAAGTACTTCATAAATGCTAATATAATTGCTTTTTGTGACTGTTCAGTAAGCAGAGAACATTTGTTTGATTGAGAGGTTATGCCGAAAGCTGCGTTGTAAACTAGATAAATGTGTAAAAATACGATTTGAAATGTGTATACCTATTTTCGTAAGCTACACTGAATTTTTCTTTTCAGACACCAGTACTAGATATGCCAATGTGCTGTAGTGTGTCTGGCTGTAAAAGAAATTACAGATCTCAAAACGAAGCTGTCATCTCATTTTCTTTACCAACAAATGAGGAACTAAAGAAAAGTGACTAAAGAAAATTCCCAACGTTTGTCAAAGCTAAAGAAACCAGTAATATGCATAAAACATTTTACTGAATAGTGCATAATCAAGACATAAAATATTGTAGTTGATGGAGAAACAAAGACATTTGAAAGCTTGATAACAGCTGGGCCCTCATGTGGAAAATTACGTGGTTCAGAATGTGACAATCTTGAGAAAGTAGCGGCAAGAAGTTTGGAAGATCACAGGCAATATGACGAACAAATTGCTATTAAAATTTGGGATTCGCATACAATTAATTTTCATGTGCAGCCCATATTAACAAGAAACAGTGGTGCTGTATAGAGTGTGAACAGGAGATAGTGCTGTGTTTTATTGATGTCAGTAATGAATTACCAGTATTTTAGGTTCTGTAACTATTGATACTGATTTAAGTGCCCTGCTTTCTCTCAACAAAACAGAATTCTCCAGCATAAAGTGCCCACTGAACATATGTCTGTAAAATCGAAGCATGTATTTGATAGAATATTGAAATATGTTGAGTCAGTAGTGTCTGAAGGAGACAATTTAAACAAATGTTTGGTGGTTGAAAATATAGTTAACGTTCTTGAGATAAATTTTCAGGTGATACATGTTCACAGCTGCAGCTGACAACCGCGAAAATTCGGTTCATATCAAAAAATGATAAGATATTATTGAAATGCACTATTACTGGCAACTTCTCTGTATCTTCATTTACCCTCAGCATACACAGTTGTGTACAATAGTGGTTACCTATATTTGCCACATCCATGCAATGTCAGAAAGCTGATGTAAGTTTGGTTTAAATAGTATATATGTACATGGCAGTGCAGAGTATTTGAACGTTAAGAAAACATTTTTGAAAGATCATGAAATTATGGTAAATGTGCTCACTGACGAAATTTACATCGAGATTCATTTGATCTTTAAGGTAGGTACAATTCATGGTGCCAGTAACACTAATGGCAATTATCTTGCCAAAACAGCTCAGGTTTTCATGGTATCTTGTGTATTTTCAAAATTTAGTTGTGAGTATCATACCAATTAATAATTTAACTTCTTAACAGCTAAGAAATATGTTATTACATATAATTACTGAGTTGGGTTTACTGTTTTAGCTTCAATTTCAGATAATAATGCTGTAAATGGATAAGCTAATGGGTTGTTTAACCCTAGTGATATTTTGCAGCTTTGTATTCAACATCCTAATGACAGTACTAGATAGTTGTTCTAATTTTTGACACGGTGCGTATACCGAAATGTATCCATAATAACCGGATTACTAAATCTGAGAGAATATTGAGGTTTCCAGATTTTGACAATTTTGCAGTTGTACTGATGACTGGCTTTCAGTTTTTCGAATTGATGTACAAAAAGGAAAAAAGTTCGTTAGCAAAATACGGTCATTTATTGTCATTTAAGGCCTTATTTCGTTCCAATATTCAGAAGCAAAATCTTATTCTTGCAGTCAAGCTTTTCGATGATAGAAATGTTATTGCTTTAAAGATCTTCGCTACAAGAGAGACAAATTTTTCACACTCTGAACATACGTCATCTTTCATACAAATATTTTGTAACTTGTGGCATACTGTCATGGGAAACGTGCATATGAAGGAGAAAGGTTTAATGATCTAAGTTCTAGGCTCAGAGCCATTGGAACCATTCTTTTCTCTGGAATTCGATAAATGTGTGGATGCTGACGAATATTCCGCAGTGTTACGGGAGATTTTTGAAGTGGCACAGATACAAGAAAATTTCCTGCTAGTACTGATACATTTCTGATTATGCTGTAAAGAAGGAGCTAAAATTTTCGAGATTTGCGCCTCTTGGGTGCTGTCTGATAAGGAAGTTAAAACATCCATCCCAAATTACTTCATAACAGAATATGACCGTGGAAAGTTGTCAGTCCCCACTGAAACTGCCTTTACGGAGACTGGCCTTGCATGGTTCATGCTGAAAGCAATATCAGATTTGTATTCAGATAGTTTCATTGGTGATTCACATCAGCTTTCTGTCTTGTACGAAATATGTTGCTTAAAGCTGGAGATCTGTGATATCACTGAGGCTCACTTAAGTGATGTTTACAAATGTCAGAGAACTTTGATGTACATAATGCGAAATATTAGCCTCTCATTCTGTAAAATAATGATAAACAATCTCACTAAGCCGGCCGGGGTGGCCGAGCGGTTCTAAGCGCCACAGTCTGGAACCATGCGAGCGCTGCGGTCGCAGGTTCGAATCCTGCCTCACGCATGGATGTGTGTGATGTCCTTAGGTTAGTTAGGTTTAAGGAGTTCTAAGTTCTAGGGGACTGATGACCTCAGAAGTTAAGTCCCATAGTGCTCAGAGCCATTCGAACCAATCTCACTAAAATGTCAAAAAGTCTGTAACAGTAATAAGTGTGGCAAGCAGTTAAGATACTGAGGACAACATAGAGTATTTTTGTGTACAGTTTTTTAAACTTGTGAAGCCTCTGTAACACTGGAGGAGTGTCTACTGTTAATTAATATGTGGCACAAAAAATACAGTTTGCTAAAATGGTCAATATACTTTTCACCATCAAGTGAATTTTATAGCTAGCAAAGTAATGCTGAAGAAAGTGGAAAAATGTCAACGACAGATGTAAGTAATTCGTTATGATACTTTAAAAATAATGGAATCTGTAGTTTTTCAATAAATTATTATGTAAATAATAAACACATTTCTTTAAAAAAAAATAATTCAATTCCTCTTTTCCTTTACGATAAGCTTTTAACTTAAATTTTGAGGCAGTGTCTGCTATGTAAAGACGGAAGATTCTGCTTTAAGCGTTGTATGTTTGGCTTGTACAGTTTTTGGGGGTAGTTCATTTAATATTTGGCGTCCCTCAGTGTATGAGTGAAATTCAGTGGTGAGACAGTACAGTGTTTTACACTAAATATATTATAGTGAGATATGTAAAAAACAAGAAACGTTTATGAACACAAACACATGACAGATTTTTTTTGCACTGGTATCCTGTTATCTAACGCTCTCTCTCTCTCTCTCTCTCTCTCTCTCTCTCTCTCTCTCTCTCTCTCCCTCTCCTCTCTCTGTATGTCTGTCTGTGCGAGTGTGTATGTGTGTGTGTGTGAGAGAGAGAGAGAGAGAGAATGATAGAGAGAAAGAGAGGAAGAGAGAAAGAGTAGAGGAGACTAATTGAAAAGGAATTCCGTATGTACACTGAAGAGCCAAAACGACTGTGGCTAAGCCATGTCTCCGCAAAATTCTTTCTTCCCGGAGTGCTAGTTCTGCAAGGTTCGCAGAAGAACTTCTGTGAAGTTTGGAAGGTAGGAGACGAGGTAATGGTAGAATTGAAAATGAGGACGGGTCATGAGTCGTCTTTGGTAGCTCAGTCCGTAGAGCACTTCCCCGTGAGAAGCTAAGGTCCCGGGTTCGAGGCTCGGTCCAGCACACATTTTTAATCTGCCACGAAGTTTCAGTCTGAAGGTGGGTCGATGAACCCTCTCCCAAACACATAAGTGTGAATTGTAGAGTAGCGTTGTAGATGTAAATGTAACCTACACTTCCTGAGAATTCTTTCAATGAATCTCACTCCGGTATTCACCTTTCGTGCAATTAGTTTTATGCGGTCATTCCAGTTTAAATTTCTCTGTTTGTCTGCTTCCAGTTATTTGACGGATATGACTGCTTCCACTGTTCTGCAATTGTCGATTCGTACATTAAGGCTCCTTTCCACAAATTTGTGAGCAGTACTTTACACCTGGGAATGCTGATGGTCAGCTGCCAGTCCCTCTGCCAAGCACTGATGAACTACAGGCCGTCCTGCACAGCGGTATAATTTTCTAGCGTTGCGACTTCCATGCGTGGAACAGCATCAGCCCCGAAAGGCATCATATAACTGCCGACATCATCCGCATGAACGGTAGTAATCGTGTATATGCTAGAAGCTCTTGAAGCGAATCACAAGACTGGTCTGATTTGTGTACTTTCTTATTTTACTCATTAGTCGAAAGTGCGGAATTGTACTGAACGCCTTTCCCTAAGTACAGGGACACGGTATCAAACTGGATACCGGTACCTACTGCCTTCTGGATCTTATGGACAATGAGAGAAAGGTTTCACACAACCTCTGTTCGCGGAATCCATGTTCATTCTCACAGAGAGGATTTTCGATCTCGCGAAATGTGATAATACGCTAGCATAAAACATGTTCCAAAATTCTAAGGCAGTCAGACGTCAGAGACATATGCCTACAGTTTTGTGAGTCTGTTGGAAGACTCTTCTTGAAAACAGGAATGACACACCAATTTTTTCGATCACGAGGTTCACTTCGCTCCTCCAGCGACCTGTGGTAGACAGTTCAAAAATGGTTCAAATGGCTCTGAGCACTATGGGACTTAACATCGGAGGTCATCAGTCCCCTAAAACTTAGAACTACTTAAACCTAACTAAGCTAAGGACATCACACACATCCATGCCCGAGGCAGGATTCGAACCTGCGACCGTAGTGGTCGCGCGGCTCCAGACTGAAGCGCCTAAAACCGCTTGACCACCGCGGCCGGATCAGGTCAATACTAAGGCGTTTTTAAAGCAGTTTGGAAGTTTTCTATAAGTAGAACCGCTCGGCCACACCGGCCGGCGGTACACAGTTGTTAGCAGAGCAGAAGTAAATTCCTTCACATAATCAATTCAGAATCGGATAGACATTCGATCAGATCCAGTCGCCTTTCCTCTGTTTGTAGTCATTTTTCTACACCGCGAATACACGTTTCGACGTTATCTTGGCCTTTGCATGTCGATTCAGGAACACAATTAGTGAAACAATTGTGCAGAAAGAAATTCAGTATTTCGCTCCTCTCTCTGTCATTCCCTGTTTCGATGTCATATGATCAGTCTGGACACATGTTTCTGATCGTTTTCATAATTTAACATGAGACAAAAACTTCATAGGATATCACTTCAGATCGGAAGATAGAATTTTACTTTCGAATTCGTTGAACATGAGACGCGTGGTTTTCCTTACAGTGATTTCCAGGTCTTTCCTTAAGCGAAGCTCAGTTCGTTAGCGTCAAGAAGGTACAGGGTGTTCAGAACGAATAGTAAATATTTTAAGTGGTTATAGTACGGACTAGTTTGAATAAAATAGTCCATATAAAGTGTATTCAAGAGTGCAACCCAAACAAATACGTAAGTGTTAAGCAGAGGTAAATTATTAACTTCAAAATCGTTTGGCAAAAGGATGTGTAGCTCTTGTAGGGTTGTCTTGGCTTTCTATAATGGAGCAGGCCTTCCAACCATCCCCACTGAGCCGTCCACGGCTAGCTTGTAGCAAATCGTTTTTTGTTTTTGCTGCGCCTTCTACTTCCTTGGTTGGTTCGTTGTTCTGCCGTAACTTCCCGTCAGAGCGTTCCTTGTGCAGACAGCGAGAGGCTTTGTGGGCGTGAGCGCGTCGGCTTTGGAGAGACTTGGATTCGGCGCTTGGGTTGCATGACGGCTCCCTGCTAGGTGTCGCGTGTGACGCAGAATATGGTGACAGGGGCCGGAGCAGTCGGCTGTGGTGTGTTCATTGTGGTTGTCGTTTAAGTAACAGTGCGGGCCACTTCGGTATTGCTAGAGGCACATGTGTCTTTATGTGCTCTGTCAGCTTCCCGAAGAACAAGCCAAAGTACTGCGCGGTATTCTGGAGTTCAGTAGTACGGCCTCTTGTGGAGACCATAATGAGTTGGTAACATTGTGGTGGACAAGTAAGGGACCTTATCAGTTCTTCTTCACTGTGGTAGCCTTCAGCCAGGATATTATTTCTTGTTGGTCTTGAGGGCTACGCCAAGGCGCAGTGGTTCTCTTTGCTCTGGTTCTCCAGAAACCGGAGAGTTACATATGAAATCCGAGTAATGTGTTTACTCTCCGGTCAAGTTTTGAACGGCGCCGTGACCTCAAGTTCATCGCGTTTTGTTAAATTTTATGTCAGTAGTTATTGTGTGTGACGGACACCACTAATCCGGTCTTTGTTTAGCTTTTAACTGCCTTTCATTATGTTTTATGAGTGTGGATTCATTGTGGTAACAAATTTGTGCTTCAGGTATTTATATCCAAATATTGTGTCTGTTCAGTACATTGTAAAGGCCACGTTTACGACTGATGCGTTAAAAAACGCACGGAACAGCCATCTAACCTGTGTTTATTATTCGGAGCCAGGATCTTAAGTTAAGCAATCTGGTCTTTTTAATTTGTCACCCTGTAGTAAATTAACCAATTGTTATTATTACTTCGCTTTTCAGGTTCTTAATTACAGAAATTAGCTATTTAGTTCCAAGCTGTCATTACAGTTTTTTTAACTGTTTGATCGAAGTGAGTGTGTTTCAATACAGTAAATCGGCTCCTGTAGGTAGATATCATTTTGAAAAAGCTGTTTGCCTGTGACTAATGTTATTTCGTATTTTTGTACTCAGGCTTTACATCTTACGAATTGTTCATTAAGTAAAGTTATGTAATTACTCTCATGCTTTTTTTTAAATCTGTTCACTGCACTGAACTTTGGAGTAACACCACTTAAACGTTTTAATAAGTTATAACACAGTTGCAAATTCATATAAGCTTGATCAGGTGGAAATATTGTAATCGCATTACATCAAAATTTGGTAAGCCCAGTTACGTACTCAGGGTTTAACTTGTACGTCAAGTGGATCTGTTATTTCACAATTGTTACCTAAATTCTTTGAAACTCATTTGAGTTCTGAAACCTCTTTTTCTCAGTGCGTAAAATTTGTGGTTACAGCTTCGTTTCATGTGAATCACCATCAAACTGTTGAACTGTTATTTCTTGTAACTTGATGTCATCAGAAATTATAACATGAAATATAAAGTATGTGTTTTTCATTCTGTGAAATTTAAAACAAGGTTTTTCGGTGTTAATATTGAAGTAGGAATTTCTGTGTAATAAATTATTTTAGGCCAAACGTGTAATGTAATTTTGGCCGTGCCACGTATTACTACCTCCTCGCTCCTGCCACTTCACCCACAAGTAAAATTCTAATGGAGTAACATCCGGTGATCTTATTAGTCAAGAATTATCCCATTTTCGCCGACCCATCTTCCGGTCAATCTTAGGTCCAGATGATGTGTCGACTGACGACTAGAGTGTGCTGGAAGAACATACCCGACTTAGCAGCCAACGAAACCTCTTCCTTTACTTCTAGAAGTTTGTTTTCATATTAAGCATTTGCAAACATGTGTGACATTCCTAAACGATACGGCAGATTTAGCCAAGCAATCACTATCACAGTTAAAAATTGCGTAATGTAAATTCAAGAGCAATTTCACAGCTTGAACTTCAAAACAAAAACTAGAGTCGATAAATATACCCACAGCAATCAAGACACGAAATGGAAATTTATTTCTGTGACAAGTTGTATCTCTGTAGAACGTAACAACCGTTCATATGTTACATGGAATATTTTATTCTCATTAGTCTATACTACTACGTCTTAAAATATTTATTATTCCTCCTGTAACACCTGATAGTATCATGGACACAATGGTACATACGACTAAACTTAAAAGCCGAAACTTTTAATGTTTAAAGCACAATCCACAAATCTTAATTTTGGATCATATGACTTTGTCTACTCGAATTTCAAGTAGTATGTAATATCAACTATATATGAAGGTAGTATCTATTCCCGAAACTACAGATACCATTGATGACCGTGCAGCTTCTCTAGAATGAAATGATAATTAAATCGACACCCTAGCTGCAAACATGTCCCCAATGATGTATATCAGCGCCTGTTTCCAGCTAAGGTGTCGATTCAATTATCATTTATGTAATATCAGGTTAGCTACTCTATTCCTTTCTGTATGCTCAAATATTACATTTGACCTAAATATCCGAGGAAATGGGCTCGTACTGTATTTATGGATCATTTTGTGTTGTTGAACAAGTGACGCACCCTGTAGTGTACTTGTTCAATGGCAAAAGCAAACCACAGGCGTGTTATCTACCTAATGAGCTTGTACGACATTGACACAGCACAGTTGTATCATGTTATTAGATGTATAAGTTATTATTCTTGCGGAAGTGTTGTTTTCAAAGTGTTGTGCATTATTTATTTGCTCAATACGTGATATATTTTACTGTGTTATCTATATCCCAAAACAGACCAAATGTTGCACTAATTATCTGTATATGAACGTAACAAGTAATATATAGACAAAAAGTTTCAAATCTCTTAGTGTATCTCATTTATTTCTGGATTTTTATCCCTAGCTCGCTGGGCATAGCTGTGGAGTTTTTGAGACGGCTGTCAGTGAATGCCTTCCTTGTCTACCCAAAATTTCAACTCTCATCCACTGCGACCGAGCGGTTCTAGGCGCTTCAGTGCGGAATCGCGCTGCTGCTACGGTCGCATGTTCGAATCCTGCCTCGGGCATGGATGTGCGTGATGTCCTTAGGTTAGTTAGGTTTAAGTAATTCTAAGTTCTAGGGGACTGATGACCTCAGATGTTAAGTCCCATAATGCTCAGAGCCATGTGAACCATTGGGAAACGTTGTCACTGAGTGTTCTGCTTTGTTTTGTGTCATAGTTCAGTCTGTCTCTTGTTTAGGTAGACTTGTTGTACGTGAACTAATATTTTGCCTATCAGCAATTTCAGGTTTTATGACATCTCCTCATTTATTTATTATGTTATAGGATGATGAATTACCAAAGACATTCTTGTTCTTGTCTGTAAGATCTTATTTGTTGGTAAATTACAGACGACATGTAAAGGTACCTCTGGTAATTTTTTTTTTTTTTTTTTTTTTTTTTTTTTTTTTTTAGCAAATGGATGGTATACGGAGTGTGTCTCGACCAGCTGGAGTTTCATATAAGCCATCAGGCTCTCATGGGCTGCTATGCCATGTCATACTTCTCACCAAACTTCTAAAATGGTCATTGTTTCGACTCCTTCTCCTGGGACACTTCTGGTGTCCCCATGAGACCGACCACTGTCGAAAAACGTTGCCACTTCTTCAGCATGGTTACTCACCGTCAAGGAAAGAAGCACCCAGCCACGGCATGGAAAGACGTAAACAACTACCAGGAAGCCAACTCAGCGGCAAGACTAAAGTCCATCTCTCCCACTTCATGGTATCAATATTTACCAAATGATGACGGCCCACCAATGGCAGTTACAAAAATTTTACTCAGTCACTGAATTTCTTCGAAAAAGCTCACGGAAGTAGCTGTGGTGGACAGAACACTGTTTTTCAACAGTGTTCAGCGACCCGGGGACACCAGAAAAATCCTGGGGATGGTCTTAGCTTTAGAGTCAGGACGTCGAGCGAAGTCTGAAGAGGAAGATAACCCTACCTAACAACTCAGAATGTTGGAATCAAGATAGTGTTTTGCTGGCTTGTCGCGATAAGTACGACGTTCTTAATCTCCCAAACTTTTTTTAAAGGCCTCGTTTGTGTTTTAAAGATCTCAGTGAGAACAGTAGCTTGATCTGTGAAGCACTGATGTACAAGGGCATCCAGCCGCCTCAGAAATAGGGACTGAAGGCTACAGGGGGCAGCAGCAATAGCTATCTCTGTTGTCACAGCAATAACACACATCGGTGCTTTCGGCAGTCCAGAGTCCCCGTTTGTGCTGCGGCTAGACGCCCGTCCGGTACACCAACAACGATCAGCTTCAGACACACGACCAGAAGGTGTACGCAGCAGCGGGCCGGGCGTTCTGGGGGTTGGGCAGACGGCGCGTGTCTCTAGCGGCAGGCAGGCGGACCGTGGCGTGGCGTGCCGTGGCATCCCGTGATTTGTCGGCGGGCAGCGGGCGGCGGCCGGCGCGCTTTTAGCCGCCGCTGCCGCCGCTGACAAATGTGCCGGCCAGGGCGAGGGCACGCGAGCGGCTGACGCAGCGCTCCGCTGACGTTGCTGCTGCTGCTGCCCGCAGCTCTCTGCTTCGGCTCTGCCGTCTGCTAGAAAGGTTAAAAGAAAAGCCTCGCCCCAAAAAATGTTACTGCGGTACCCACGTTACGCCGTGTGGGGGTCGCAGGTGGATCGCAGTGCACCGAAAAGATGACAGAAGTCTGCAAGGTGTACTGATATGGCGCCCCAAACTAAATACTATATTGCAGTACCTGTCTCGTTCGGAAGTATGATGCAATGTTTCTTTTTCCTTGGGCATACATGCATGTCCAAAGGAACTACCACTGCGGTGACGACAGCCGTTATGAAACACGTGAAAGGTACTCTCAACCCTCGGGTACGGACCACAGTCAGCTGTGTAATGGAATAACGACAGTGAAAATTTGTGCCGGACGCCTTATTATTCGGCTATCCGAGCACACTTCACCGCCAGACCCGAACATCTGTATGTCGTCTACCTTGTGTCTACGACTTGCGCTCCTACACCCATTACGTTAATTCCCATGCAGGCGAGACATTTTAATTGAAAGTCGCTTGCCCGGTGTCAGCAGATAAATACGTTATTGCAGTGTCTTGTTCAGAAGTACGGCTGCAATGTTCCTTGTGTCGACACCGGGAAAAACTTTCTCCACTGTATCGCAAAATTCAGGGTGATCAAAAAGTCAGTATAAATTTGAAAACTTAATAAACCACGGAATAATGTAGATAGAGAGGTAAAAATTGACACACATGCTTGGAATGACACGGGGTTTTATTAGAACAAAAAAAGAATACAAAAGTTCGATAAATGTCCGTCAGATGGCGCTTCATTTCATCAGAATAGCAATAATCCGCATAACAAAGTAAGACAAATCAAAGATGATGTTCTTCAGAGAAAATGCTCAATATGTCCACCATCATTCCTCAATAATAGATGTAGTCGAGGAATAATATTGTGAACAGCACTGTAAAGCATGTCCGGAGTTATTGTGAGGCATTGGCGTCGGATGTTGTCTTTCAGCATCCCTAGAGATATCGGTCGATCACGATACACTTGCGACATCAGGTAACCCCAAAGCCAATAATCGCACGGACTGAGGTCTGGGGACCTCGGAGGCCAAGCACACGAAAGTGGCGGCTGAGCACACGATCGTCACCAAACGACCGCATCTGTCGGACATTTTGTGAACTTTGCTTTTTTTTTGGTCTAATACCCCATGTTATTCCAAGCATGTGTGTCAATTTTTACCTCTCTATCTACATTATTCCGTGGTTTATTAAGTTTTCAAATTTATACTGACTTTTTGATCACCCGGTACATATCGGATGTACGGGTGCAGGTTGTAGACACATGGTAAACTACATATGGGAAATTTGGTCTGGCCGTGAGATGTGCTTGGTTAGCCCAATGGTAAGGCGCCTGCACGCGATAAGCGGAAAATAGGGAGTTCGAAGTCCAGTTAACTCAAATTTTCATTGTTGTCATTCCACTATGCAGTATATGCTTGTCCATATTCGCAACTGCGAATAAATTTTACGTATTTCGTTGTGGCCGTAGAAGCCGCAGTGCTTGTTCCTTCAGACATGTATGCATGTCCATAGGAACTTTGCTCGTACTTCTCAACAAGGTACTGCACTATAGTATTTAACCGACAACATCGGGCAAGCAATCTTCAACAACAATGTCTCCCCTGTACAGAAACACAATTAATGGATGTAAGAGTACAGGTTTTAGACACATGGTAGATGACATATCGAAGTTATGACTCTGAAGCGTGCTACGATAGCCTACTGCTAAGGCAAGGGTCAATTCCAAGTACGTATCTTAAGCTCCACATCAGATCAGCAAAGAATGCTGTAAGGCAATCCCAGTGAATTTCATTGAAGAAAGTAAATATAATTCTAACACCTCGATCTTGTCATTAACTTCATTTATTGTTAGCTGGACTAGGATCCTAAAACTTTCGTACTGTACTATAACCGAGCATCGTTTATGAATTTCTGATTTACCACTTATGAAGGTTATGGCAGATCAGTTTTGTTCGAAAACGATTTAAATTGTTCGTTTATAAAATTTCAGTTAGTCAGCCTCTTTGCTCAGTATTTATACCAGAGATGGCGCAAATCACTGGAATTTGAATAAAACTGCTTTTTGAATAAAACTGCTTTTAAAGTAACAGTAAAATATTTTAAAAGCAATAACACTGGGAACTAAAATCATAAAGTATTTTTTTTGTTTATTTCACGACTGATTTCGTGAAAGCTTTTTCGATTTTTTTTTTGTGGTTTTTCTTTCGGCGTTACAACTGATTCTAAATTTTTGTTATTATTAATTGATTCAAATAATTCTAATTATTGAAAATTGGGAAAATTATATCATTTTTATTTGGGAAATTGTTTTGTTTTGTCTGTGAGGGTAAAAGTTGCTGTGATGTAACGTAATTATCTCTGTAATAGAGAGAGCACACCATTTAACTATTTCTCTGACGACTATTTGTATCTTTGCTGAACTGATTAACGTGTTTTCTTAGGTAATTTCAAACCATGATTATAATTTATGTTTCTTATTTGTAAAGTGTATAATCAGTCAATTGTTTTTAGAAAACCTCTTCCGAACATAGGGTGGAAAGTATGTGTGGGTGACTGATATATAAATTTTTATTACTGTTATAAATTTTTCAATCTATGCAATGGTCACCCACACTGTCAGCTCATTTTTTATTGTTTTATTATTATTTTAAGTAAACAGATGATAGGGGAAACTAGATTCAGGGAGAGTAAGTTTCAACTTTCATATTTATTTTAAAATTCATTAATGTTCAATAAAACAGATAACACACGCTAAGTCTGTCTCGAAGCTGGTGCCTTATTTACTGTTGTAAATTAATTCAGAAAAGTGTTACTTAGAGGGGCTTCAATTAGCATAAAATGCGATTTCCAAAGAATAGGAAACCGAAAGACTAGGAAACAGGATGGGATACCGCATTCAAACAAGCACACAAAGATAGTCCAAGGGTACACAAAAAAGGAACTGAACCATAACCAGTCCATTCTATTTAGGCAAAGAAATTCCGCTCATAGCGTAATCGTGTTCCCAATGAATAACCACAGACTGGCATTGGAAATTAAGACAAAGATCACATGGTTCGATATAATCACAATCTTACCAAAATGCTCTATGAAAATCTTTCTGGAAATTGTGAAATAGGAAAACTGCTCGCGATAGCGATTAAGTAAGTTTGAATATGTGAAATATTACGCAGAAGAGTAGCAGAGGGCTAGTTTAGTTACTACAGCACATGTTCCACGTGTACAAGTACATTTACAGAAAATACGTAATTCCGCAACGATTTCAATGAAGAAATCAAATCCAAACACATTACTTATAGAAATCTTCCAAACTACGTTAATAATGCCGTAGTATTGACCTGATGACTCGTTAAACAATTTTTACGAGCATATTGTAGTGTTACTACAAAGCAAACACCACGTGGGTTGAACACAAAGAGAAATTTTTAATTTGAAGAATTTCAACGAGAGAAAACCTTACAATCTCATGCACATTCACACTAAAGAGCGATGATTTTAATTAGAATTACGCCTCATGACTTAACGTGCTTCCACTTTCCTTTATTGGAGTGGAAGCAAAGCAACTACCGAAATACACTCCGAAACCAACATTGAAATCGCACTGCACCGCAATTTAAAATAATATAAAAAACATTTTCGTTATAAATCTGTAAGAAAAGTAAGTAATATTTCAGTTAGGAAGAAAAGTTAAGAACTTCATTGCACTTCGGACTCACCAAACACGCGCTTACCCGACGATGTTATCACATGAGAAACTGCCCGCAGACTAGCTAGCGTGGCCCCGTCCAAGGATATCCCACAGATACAATAGGAAGTCACTAGAGAGTAGCTTCCTTTACCAACTTGACAAGGGACGGACAGAATCACGCCAAGGAGATAAACCTCTTTGCCTTATGAATCGTATCTACCTACTCGGACATTGGTACTGCTGTTCTCTAGCAGACAGAACTTCTCTAGTACTACCGAGCATGCAACTACAAAAAGTCGCACTCGTTCATCCTTTCACACCAAAAGGAAAGGAGATGACAATATCTTAAGAACATCACATACACTACGTAAAGGAAGCGGATGTGGGTTTCATAGGAAACACTGTATGATGAGAATTACATATAAAAATGTGTTTGAAAGTGTTGTATGACAAGTTGTTCGTGTTTTATATGCCAATATAACATATTCCACTGCTCAGTCTCTTCCCAGATAAATTTAGAAATACCACAGTAAATTTAAAGGTGCAAATGTAAACAACAATAAATCGAGCAAAATAGCATGAAAGGAATCTAACAGAGACCTTTCAAGTGATTCTGTTGATTTTGTGTGTGAACTTTTTTTATCATGACATATTTTCTTGGATAAATTACATAATAACCATTGTTCTGGCAACCAACAGCTTGCTCGGATAAATTGCATAATATATGTTGTCCCAGTAACCAACAGGTTAACGAACAGAGTTTATCCAACTAGATTGGTGACCGAATTTAAAAGTAACTTTATTGGTTTACTGTGGGTTACTCAAAATTTTACTCTACTTTTTCCTTGACTTGTATGTGATGTGGACTTCTTTATAACGACCATTTAAACTTTACGTTTGGGGAAGGTAGAGTAAGTCATTTGTAAAAATAACTTGTCATAAAGTTTCGCCACTAGTCAGTTATTACTTCGGATACCATCGCCTTAATTTTCTGATCCGATTAGGGTCAAGCGAACAGGTCATCTGCACAACCGATTAGAGAGGAGAAAGATTACAATATGACCAGATTTGTGATTGGATTCAGGGAATTCCTACCAGGTAAAACTCAATATTTAAATCAACAGTTGTAAAAGTAGCTTCGGGAGTAGCTAAACAATGTTTTCTAAGATTGCTCCGCTTAAAACACGTATAAATGATCACTGTTTTTTGTGAAAGCGCTAGAACTGCCTTATAGACTAAATTACAGGCATTCACGTCCGTCGATATTCTAAAAATCACGTGAAACCCATTGTGCCACTTATTTGGGCTTCTCCTTCTTTCTTTTGGATTTTGAGCGTGGTGAGAATGACTGCTTAAAATAATCTACGCACGCTGTAATTAGTTTAGCCTTCATACTCCATGTGGGAGTCTTACTAAGAGGATTGTATGTAGTATATTCCATGATTCCTCACTCAATATTAGTTCTTGTTTTAAGCAGGCTCCAGCTGGATGGTTGGCATTTGTCCTCAAGCGTTTGCCAGTTTACGTTTTTCAGTAAATTCCTTATACTCTCAAGTGGGTCAAACTAACCCGTGACCATACGTGCCTTCTTTCTTTGTACATGTTAATACCACATCTTAGTCCCATGTACCTAACCAATATTGAAGGATGGGTCACACAAATGTTTCGTAAGCAATCTCCTCTTCAGATTCATTGCATTTTCTCGGGAACTACCAATGAATCGAAGCCTGTCACCACATATTTTACGAACAACTGAGCTATGTGGTCATTCCAGACTGTAACATACAGGTATTCATAAGAGTTGATTGATTCCAGTTGGGTATTATTGATACTATTGCCTCAGGATACCACTTTTTTCGTGTGGTGGACACAGTTTTACTTGTCTGAATATTTAAAGCTAGCTGTAATTTTACACTGCTTTGAAATCATTTCAACATCTCGCTTAACGTTTCTTTAGCTTTATTTTCAGACGGTAGTTGACCCGCCAAGTTAGCTGAGAGCGCTAATGCGCTGCATCCTGGACAGGGGTAGGCGCGCCAGCCGGAGGCTGGTCTGCTGGCCAGCCTGAATGTGGTTTTTAGGCGGTTTTCCACATTCCACTAAGTGAATACCAAGCTGGTCCCCACGCCCGCCTCAGTTACATGGCTCGCAGACATCTGAACTAATTTGCACTATTCCATTGATTACACTAATTCCGTCCTGGGGGGTACAGGGTGGCGGCAGGAAGGGCATCTGGCCACCCCTTAAATTCACCTTGCCAAATCAGATTAACCATGCCGACCCTGAATCATTGCGGGAAGAAGGCGCAAGCAAAAGAAAGAAAGATAAGATTTTCAGACGGCGTTTATTGCAGATAACTGCATCACCATCAACACGTGGAGTCAGAAGTTTCATTTGATAATCCACATAATAGTACTTTTATTAATAAGCATTGTTATGGTACCAAATGAATGGTTTTCGGAATGTGAGGAATACAGCGGCGACTTGACTGCCGCAGTCCGTGGCTTTCCTGACGTCATGTGAGAAAAGCCCTCAGACAAACAAAATAACAATAATGCTTTTTATCTAACAGCTACTGCGGAAAACGAACCTCCAAAGAAATATCGTGTTTTAGTGATTCTGTATTTAACGGAAATTGTGGTTGTTAAAGGACTTTTTTTAATCCAGCAGAGTACGACCGCAACTGTAAGACTGAAATACTGAAATAATTCTGCATAATAAGACCTGCACCTCTTTATTTATATTTTATGAGACCTCCGCGAATTTCTGCTGTCAGACTGCTTGTTTTAATCCCAATGCAACCCATGAAAACATTTACAAAAACTTGTCTGATGCTCTCGATGTCACGAATACGTTATGATAAAATATCTACAGCAATACCAGACGCATGAAATCTGTTCTAGGTTTATTTATCAGTTGATTAGTAACCTCATTAGTACAGTTATACCGTAACGTCGTTCTGTTACTAGTTCTTGTAATCGCTCACTCACAATTTATTCAGTATCTCACCATTTAGAATGCGTTTCGGACATCAAGTTCTCTTCATCAGATAATATAAATTTTAGAATTACGTGCACACGTACACAAGGGAAAATCGTTGATGCTTTGTGTTTGTGAGACAATCGGAAAAGCATTTATCAGATTGTCTTCCACGCTGTATGTACATGTAATTCTAGAACGGGATGTTACGAAAACATAGGTGCACGGTAGAAATTATTATGTCATGCACGCAGAGAAGTATAATGTATTCCGATTAATTGTTGACCGTGTATTTCCACGAGTACACTACCACTTCTTCGGAAACTCAATTTTCTAATCGTATATCATTAATTCAGTAATAGCTTCCAGCTTCTTTTGAGACAGAGCACGGCGAGAAAGAAAAATGTTCCTTGTTATAATCACCACCAGAATTCATCGTAATATAGTTTTAATTCGGTTTGTCGATTAGACAGCTACCGATAATATTTAATCCGGCGCTCAGCTAATATCGACGAATCACTGGTTTTAGCGTTGTCCGTCAAACATAAAATTAGATATTTTTCACCTGCATGTGCTTTGTGGCTACTTTCAGTTAATCGGAGTAAAATATTTTTCCACTCAAATTCAATTAATATCTCACTGCGATCAGAGAGAAAAGAAGTTACTACTTTTGAAATGTATCTCGGCGAACTGTATAAAAAGCAGAGATCTCACTTCTTACTTTCCATGCTATTCACCCTTTAAAGACTTTTTTTTCAATTCAAGAAATCATTTTACTGAACATTCTTAAGGACGCCGTTGAAAATAAGCTTCTATTCACACTCATACAAGACTCAATGACTCCTTTTTATCTTCATAGTATTCTCAGGTATTCTCAGTTGGGTTTACACCGCGCTAAAGAATAAAATACGAGAACCATGCCACATATTGAAACGTTTCAAGCTATGTAACGACACGTAGTGGTCTTCATCCTGGCCAGAATTAGAACTGATTACAGCGTCAACATTCAGTCACTCAGACATTATTCATTTCTTTGCTTTGTTCGAAGGGCGCTCAATAAATAATGCAACACATTTTTTTTCTTGGCCAATTTCGGTTGGAAAAATACGAAATTTGTTGTGGAACATCGTGAAATATTCCCTCTTCAGCCTCTATAGTTTCATGAAGTTCCGATAGGTGACACCGTTGTTGTATCCTGCGAAATGGCGTCTTTAACGTAGGTTCGTTCCAAGTAGAGAGCAGCCATTGAGTTTCTTTTGGTGGAAAATCGGAGCATCGTAGTTATTCCTAGGCATTTGCAGAATGCTACGGGGCCTGGCAGTGAACAAAATTACTGTGAGCCATTGGGCGAGGCGTCTGTCACGATCGCAACAAGGTCACGCAAATTGTCCGACCTGCGTGCCGACCAGCCGCACACAGCAGTGACTCCTGCGCTGCTGGAACGTGCCGACACTCTCATTCGAGGTGATCGACGGATCCCAATCAAACACTCGCTGCACAACTAACCGTCTCTGTAGGTAGTGCTGAAACACTAGTCCACCAGCTGAGGTACTCGAAGGAATGTTCTTCCTTATCCGTCGTTCAGCTCGAATCTCGCCCTTCCGACCTCCATCTGCTCAGCATAATGAAATATGCACTCCACGAGAAGCAGTACGTGGATGGCGGGGACGTTATTGATGCAGCGAGGCGCTGGCCCCGGCGTCGACCAGTAGAGTGGTACCGTGCAGACAGACAGGCTCTCCCAGTGACGTGGCGTAAGGCCGCCGCATTGAACGGAGATTATGTTGCAAACCAGTGCTGTGTAGCCAAAAGAGTGAGGAGTAGTATGGTGTATTCGAATCCTGAATAAAACCAACTTTCTTTCAGAAAAAACAGTCTGTTGCGTTATTTACTAAACGCTCCTCGTACAATCCTAATCGCTGCAAGAGATGTGGCATGGATTCAGGCTTCTTGTTGCGGTAGACTGTTATTGTTAGCCAGGTGGGTGCGAAGAAAAGCCGTCAGCGCTCGCCACATCTCCGCGACGAATGTGCATTAAAACATGTAAAGAACATTTTCTATACATTAAATAAGTATCATACGATAAAATCATTGACTTTCTTACGTGTAAATATTGCAATTATTCCTTACATTAAACTTTGTCCATAAACTATGCAGTGATAAAGATTATTTGCTGTACGATCTAGGATGAATAGATGGATGGAAGGATTTGAAATGCGGAACAGCGTGGTCATTTACACCCTTTCTCAAGCTGCACCTCTATGAATCGTGTAGTGCCGTGCTGTTACAGTGAGGTGCAGTTTGGTGTATGGGTGTTGTTGTGGATTGGCAAGACAGCCAACCCACTATGAGAGGAAGCCGAAAGGCACGCGTTTTAGCTCACGCAGGCTGGCGTGAGGTCTGGAACAGGTCAAGGAAATGAGACTAGCAAAAAACGTACGTAGCTGCTGGAATACTTAACTTTAATCCATAATTGGTGAACATCCCTCTTGGCGGTACATGTTTTACAGCATCAGTAGTAACTGGTAATGGCGCCTTGCTAGGTCGTAGCAAATGACGTAGCTCAAGGCTATGCTAACTATCGTCTCGGCAAATGAGAGCGTATTATGTCAGTGAACCATCGCTAGCAAAGTCGGCTGTACAACTGGGGCGAGTGCTAGGAAGTCTCTCTAGACCTGCCGTGTGGCGGCGCTCGGTCTGCAATCACTGATAGTGGCGACACGCTGGTCCGACGTATACTAACGGACCGCGGCCAATTTAAAGGCTACCACCTAGCAAGTGTGGTGTCTGGCGGTGACACCACAGGTGTGAATCGGCAACTCTAATTGTTACATCGCCAGTAGCCAAGGACAGTGGCAGGCAAGTCTTCACGTTCGACAATGGGGCCATGCGTGGTGGGCCGACTGAGAATTGTTTATGGCCCTGCGTGGCTGGCTCAGGGAGATGTCCGTGATAGTGGCCCCACGGATGCGGGATGAGGCAGCTGCTGACGTCACCAGACGAGAGCCAGTGTTCCTATGCGCAATATCTTTTCCCACGTCTCGCCATATAAGATTACGTCCGGCATAGTCGAACATGTCCAGTTTGGTGGTCCAGGTGTAACGGTGGGGGAAGGCATAATGCTGCACGAGCATTTGGACTTCCATGTCTTTGAACACAGTACACTCAGCAGTTCACTTTATAGCGGCACTGTTGTGATCCTTTCCCATGTGCGTCTATTCATGGGTGCATTCCACACTGACTACATTTTTATAGATGACAGTTCGCGACTGCATCGTACACTTCAGTTGGAGGAGTTCTTCGAACGACAAGATATGTGGTGGATGGACTGCCCCGTTCGTTCCTCCGACTTAAATCCATAACAAAAAGCAAGACTTTCGGTTCAGACTGTGTGCCACTCATGATCATATCAGAGTATACTGACACAATAATTCCATACTCGCCGATCATATACAGCTGCTCGCTTGTAGAAAGATCATCACCCAAAGACTGGAAAGTTGCACAAGTAGCACCAGAACCCAAGAAATAGGGGTAATCCGCTAAATTACAGACCCATTTCACTAACGTCGATTTGCAATAGGATTTTGGAACATATACTGAGCTCTAAGACTGTGAATCAGCTCGGAAGAAACGATTTATTGACAAATGGCCAACACGGATTCAGAAAATACCGTTCTTGTAAAACACAATTAGCTCTTTATTCTCACGTGGTAATGAGTGCTGTCGACGCGGGATATCGGTTTGATTCCATATTTTTAGATTTCCAGAAGGCTTTTAACACCGTTCCTCAAAATCGATTTCTAATTAATTAGCGTGTCTGTGGAGTCTCGTCTCGGGTTTGTGACAAGGTTCATGATTTCCACGCCGGCCGCTGTGCCCAAGCGGTTCTAGGCGCTTCAGTCCGGAACCGCGTGACTGCTACGGTCGCAGGTTCGAATCCTGCCTCGGGCATGGATGTGTGTGATGTCCTTAGGTTAGTTATGTTTAAGTAGTTCTAAGTTCTAGGCGACTCATGACCTCAGATGTTAAGTCCCATAGTGCTCAGAGTCATTTGAACCATGATTTCCAGTCAGAAATTTCAGGTTTCGAAATAATTGACGAAAAGTCATCGAGTAAAACAGAAGTAATATCTGGCGTTCCCCAAGGAAGTGTTGTAGACCCTCTGTTGTTCCTGAAGTACCTAAACTTACAAGACTGTCAGAGCAGCGCTTTTAGACCGTTTGCAGATGATGCTGTCATTCACCATCAAGTTACGTCATTACATATTCAAAGTGGATTTCAAAAAGATTTAGACAAGATATTTGGTTGGTGCAAAAAGTGGCAATTGACTCTAAATCATTAAAAGTGTGAAGTCGTCCATATGAGCACTAAAGAGAATCCTCTACATTTCGTTAAACGATAAATCACACAAGTCTAAAGGCTGTAAATTAAACTGAATATTTAGGGATTACAATTACGAATACCGTAAATTGGAACGCTCACAGAGATAATTTTGTGGGAGAGCAAGCCAACGACTGTGATTTATTGGCAGCACACTTAGAAAAGAGATAGAAAAGAGAAATCAGAGCTCGCAGGGAAAGATTTGTGTTTGTCTTTCCAACTAACTGTTTGAGAGTGGAACGGTAGAGAAGTAACTTAAAAGTGGTTCGATGAACCCTCTGCTAGCCACTTAATCGTGAATTGCAGACTAATCATGTAGACGTAGATATAGAGAGCACGTGTGGATTGCGTTGGGGTTCACGTGCGCCAACGACCATCCGATCTGCTAAACGCGTGGGTGGACTGATAGAGCGCCTCAGCTTTAGAACGCCTTACCGAACTTGTGTGCAAATGAGAGCATGCTGCAGACAATGCAGTGTCGGCCATTATGATCTCACATCATATTTAAAATCATGTGTTGTCTCTTTTAACGTCCAGGGGACCATCATAAATAGTGGTGACTTCAGTGTAGTTATTGTCTTGGAGTAAAAGTATCTCGCAGTATGTTTCAGTTATCTTGTAAACTATGTTGTAGCAGTTCTTACTATGTATGGTGCAAGTTCCATAACGTTATGTTGCTTAGCAGTGACACATCAACCGAAAACTACCTTCGTCCCTCAGTCTTGGACAGCAGTGTAGAAACTCCGTTTTTTTGTTAGTGTTTTTAATTCTAATCACGTAAAATGACAGATACTTTAGCAGTTGTTCGTCTTACACTCTACAAACCACCGTGAAGTGGATGGCATGCAGTAGTGGAAATCGGTATAAAGACAGGACGCCTATGTCTGAAACATACATGTATCTAATTTATCATTAAAGTAATAGATTCCTAAATATCATAAATAATTATCACAGAATTACATTTTTTCTTCCATTATGCGAGTAACAAAATGTGGCCTTCCTATTTTCTTGATGACAATTAGTATCACTCACTGTCCTGTTGTGTTATTGTATTGTAAGTACTCGTACTTTGTCAAACTTCCGTTCTATCTAATTACCTCAAAAAATCTATTCGGCGTTTATTTTGTTAGGGATTTTTGTTCTTGCAGTGAAATTGTCGTCCACTGTTCTCGTATTGCTCTTTCCATCTCACATACGGCGTCAAATGGTTTTCCATTGCGACAAACACGCTTTGCAAGTATTCCCGAAAGTTTTTGCACTGTACAAATCCAGGCTAAGTGCAAGCTAGTGCATGACATGGACATCTTTATCTTCAAACTACTTTGTGGTTGCAGACGGAACATGCACAATGCATTATATTACATTGTAACATTAGACTTACGTCCCCTAATTTCTCTTACATTCTAACCAATTTTATCCCTAGTGTCTCAGGGTATCCGATAAGAGTTCATTCTAGTATTCAGCCAAGAAAAGCGTGATTTACCTTCAGCACAGACATCTGCCCAAATCATAGCACTTCCACCACAAAAATTTCTGCTAACTCTTGCCTGCGGCTTTGTTCTCGGATGATGCCAACAACACTGAAATCCATTTGGCCCATCTAAATTAAACTTCTTCCCATAACTGAAAATCACTCATCCTGCTCTGAAGTCCACGATGTTTTTTTTTTTTTTTTTTAGCAAACTCCAGTCTTAGGTTTGGGTGTAAGAGGAAGTTTCTGCAGTCATTTCTTGAATGCAAGATGTTTATCATTTACCAAAATTTATCTTGCACATTTGGCATTTACGGCAACAGTAAATCAGCAACAAGTTGAAAAGAATAATGGTTTCTCACCCTAGCTTTGCGCATAAGCGACCATTCCGATGTCTCAGGTAAATTTCTACTTTGTCTGCACTTTCCGTTTTATCCACATCATGCGCCCAATCTAACCATATTATAACCATATTGTCAATCACTGCACTAGAACGGTTCAACTTCCTGGAGATTTGACGATTTGAGAGTCCCGCTACGTTGTACGAACAGATTTTTACTTCTTCATCTCATGATATCTATTTTCCGCGTGGCATTGTCACACCTGTAGTTTATGTGTACAAAACGCCTTGTCACTAATTGTGTCTATTTCCTATCTGCAGTAAAGAATCGTACGCACACACTAACACCGCACATAGAAGACCGTCCCGCACCTGAATCGTTCAAGTCTTGTTATCACTGTACTACTGATATCACATGCGATACCATTTGAATGCATTTGTCTGTGTACTGGATCTGATACCATTGCATACGTACTGCGTTAATTCTCCTATAAATACACTCCTGGAAATGGAAAAAAGAACACATTGACACCGGTGTGTCAGACCCACCATACTTGCTCCGGACACTGCGAGAGGGCTGTACAAGCAATGATCACACGCACGGCACAGCGGACACACCAGGAACCGCGGTGTTGGCCGTCGAATGGCGCTAGCTGCGCAGCATTTGTGCACCGCCGCCGTCAGTGTCAGCCAGTTTGCCGTGGCATACGGAGCTCCATCGCAGTCTTTAACACTGGTAGCATGCCGCGACAGCGTGGACGTGAACCGTATGTGCAGTTGACGGACTTTGAGCGAGGGCGTATAGTGGGCATGCGGGAGGCCGGGTGGACGTACCGCCGAATTGCTCAACACGTGGGGCGTGAGGTCTCCACAGTACATCGATGTTGTCGCCAGTGGTCGGCGGAAGGTGCACGTGCCCGTCGACCTGGGACCGGACCGCAGCGACGCACGGATGCACGCCAAGACCGTAGGATCCTACGCAGTGCCGTAGGAGACCGCACCGCCACTTCCCAGCAAATTAGGGACACTGTTGCTCCTGGGGTATCGGCGAGGACCATTCGCAACCGTCTCCATGAAGCTGGGCTACGGTCCCGCACACCGTTAGGCCGTCTTCCGCTCACGCCCCAACATCGTGCAGCCCGCCTCCAGTGGTGTCGCGACAGGCGTGAATGGAGGGACGAATGGAGACGTGTCGTCTTCAGCGATGAGAGTCGCTTCTGCCTTGGTGCCAATGATGGTCGTATTCGTGTTTGGCGCCGTGCACGTGAGCGCCACAATCAGGACTGCATACGACCGAGGCACACAGGGCCAACACCCGGCATCATGGTGTGGGGAGCGATCTCCCACACTGGCCGTACACCACTGGTGATCGTCGAGGGGACACTGAATAGTGCACGGTACATCCAAACCGTCATCGAACCCGTCGTTCTACCATTCCTAGACCGGCAAGGGAACTTGCTGTTCCAACAGGACAATGCACGTCCGCATGTATCCCGTGCCACCCAACGTGCTCTAGAAGGTGTAAGTCAACTACCCTGGCCAGCAAGATCTCCGGATCTGTCCCCCATTGAGCATGTTTGGGACTGGATGAAGCGTCGTCTCACGCGGTCTGCACGTCCAGCACGAACGCCGGTCCAACTGAGGCGCCAGGTGGAAATGGCATGGCAAGCCGTTCCACAGGACTACATCCAGCATCTCTACGATCGTCTCCATGGGAGAATAGCAGCCTGCATTGCTGCGAAAGGTGGATATACACTGTACTAGTGCCGACATTGTGCATGCTCTGTTGCCTGTGTCTATGTGCCTGTGGTTCTGTCAGTGTGATCATGTGATGTATCTGACCCCAGGAATGTGTCAATAAAGTTTCCCCTTCCTGGGACAATGAATTCACAGTGTTCTTATTTCAATTTCCAGGAGTGTATATACGCCTTTATACTGATTTCCGCTGTTGTAGAGCGCTATCCAGTGCACCAATTATTCCCGTTCTATTCACATACTGATTGTGGCTAGAATGGATGCTTGTACACCTTTGTGCGTGCTGTAATTAGTTGACTCTTATCTTCTGGATCCGATTGGTAGGAATACGCAGGGAGCTGTAGTATATTCCTAGTTTCTTCGGTTCTTGGCTCATAAGCATTACGTTTTACTATACAGTAATTAGCGTGTCATAAACAAGTTTGCTCCTTTCCTTTGCAGAGCTCTTCGTTTGCGTTTTAAAGCGTGCTGAGGACGAGGAGGACAGAGGAACGAGAGAGGAGAAGGAGCGGAGACCGCTACGTGTGGTCAGGGACCAGTGGCGCGACAGCGGGCGGCCAGGGGGCGGGGCGCGGGCTAATTAAACGGCCAGCAGCGGCCCCCTGTGTCCGCCAAAAAGTTACCCCGCCACACTCGCCGCCTAATCCGGTTCTCCTCCGCTTTCATAACAACTTACAGCCTACACTGGGCGTAACAAAAGCTGTTATTGTTCCGCTGCCGAGCACCAAAATTTTGTCGTTAATTTCAGCTTGCGTTACCTCTCCGAAACAAAAACGTTATTTTAACTTTGGGGCTTCTACAGCTCTGACTGGCGACGGGCGAACGCTGCAGTCACACCGGCTGAAGCGAAGTGGATCTTCTGAGTAAAGACGTTTACTTGAGTGCTGTTTCAAATAAACTCGTGGGCTACGAGGCTAGTAAGTGAAGAAAGGATGTCTAAGAGCATCGTGACCACTTGGAATTTAAGACAACTTACGTTTATTAAGATTACCAGTTTCGACCTTTAGTACAGGTCATCGTATGGATCTGAAGGTGACATGTAACAAAGGTGGAATCCTGCAATCTGAATTAACATAAAGCATTCCGTCGTCAGGCCACGAGTGGCCTACAGGGACCATCCGACCGCCGTGTCATCCTCGGTGGAGGATGCGAATATGTGGGGCGTGGGGTCAGCACACCGCTCTCCCGGTCGTAAGATGGTATTCTTGACCGAAGCCGCAACTATTCGTCGAGTAGCTCCTCAATTGGCATCACGAGGCTGAGTGCACCCCGAAAAATGGCAACAGCGCACGGCGGCCCGGATGGTCACCCACCCAAGTGCCGACCACGCCCGACGGCGCTTAACTTCTGTGATCTCACGGGAACCGGTATATCCACTGCGGCAAGGCCGTTGCCTCATAAACATAAACAATACCTATTTTTTCAGTGTGTTGCGAGTTTCACAAATGATGTGCAGAACTGCTTGCGTGTAAAAATGTTTACTCTGATTCAGAAAGTTAATTAAATTCTTCAAAAAAACTGTTGCTTTTGCCCCGTGTCTGTAACGTCATAAACATTTTTACCAATCACAAACTATCTTACATTCTGGGTGTCTGCAGCTGTTGAAAGGCATGAAGTCAGGAAGAAAACCGCCAATTGTTTATTAAGACAAAATCGGTTTCGCGGTCTACAACGGCATCATCAGGTGCAACAAAGTTAAAAGATCATAGGCACGCACGTCGCTTCTAGTCAAAATTTACTATTCAGTGAATATTGTCAGTACTATGGCAAGTGAAAGGTAACGAAGACGTGCTCCATTCGTTTAGGACAAATTGCTGATAGATGAAAGCTCCGGTTTTAAAATTTGACTGCACCGGTGTGACGGCACGGCAACCCGGTGTTGGGCAACGGAAAAAGTTCCGGACGAACTACTGGAGTCTCTCTTAGTCGTTCGCCAAGTTGTACCATAAATTTGCAATTCGGTGTAGTATGTCATCATTAATTGTACGATGCACCCACCCAATCTCCAGCGTTATTTTGTCGCACCTTCCAAAATGCTTTATTCTCTTCTTTTCTGAACGGTTTATGCTCCAAATTTCACTTGCTTACAAGGCAACACTCGGACAAATACCTTCAGAAAAAATTGCATCATATTTGCATTTATAAATAAATTGGAGTCCATTAGACTTTAAATTTATTAAAAACTTTTTCTTTTTCGGAAAACTATTTGTTGCAATTGCTAGCCTGCCTTTTGTACACACTCCAACAACTGCAGTGCCACGTGGATTCACTGTTCCACTTCAGATGACCGAAGTTAAGTGCTGTTGGAACCATCCAGCCCGCCATGTGCTCTTGAGCTATCGGGGTGCAGGCAGCTTCTTCATACCAGCTGGAGAGCTAATTGACCAAGTAGTAGCGGAAAACTGATAACGGCGGTGTGGCGACTCCGTGGCCCTCCACATCCGCATCCGATGACACTTGTCGGCTGAGAATGATATGGCGGTCGGTCGGTACTGTTGGGCCTTCATAAGACTGTTCAGCCGGAGCGAGTCTATATCCACTCTGCTTCGGCCATCGTCATTTATTTTGCCGCCACAAGTAGCAAATATCACACGCAACTTATTAGTGTCACATTTGCTAGTACAGGGTGTTTATAAATGAATATCGGGGTTTTAACACTTTATAATATTTATTATATTAAACTTACTGTTATAAATGGTATGTTAAATGAAAGAGCAATTCAAACAGTTTTACCAAGAACCTTATAAATGTTCAACGTGAGCACCATTTATCACGCGGCACACATCAAGTCTACAGCCGAGTTCTTCCCAAATGTTGATAAGCGCGTCTTCAGTGATTGTAGCAACAGCTGCTTCAATGCGGTTTATTAATTCAGGGAGGTTTGCTGGTAGCAGAGGCATGTGCACACGATCCTTGACGAAGTCTCAAAGGAAAAAATCGCATGGCGTTAGGTCAGGTGGACGTGGAGGCCATGCAAAGCAAGCCCTGTCATCGGGCCCCTTGCGGCCTATCCAGGGCTTGGGTACAGTGAAGTTCAACCAATCGCGTACTTCGATATGCCAGTGAGGCGGCGCACCGTCTTGATGGAAAATGAAGTTCTCTGGCTCATCTTCTTCCAACTGAGGGAAAAGCCATTGCTCTAGTGTACAAGGTAAGAGGTGCTAGTTACAGTAGGTTCACCAAAAAAGAAAGACCCATAAACTTTCCGCCAGGATATGGCACAAAAAACCGTCACTTTAGGGTAATCTCAATGCATTTTTAAAACCTCATGAGGATTTTCTGAGCTCCAGATGTGCACATTGTGAGTTTTAACATGTCCACTAACGTGAAAGGTCGATTTATCACAAAAGACAACATGATCCAGAAAATCTTCATCGTCATGAAACAACATTTCGTTTGCGAGGTTGGCACGTAATCCATGGTCTTCCGGCTTTAGAGCCTGTATAACTGTAAACGGTAAGGACATAGTTGTACGGGTTTTCTTAGAATTTTCCAAACAGTCGACATGGGAGCTTGTAATTCACGACTAGCCTTCCGGACTGATTTCTTTGGGCTACGAGTGAACGATTCTCTCACTCGCTCAACATTCTCTTCACTAACTCCTGGTCGTCCTGTGCTCTTCCCTTTACAAAGGCAGCCAGCATCTTCAAATTGATGATACCATCTACGAATGTTATTATCACTTGGGGGATCACAAGCGAACTTCAGCCGGGACGCACATTGAACCGTAACTACAGATTCGGTCGTTGCAACCTACAAAACACGAAACGCTTTCTGTTCACTAGTCACCATCTTCGCTACTACCGCTGTCTAGTGGATTGCGGCGGAAACATTGCTCGCTGCGCATGCGCACTGGTGCCAAACACAACTCTTTGAGTTGATCTTTGATTTGACATAAACTGTAAGTTTAATATAATAAATATTATAAAGCGTTAAAAGCCCGATATTCATTTATAAGGTTCCCGGGTTCGATTCCCGGCGGGGTCAGGGATTTTCTCTGCCTCGTGATGGCTGGGTGTTGTGTGATGTCCTTAGGTTAGTTAGGTTTAAGTAGTTCTAAGTTCTAGGGGACTGATAACCGTAGATGTTACGTCCCATAGTGCTCAGAGCCATTTTTTTCATTTATAAACACCCTGTATAATTCTCTCAACATTGCCCGATTTACTACGACTACATTTCTTTGCCCTCGTGCTATTACATCTTTCGGAGTTCTGGAGTAAGTGACCTTCCGAGACCAACTAGACTACCTCTCCGTCCCGGAAAGCACACACAACGTATGAATGTTAGTTCCCCTATGCAGGTGCCGAATTCTGCTCTTAGGATTTGCAGACGATCGACGCTTGGCGCAGGAAATGGCAATTTTCCTTCAACATAAAGCAATGTAACGGACTGCGAATGTGTACACAGGAAGAACCCTTTATTCTACGATTACACAACTGCGGAAAAATCGTTGAAAGGAGTTACTTCCATAAAATATCTAACAGTACGCGTACGGAGCGACTTCAATTGGAACCAACACGTAAAATTAATCGCGAGTGGGCAGATGCCAGACTGTGATTCGTTGAAAGAATCTTCAGGAAACGTAGCCCATCAGCAAAAGAAGCAGCTTACAAAATTCTCGTTCGGCAAATATTGCTCGTCAGTATGGGATCCGAACCAGATCGGACTGACAGAGGATATAGACAAGATACAAATGAAACAAATAGATGAACTTCACTCGGAAACCAACAAAGCACATCAGAACATAAATTTCACATTTGAAAAAGAAAAAGAAAATTAAATAAATTTCTTGACATAACAATAATGAAAGATAATGGCAAACATATATTTAACATCTATAGAAAACCAACAGCCACAGACACAATAATACATTCCACATACAATCATCCAGAGAACCAGAAGCTTGCAGCACTAAGACCTATGTTATATAGGTTAAACAGGATCCTACTCAACAAGAGAAACTATGAAAAAGAAATGAGTACAATCATACAAATAGCTAGGAACAGTGAGTATGACACACATATAGTTCACGGACTCAATCAAAATATAAAAACAGAAATTCAAAACAAATACAGCACTTCCAGAATACAAGATAACTCACAAGCTGCAAACTCACAAACAACTCAACAAACACACACTACGACAACATCACACAGACAAGAAGCAGATGGTACACTATGACTTACACAAATGAATTAACACTCACAGTGGCAAACGTACTAAAGAGACAGGGCTTCCAAATAGCATATAAGACTGTGCTAACCCTCCAATCACACTTAAGCCAACCAACTGCAGGGAGCAGGAATATACAAACTCGAGTGTCAAAGTTGTGATGGAGTATACTTAGGCATGACATACGGGGATTTTAAGACATGGTGCAAAGAACATATTAGGTGTTGGAAGTACCAAGCAAAGTATTCCACATTTACAGAACGTTTAAAACACAATAACCACCATCCTACGAACATGGAACAAGAAATGAAAATAATAAGAATAAAGACTCATGACAAATACCTGATACAAATGCAAGAAAATTTACACATTTAGAAAGCTATCGCTGAAAACAAACATGTGATAAATGTGACCTCTGCATTTTTCCCGGCGTATTTCTTCTCCCAGTAATTTTCGGGTTTGCAGCCGGGTCCCATCAACATTCTGCCACAATATTTCGTCCCAGAGACGTCCCGCCATCCTCAGGTAGTAGACGAAGTACTGAGGAGACCTCATGCAGTCATGGTATTTATAGCGAATTCCGCGCATGCGAATCGTACTGGCGGCTTACGATGAATGCATTAGGTGGTGACATGCGCGAGGCAGCCAAGTTTTGTGTGCTGCCCTCAGTGGTGATTAAGAACAAACTAATCGCTGGGTATTGACTGAGTATGGTGATTTTGTTTTGACCGCATAATTTTAATAATTTGATTCCAATTTTTATCCAGATGAAACCCGTTATCCCGATTCATTAAATTATTAGCAAGACGTATTTCCACGGATTCTTTAATTACACAGTCCCAGAAGCTGGAAACCGGTGCTAAAATTTAGATATTGTTGTACTCCATTGAATGTCCTATGGAAATGCAATGTTGTGTCACTGCTGGTTTTAAAGGTTGTCGCAGACGCGTGTGTCTTTCGTGTTCTACACAGCGTTTCTGGACCGTTCCTGTCGTCTGACCTATATATGCAGAGCCACACTCACAGGAAATTTTATAAAATAAATACCATAACTGCATCAGGTCTCTTCAGTACTTCGTCTTTGGGCCGTCTCTGGGCCGAAATAGCGTGACAGAATGTTGATGGGATCCGGCTGCAAACCCGAAAATTGCTGTAAGATGGAATAATGAGCAAACACACATCAGGTCAGACTCCCTACTACACTTAATAAAAGAAATGGTAAGATAAGAACCATCCCTCTCGCACATGCTGCCACAAAGAAAAAAAATAACATCTCTCTCTCTCCCCTCCCCCCCCCCCCCTCTTTCACCTTCTGGTCACGCACACACACACACACACACACACACACACACACACACACACACACACAATTAATAATAAAAAGAACCTCAGCAAAATAAATACTATTTCACACAAAAACACGCACAAACATACACACACATGCACACACAAACAGATCACAGATATCGCAAAAATTACACTTGGAAGTTGGCAATAACATTCGATCTTTGGTAATAACACTCGACAGTCGGCAACAAAAACCAAAAAACTGCATCAAAACAAATGTTCAGCTCCTAGTGCTGCGAAATGTGGAAAACAGCCGGCCGGAGTGGCCGTTCGGTTCTAGGCGCTACAGTCTGGAACCGCGTGACCGCTACGGTCGCAGGTTCGAATCCTGCCTCGGGCATGGATGTGTGATGTCTTTAGGTTAGTTAGGTTTAAGTAGTTCTAAGTTCTAGGAGACTGATGACCACAGCAGTTAAGTCCCATAGTGCTCAGAGCCATTTGAACCAATTTGTGGAAAAGAGAAACCCCAAGTGGCAATTATAAGAAGAGGAACAGCAGCAAAAATGGAACAGAAACATAACGTGTAGAAAAGCGTTCATGCAATCTGTAAGCAGAATTTAATATTACTGTATGACAGAAAAAATTCAACCACTAGAACTGTTTATAATCTTAGGTACATTGTCCCAAAATGTAAACTAAATAGTAAAAATATGTACGTATTCCAGGCCATTGACAGTGCCTTGCAAAGAAGACCAGTACGTTTCGATACAGACTCATTTAATAAGCGCGTAAGCGTCACGAAGATGCTCAGCCGTCTCCTGTGGCAGACGCTATTGGTGAGGCCTTCTGCATCACTGCATGGTCTACTGTTAAAGTTCAGGGAGCGTACGTTTCTAGTAGGGTTAATCAACATACTGCTTTCACCACAGTGTATCTGGCTAAGAAAACATCAAGATAAAATTAGATTCGAGCCCACATGAAGGCTTACCAGCAGTTGTTCTTCCCTCTAATGGTACGTAACTGGAACAGGAAAAGGCGGAAGTGACACTGGCACCTAAAGTACCCTCCGCTACACACCATAACATGGCTTGTGCAGTTTAATTTTAGATGTAGGTGTAGAACTTGTTCGGTAAAAGGGAGGTCGGAACGGACCGTGGGGACTTTAGCTAGCTGGAAGTGTTGTCGGTTAAAAGCGATAGATTTCTGTAAGATTCACTGATAAAAAGAAATTTCCGTGCAGATTTGAGCATTGTGGTTTTGGGTGACCTTTTCCTTCTTTTGAAGCTAAGGCAGTTACCACGGCAATATTGGTAGTAGCCATTGAAGGTGGTGTGTTGAAGCACTGAACGGTTAGCGGTGAACCTTTCCTGTCTAACGGGCGGATCTCGGAATCTTTCCTGTCAGTAGTAACGAGGGCTGCTCGGAAAGTTTGGTCCAATCGGTCATGGAATGGAAACCACTGTGAAAATCAAAAATTTTTCATTTGTAACATAGTCGCAGCTCCAACGTAGATATCTGTCGTAGCGTTGGGCCAACTTTCAGATATCCTCGTCGCAGAAGGCAACCACCTGTGCTTTCCGCCAATTCTCTATGCTGGTCTGCAGCTCGTTGTCTGTGCCAAAATGTCGTCTTCAGAGCCAACTGTTCACGTGAGTAGAGATGAAATTCAAGGGGAGCCAATTATGGGCTGCACCGTGGGTAATCGGACACTTCCTATCGAAAACGCTGCAGGAGCATCTTCACTGACCTTGCAGAGTGCGGCCGAGAATTGGCATGAAGAAGGCAACACATGACAGTTGCGTTATGTGGGCTGCATGACATCAGGCGAAATCGCTCACCAGGCTCTCACACTGGGCGGGAGACATTATTCTCTAGATGTCTTTACTTGCGTACTGTGCGGTCAGAGCTGAAAAGGGCGATGGAACACGATCGACGGGCGTGCTAGAGACACTGCCCAACGCATTTGTGCAAAGCTTCATCGATTTTCACTGTGGTTTCCTTTTCACGCCTGGCCGGACCTTACTTTCCAAATAGCCCATGTACGTAGCTACGGGCTCTTAATTATTGACTTTTGTGTTGAACCTTGTGTCACGGGTCAAAGCGAACCTAGCGACCCTCATTTAGACCGAATTTTCATATTTTGTGGTACAGGAAATCAACTGCCTAGAATTCTTCCGGGTCTGAAAATAGGCCAAGCACGTCGTTTCGTTAAGGCTAAACGTCCTGCTCTCTCTGCAAGTGGTGTATACAAGATTGCGTGTACACGTGGTAGGGTCCACATTGGAACTACAAAGAGAAATGTGAATACAAGGTTGAAGGAACATAAAAGTCTCTGCCGACTAGGGAAAATAGAAAAGTCAGCCTTGGTGGAACATGCTTCAAATCGTTCTGAGCACTATGGGACTCAACTTCTGAGGTCATTAGTCCCCTAGAACTTAGAACTAGTTAAACCTAAGTAACCTAAGGACACCACACACATCCATGCCCGAGGCAGGATTCGAACCTGCGACCGTAGCGGTCCCACAGTTCCAGACTGCAGCGCCTAGAACCTCACGGCCACTTCGGCCGGCGCGGAACATGCTCTTCAGTCGATTGATCACGTAGTGAAATTTTCGGAAACTGAAGTTTTATGTACTATGACGAAGTATTATCCATGGTGATATAGAGAAGCCATCGAAATATATAAACGTGGGGATAATTTTAACATAAAAGAAGAAGCTATGAAACTCAGCGATATATGGACAGTGGCGCTACAAAATCGATGAGATGCTTTTATCTTTGGCGTACTATGATCGATAGTTATATTTTATCATTGACAAGGTTTATCTCTGCTATCACGTGAAATCCATACCACGCCCACTTTTCACAGTATTTAGGCCGTTCTTCGACGTCCGACTCGTCAGTCGGCAAGACGGAGCACAACCAGGAGCACCTCCGAAGATGTCCAACGTAGCTTTAGACGAAACGTCAGAGATTGAAGAGTTCCATGGACCACGGCCATACAACCGAGAAGAATTCTCGGCAGCTGAAACCTCCTGTCGTGAAAGCATTCATTGTACGACAGGAAATCAAGCCACGTTCACTCACGAAAGTCTCCGATTAAATCTGTGGAGCAGTACGTCGTGTGACCGCCAAGAGGTCGTCCATTCCGCCCGCCACCACCAGTCTAAAAAGGAACGGATGCTTCGAGGACGGACGAAACGTTAGTTTCATCTTCAGTAACTGAACAGTGCACAAAAGCAGCTTGCTTCGGGTCACGATTTGAGACTCTATCGAATTACTGCGATCAAAATAAATTTTGATAAAAGGGTTTCCGATTAAAAAAACACATGCTACGCAGGTCGTGAAGGCCGTGCACAAGCATAGTTTTGAAATTAGAATTATATATATTAATACCTCCAGCTGCTGACGGGCGTTAATACATATCAACGGGGACGGGTGAAAATGTGTACCCCGACCGAAATGTATCAACGCTAGTCTGCAGCTGAAGGTATTAATATATAATTCTAATTTCGTTCTAGACGGCTGCAGGTCATCAATGGTGTCTGTTCTACAGGGTGTTTCAAAAATGACCGGTATATTTGAAACGGCAATAAAAACTAAACGAGCAGCGATGGAAATACACCGTTTGTTGCAATATGCTTGGGACAACAGTACATTTTCAGGCAGACAAACTTTCGAAATTACAGTAGTTACAATTTTCAACAACAGATGGCGCTGCGGTCTGGGAAACTCTATAGTACGATATTTTCCACATATCCACCATGCGTAGCAATAATATGGCGTAGTCTCTGAATGAAATTACCCGAAACCTATGACAACGTGTCTGGCGGAATGGCTTCACATGCAGATGAGATGTACTGCTTCAGCTGTTCAATTGTTTCTGGATTCTGGCGGTACACCTGGTCTTTCAAATGTCCCCACAGAAAGAAGTCACAGGGGTTCATGTCTGGCGAATAGGGAGGCCAATCCACGCCGCCTCCTGTATGTTTCGGATAGCCCAAAGCAATCACACGATCATCGAAATATTCATTCAGGAAATTAAAGACGTCGGCCGTGCGATGTGGCCAGGCACCATCTTGCATAAACCACGAGGTGTTCGCAGTGTCGTCTAAGGCAGTTTGTACCGCCACAAATTCGCGAAGAATGTCCAGATAGCGTGATGCAGTAATCGTTTCGGATCTGAAAAATGGGCCGATGATTCCTTTGGAAGAAATGGCGGCCCAGACCAGTACTTTTTGAGGATGCAGGGGCGATGGGACTGCGACATGGGGCTTTTCGGTTCCCCATATGCGCCATTTCTGTTTATTGACGAAGCCATCCAGGTAAAAATAAGCTTCGTCAGTAAACCAAATGCTGCCCACATGCATATCGCCGTCATCAATCCTGTGCACTATATCGTTAGCGAATGTCTCTCGTGCAGCAATGGTAGCGGTGCTGAGGGGTTGCCGCGTTTGAATTTTGTATGGATAGAGGTGTAAACTCTGGCGCATGAGACGATACGTGGACGTTGGCGTCATTTGGACCGCAGCTGCAACACGGCGAACGGAAACCCGAGGCCGCTGTCGGATCACCTGCTGCACTAGCTGCGCGTTACCCTCTGTGGTTGCCGTACGCTGTCGCCCTACCTTTCCAGCACGTTCATCCGTCACGTTCCCAGTCCGTTGAAATTTTTCAAACAGATCCTTTATTGTATCGCTTTTCGGTCCTTTGGTTACATTAAACCTCCATTGAAAACTTCGTCTTGTTGCAACAACACTGTGTTCGAGGCGGTGGAATTCCAACACCAGAAAAATCCTCTGTTCTAAGGAATAAACCATGTTGTCTACAGCACACTTGCACGTTGTGAACAGCACACGCTTACAGCAGAAAGACGACGTACAGAATGGCGCACCCACAGACTGCGCTGTCTTCTGTATCTTTCACATCACTTGCAGCGCCATCTGTTGTTGAAAATTGTAACTACTGTAATTTCGAAAGTTTGTCCGCCTGAAAATGTACTGTTGTCCCAAGCATATTGCAACAAACGGTGTATTTCTATCGCTGCTCGTTTAGTTTTTATTGCCGTTTCAAATATACCGGTCATTTTTGAAACACCCTGTAAGTATACAGGGTGGTCCATTGATAGTGACCGGACCAAATATCTCACGAAATAAACATCAAACGAAAAAATTACAAAGAACGAAACTTGTCTAGCTTGAAGGGGGAAACCAGATGGCGCTATGGTTGGCCCGCTAGATGGCGCTGCCATAGTTTAAACGGATATCAACTGCGTTTTTTTTTTTTAAATAGGAACCCCCGTTTTTATGACATATTCGTTTAGTACGTAAAGAAATATGTTTTAGATGGACCACTTTCTTCGCTTTGTGATAGATGGCGCTGTAATAGTCACAAACAGATAAATACGTGGTATCACGTAACATTCCGCGAGTGCGGACGGTGATACATTACCCGTGTTAAAATTGATCGTTTACCAATTGCGGAAAAGGTCTATATCGTGTTGATGTATGGCTATTGCGATCAAAATGTCCAACGGGCGTGTGCTATGTATGCTGCTCGGTATCCTGGACGTCATCATCCAAGTGTCCGGACCGTTCGCCGGAAAGTTACGTTATTTAAGGAAACAGGAAGTGTTCAGCCACATGTGAAACGTCAACCACGACCTGCAACAAATGATGATGCCCAAGTAGGTGTTTTAGCTGCTGTCGCGGCTAATCCGCACATCAGTAGCAGACAAACTGCGCGAGAATCGGGAATCTCAAAAACGTTGGTGTTGAGAATACTACATCAACATCGATTGCACCCGTACCATATTTCTGTGCACCAGGAATTACATGGCGACGACTTTGAACGTCGTGTACCGTTCTGCCACTAGGCACAAGAGAAACTAAGAGACGATGACAGATTTTTTGCACGCGTTCTATTTAGCGACGAAGCCTCATTCACCAATAGCGGTAAAGTAAAGTGGCATAATATGCAGTATTGGGCAACGGATAATCCACGATGGCTGCGACAAGTGGAACATCAGCGACCTTGGCGGGTTAATATATGGTGCGGCATTCTGGGAGGAAGGATAATTGGCCCCCATTTTATCGATGGCAATCTAAATGGTGCAGTGTATGCTGATTTCCTTTCTAATGTTCTACCAATGTTCCTACAAGATGTTCCACTGCATGACAGAATGGCGATGTACTTCCAACATAATGGATGTCCGGCACATAGTTCGCGTGCTGTTGAAGCTGTATTGAATAGCATATTTCATGACAGGTGGATTGGTCGTCGAAGCACCATACCATGGCCCGCACGATCACCGAATGTGACGTATCCGGATTTCTTTCCGTGGGGAAAGTTGAAGGATATTTGCTATCGTGATTCACCGACAACGCTTGACAACATGCGTCAGCGCATTGTCAATGCATGTGCGAACATTACGGAAGGCGAACTACTTGCTGTTGAGAGGAATGTCGTTACACGTATTGCCAAATGTATTGTGGGTGACGGACATCATTTTGAGCATTTATTGCATTGATGTGGTATTTATAGGTAATCGCGCTGTAACAGCATGCGTTCTCAGAAATGATAAGTTCACAAAGGTACATGTATCACATTGGAACAACCGAAATAAAATATTCAAACGTACCTACGTTCTGTATTTTAATTGAAAAAACCTACCTGTTATCAACTGTTTGTCTAAAATTGTTAGCAATATGTTTTTGACTATTACAGCGGCATCTATCACAAAGCGAAAAAAGTGGTCCAACTAAAACATTCATATTTCTTTACGTACTACACCAATATGTAATAAAAATGTGGGTTCCCGTTTTTAAATAAACGCAGTTGATATCCGTTAGACGTATGGCAGCGCCATCTAGCGGGCCAACCATAGCGCCATCTGGTGTCCCTCTTCAAGCTAGAGAAGTTTCGTTCTTTGTAGTTTTTTCGTTTGACGCTTATTTTGTGAGATATTGTCCCGGTCACGATCAATGAACCACCCTGTATAGTCTTGAAAGCTTTTTCACACTATCTCCGCCATTTTTATCATTGATAAATGCGAGTGATGTGTTTGCGCAGCCTGTTTTCTGCGCGATTCACTTCGTGGCCCAACAGCGCAGGTCAGAGGGCCCCGCAGGAAGGATAAACCTCGCGCCGTCGAGAGGACGAGACCGCCAACAGTCGCAGGAGCGATGCTACGCGACGTAAGCTGGCTGCGAAAGACGTCCCGACGACTCTCGAGCGCCTGCGGGGGAAACACAATCCCACAAGTACCGGCGGAGGGCGGAGGGCGGAGGGCGGAGGGCAGAGGGCGGCCAGTTTGCGGAAAGGCTCCCGGCTGCGCACGTGGCCGTTCCCAGGGCTGGTCAAGTGGTAACGCTAGCGCTGCGCAAACACCCACATCCATTTAACAGCGGGCCGCCCCCTGCCGACCTGCCGGGTCCCCCGCCGCTGTTCGCTGCTCACGTGTAGTACCGCGACGCAGGGCACAGAGTTCCCCGCATTCTTTATCGCGATAAGGATGTAACAGGTCTTGCTGTTGCAAAAGGACCGTCACACCGCCTTATATTAACTGAACTTAGCGATTCAGTTGCAGAGAGGAACAAAATTCGTGAGTCATGGCCGCTAAACAATTGAATCAAAATAGTACAGCTTAATAAAAACAGGTTAAATAACCAGCAAAGTGTCTTTAGATGGCACTTTGGAAGTGCTATCAGCTGACGAAGCGCTCTTGTGGATAACAAATTTATTTACACATCAGAGTTAGAAAACATATCAAAGCAATAGTAACGACATAACAACGACTGTGTAATATTAACAAACAACAAATGTAGCACACCCCACTGCACGTAGTTAAAGGCACACTTTTCATTTCATCCTATTTCCATATACTGGATGGTCAGGAACAGTCTGAAAAGCTTGTAAGGGTAAGGCGTGCTGAGAAATAATTGTTAAGAAAAAAATTCGAAGCGTTGCGCTGTTTCAGAATTAATTGGTGCTGATGTTAGCCATTCAGGCCGTTGCACACGCAAATTCATGTCCCGCCGGAGAGAGTGCGGCCAAACCTGTTCTTCGTTTGGTTTTCCAACACCGGACAAGAGAGCGACACAAAAATTGGACACGGGAAGACAGTAAGGATCGAACCCGAGCCAAAGGCTGAGCAGTCTCGTGCGCTATCATGCATGCGCTATCATGTACGCTATAAGAGCAGTTCATACTATTGTAAGTGGCGGGCCACTTGAATTTGCGCGTCCTTCGGCCTGAATGACACAGTGGTAACACCGGTTCCCGTCAGATAGCCGCAGTTAGGCGCTGTCGGGCTGGGCTAGCACTTGGATGGGTGACCATCCGGTCTGACGACCGCTGCTGGCAAGCGGGGTGCACTCAGCCCTTGTGAGGCAATCTGAGGAGCTACTTGAGTAAGAAGCAGCGGCTCCGGGCTCGTAAACAAACGGCCAGGAGAGCCGTGTGCTTGCCGTATGCCCCTCCATATCCGCATCCACTGATGCCTGTAGACTGACGACGACATAGCGGCCGGTCGGTACCGTTGGGCCTCCCAAGGCCTGTTCGGACAGAGTGAGGTTAACGGGCTGATTGGCTAACTTCAGTGTTAATTATCTCGCAAATGGCGTGACGTATCGATTTTTGTCTTAAAAGATGTTTACCAGCACAACCTACCCTGCGACACCTGTTCAAGGTTTTCAGACTCTATCTGCCCGCCTCTGTTCGCAAATATGCAGAGCTAAATTTTAATTTGGATTATTCTAATGTAGTAAGAAGCAAATATTGCAGTAACAGGAACTTTCCTGCACATGGGTTCCTTATCAAAATTTTACCTAGTAAGAAAATGTACGTCTGGAGCACAGCATTGTATGGCAGTGAAACGTGGACTGTGGGAAATCGGAACAGAAGAGAATCATAGCATTTGAGATGTGGTACTACAGGCGAATGTTAAAAATTATGTGGACTGCTAAGGTAAGGAATGAGAACGTTTGCGCAAAATCGGAGAGGAAAGGAAACACTGACAAGTAGAAGCGACAGGATGATTGGGCGTCCCGTAAGACATCAGGGAATCACGTCCATTGTACTAGAGGGAACAGTAGAGGGCAAAAACTGTAGAGGAAAATACAGACTGGAATACATCCAATAAATAATTGAAAACATTGAAAGAGTACAGTACCGCCCGACATAAAAATAGGTACAATATACTTCATTATTCTTGTCAGTACAGCATATTTTTTCTAATAATAACTCAATTTCAATTAATACAGCGAAGCTGGATACCAGGGTGGGAAAGAATGACAGTTTATTTATTTAACTGATCACATGTGCACTCCCACAAAATAAATCCCTACATCCAGTTTGGTGAAATGAATGGAATGTATGGTCGTCTGCTAACCGCAGATAGTGAATGTGAATATATGATCATCTTTGAGACGATCCTTTGGCCACCTTTGGTGGAACCAAAGAGATGAAATTTACCGGAGCTTTGAGCGCCTGAAATGTGGCTGACCAATACGGTAGCAAGGTGCTCCCCCACTTCGGCAGAGGTGCGAGAGGACCTGAAGAATGGCGAGTTTTCAGCACTCTGCCGCTGGATCTAGTGTTGGTAAGACCTGTCTTAGGTGTGCTCCGTAAAGACAAAAGAGTGGAGACATGGTATGCAAGTGAAATACTTAAGAGTAGTTTGGAATAATAATTTCTCTATTTCAGGAACTTTTGTGGGGAGAATTAAACGTCAGGCAGGTAATATTAAGGTGATCGTAGTAATCTTCGGAAGTGACCAACGGTCACAATGAAACCATGTGTAGCAATAAGTTGAAATACTTCCGAGTGCTTAAGTTAAGCTGAATTACTAGCATGTGTACTATAAGTTGGAAATATTTAAGAAATGGCATGTGCAGGACTTGAAATTAGAGACGAGTACTTCCACGTGGTGAGTACTGTGTGAGTCTCAATCTGTGTACGAGACAAAGGATAAAGAGAAGTACTCGTCCATGGTATCAGTTGAGGACTCGCGTGTGTGATGAATATGTACTTAATATTACTTTGTGTGTTATGTTTCCGTGTGACGCTTGATTCAAACTATAATACTCTGAGAGAGAAGCAAGGTGAGTCAGCCGTCTATCCAGCAACGCCACTTGGCTTGCATTGCGCAGGAAGACGTGCATATATTCTCCAGAGTTCATAGTAGGAAAGAAAAATTGCGAAGTGGGGCAGTGTCGTGTGAAACTGGGATAAATACTCATTGAAGTGGGAAAGCTGGAAGTGATAATGTTGTGACTATTCCTTGTGTTGTATTCCATGTTGCAATGTGGTGTATGTCATGTGATTTAAGTATGTGTGGTTTGCATTGGAGAGTAGCAAGGTAGTTTCAGAGGTAGTGGGTTATGCATGTTCCTTTTGTACCGCTCGGTCTGGAGGAAAGTTTCGTGATGATGGTTGTGAGAGTCGAAGTGTGAGATATAGCAAAAGATCCACCATCCTATCCAGAAAGTGCACTGTAGCTTTAAATAATTACGAGACCATAAGATAGAGAATCACCAATGTAAAGCCACGCCCACTGGGCGGAATTTCTCATGTCTTATTGTTGTATGTTATAGAATTTGTGTGTTTAGATTATAGAATTTATTGGAATAAATAAGATAGTGAAAAGACAAAGATTGGTGGCCTTTTCCTTCGAATAGTGTGTTGCCACGATACCCAGAATTTATAATGTGTGCGCCATTCATATGCAGTGCGATGGCCACGTGTTGATCAAAGCCGTTGAATAAGAAAGAAAATGTGGTATTGCCAGTGTGTAGTGAACAGTCAGAGTTGTGTAAATTACTAATAGTCAGATGTGCGTTTCCGTTGCGCAATATCCAAGCAGGAGAATAACTTTTAACTTAATTGTGAGTACTAGAGTTCATGTTACTTGATAAATAAAAAATGAATCCACTCGCTTGGCAGACCACTCATCTTGCAGGCCTGACTGATTGATGTCACAGTATGAGCAAGGCATGTGGGTGCGTCTCAACATAGGTTGCAAGTGCTACTCGAAGATGGAGAGGTTGGCAAAGAAGAGGAATTCGTGGCGGGCCGCATCAAACAAGTCAGAAGACGGATGGTCCCGCCAAAAAAGTCCCTTGTGCAGCACCTAGGAGATGGCATTAGGACCTATGAAGTACCCTCTACATTTATAAGGCAATTTTTGTAGGAGATTACATCGGTGATCCATTCCGCGAAAAATTGTAAGTACTAAATATACACCACCACCAATAAGAATTTATGTAACTCTTCAGGCTTTCCCGGCGATCTAGTGACATCTTGGGTTGTCGGGTGTTCTGCCGGATATCAGCGTCGTACTTGCACGATATTTCAGTCACGTAGCTCGAGACCTTCATCAGGTGCGACCTGAGACTCAGGTCTCGAGCTACGTGACTGAAATATCGTGCAAGTACGACGCTGATATCCGGCAGAACACCCGACAACCCAAGATGTCGTTAATAAGAATTTAGCTAACTGTACCATGTTTTATGTCAAAATGCTCAGTGCACTGCCTCAAGTTTAATGAATTATTTCAATTTTAAATAGGGTATTCATTTGATACTAGTGTCTTCATGTGACTTGTAACAACTAGCGTCACAACTGGCGACAGTGGGTAGGAGGCGAGCAGTGGAATTTGCATCCAATGGGAAGCGCGTGCACAGAGTGAGGGTCTTGCGTCCGGGTTGGTCAAGGGAAGGAAGGACTTTCCTCTACGTGAGGGCAAAGTGATCACCATTTAGAGTCATACAATACATAAATTTTCAGTTTGTATTTTTCTTGTTTCTTAAAAAAAAATTCATATTTCCTTCTCCTGTCGTGAAACAAACACACTCGTATTATTCTATAAGATAAAGGCTATAAGCTGTTACGCCGGCCGCGGTGGTCTAGCGGTTCTAGGCGATCAGTCCGGAACCGCGCGATTGCTACGGTCGTAGGTTCGAATCCTGCCTCGGGCATGGATGTGTGTGATGTCCTTAGGTTAGTTAGGTTTAAGTAGTTCTAAGTTCTAGGGGACTGATAACCACAGATGTTAAGTCCCACAGTGCTCAGAGCCATTATAAGCTGTTACGAATGATAACAAAAGCAGATACACAAAATTATTAGTTTATATTCCTTTAGATTATAACAATTAATTTCTTGGCCACATTCTCCCTTATTAAAGCTGAATGGGCTTGGCTTAGGTTCAAATGGCTCTGAGCACTATGGGACTAAACTTCTGAGGTCATCAGTCCCCTAGAACTTAGAACTACTTAAACCTAACTAAGGACATCACACACATCCATGCCCGAGGCAGGACGGCCACTCCGGCCGGCGGCTTGGCTCTGCAGCCATCATCAGACCTAAAAATGAGAAAATTAAAAAAAGGACATATGAATAAATTTACGAAACTATAAAAGTCACATTAAATGTGCGAACAAAGTGACCAATTTACCTAAAAATTACAGCAGTGACTTGTAGGCTGGTAGTCAGTACACAGAAGAAGAAGAGCAGCTAATGCATGTGTGATGGTACTAGTCGTCACAACAAGTGCACTGATTTGAAAATCCACGGCCACACGTGGTGTCAGAAAGCACGCAGCTGGAGCCAACGCGTGAGCCACTGAAACGCCTGGTGGAGCTGCGGCGCCTGAGGAGCGGCCTCGCTGTGGCAGTGGACACCGTCAGTGAACGGCAGCGAATGAGAAAACATCGTCGCCGAAGACAGAGGTCGCGAGAGGCAGCTCGGCAGGCAGCGACGGGGTGTTGATGTAGTCGGCTGTAAACAGATACTAAATTTAATATATGTGAAAGTTATAGATCATCTCGTTTCAGGTGTGATAATAGTGCGTAAGATACTATGTAAGGTAGAAGCTTAGAGCTCTACACCTCCCGCCGTCTTGAACCCCCTCAGCCCCTGGTTGCTCCTCTCCTCTCCCATCCCCGCCCCCTACCACGTCTTCACCGTTGTGTCCCCCCTACCCTCCATCTCTACACCCTACATCTCCTTTCCCAAGGTGGCTTCCATCAGCTCCCCCTCCCGGATGATGCCCTCTCTCCGTCCATTTATCCTTCCTATCAACTCTGATCCTCACCCCCCTCCTTTCCTCCGTCCTTTCCCTGTGCTCCCTCTTCCTCCCCCCTTCCATCCTGTGTTTTCTCCCCGCCTATCATCTCCTTTCTCCCCCCCCCCCCCGAGTCCTTTTGTACTCCCCTCCTCTGCCTTCCCCAATCCCTGGCACGTCTGCTCAGCACCCCCCACCCCTCTTATGGATCCTCCTCTTCCATTGGCTCCTTTCCCCCCCTCCCCCTTCACTTTTCCTCTCCTTCCCCCTCCCCCTCCCTTTTTCCCGTCATCTGACCAGTTTCCCCCCATCTGCTCTCGGGTGTGGTATGTCGTATTTGTGCCAACTTTTAGCGCAGTGTTTAAGTGAGTGTTCAGTGTTGTGCGTCCTTCCACAGTGTTGCGAACAGAAACCATGCTGTCGCTGGGTGTGCTTTTTATATCTCTTGCGAACAGAACCCAGACTGTCACCGTGTTTTTTTAATTGTCTGTCTATTATTTTTCTGCTTCCTGTGTATTTTATTAGCTTCATCGACCCTGTGTTTTATGTTTTACGCTCCAGAATTTTCTGCCATTTTTACCTTTAAGTCACCAATTTTATCGCTAACTGTTATTATTTTTTATTATCTTCATCTTTTTAAAACAAATTCTGTAGGCTGAAGAGCGGCGTAATAAGCTGCTGCCAGCCCGCCCCCTTTAGGGGGAATCGCAACTCAATAAAGGAAAAAAAAGCTTAGAGCATAAAAACAATTTAAAACGAGCTTGATGGCCGTATCTGTGCAGTTAGATCACAAGGCATTGCTTAACATGTGGTGAGCGCTTCCGTGACTCCTTTTGCATGTCGCCTCCCATTTTCATCAATTTTATTAATGTTTTATATCATTCCACGGTGGGAAAGGGCCGAATAAGGTTATTCTGATGGGAGTGTTTTTACTGTGAACTCAAATTACTTTTCATTTGATTGCTATGGGTGTGGGGAACTGTATCTGGTCTTGCTTTTAGTTTTCTGTGTTACTTCCCTGGGTGCCTTGTTGCGAAGCGAGTAACGGAGGATGCGACACACTGCGTTTTCGTGGTGTCTGCACTTCGGCGAATACGGAGAGCGTCGTACGTCACTGGACTTGCACGCTTGGCGGGACGACAGACCTCGGTCGAGTTTCGCCTATTGTATGGATGGCGAAACGACCTGCGAGCCGTCTGAGTTTCGCCACAGTTTGGTCGCACTTTTTCGGAATCGTTGAGTAGCATGAATTCGGTCATACTCTAGTTTCATTCTGTGACTTAAGGCACATATTCTTACTCTGCGTTTTCGCAACCATATCGACAGGCAGGGCGAATTTAGGCGGTTTTGCTGTGTGACTACCTGGAGATACGTCCTCGTGCATCCAGAAGTTCCTCTGATGCGGCCATACGAGCAGAACTGTGAATCCTCGGACAGCATTCGAGGCCACGGGTTGAAACTGAGATGCTGCATAGCAGGAGTCGGGCCTACATCATCAGAACGAAGCCTACCGACGACGTGCGGCAGGTTTCAGGACTGGTAGAGTATTTTGCGGCTCCGGGATTGTAGGCATTTTATACAGAAGTTCTCAGTAGAATGCGCGCTCGCTTTGCTACAACTTCACCTTGTTTGTTACTCCACGTGTTTCCATTTGAGAGCCCACTACTAATTGCTACACTAGTTTACAGTCGGGGGTGTAATATTTGATTCATTAGGACCTCCAGTCATTATCGTCAATCTATTGCATCACAGAGAGTAGGAGCCCCTTGTTCTCGAACAAACTCTTATTCTCATAATAGTTCAGTATATCTTGTCTTCATCATCAAGAACCCTGGAGATACTAAAAGGTATCAGATAGATTATATAATGGTAAAACAGAGATTTAGGAACCAGGTTCTAAATTGTAAGACATTTCCAGGGGCAGATGTGGACTCTGACCACAATCTATTGGTTATGACCTGTAGATTAAAACTGAAGAAACTCCAAAAAGGTGGGAATTTAAGGAGATGGGACCTGGATAAACTGAAAGAACCAGAGGTAGTACAGAGTTTCAGGGAGAGCATAAGGGAACAATTGACAGGAAGGGGGAAAGAAATACAGTAGAAGAAGAATGGGTAGCTTTGAGGGATGAAGTAGTGAAGGCAGCAGAGGACCAAGTGGGTAAAAAGACGAGGGCTAGTAGAAATTCTTGGGTAACAGAAGAAATATTGAATTTAATTGATGAAAGGAGAAAATATAAAAATGCAGTAAATGAAGCAGGCAGAAAGGAATACAAACGTCTCAAAAATGAGATCGACAGGAAGTGCAAAATGGCTAAGCAGGGATGGTTAGAAGACAAATGCAAGGATGTAGAGGCTTATCTCACCAGGGGTAAGATAGATGCTGCCTACAGGAAAATTAAAGAGACTTTTGGAGATAAGAGAACCACTTGTATGAACATCAAGAGCTCAGATGGAAACCCAGTTCTAAGCAAAGAAGGGAAAGCAGAAAGGTGGAAGGAGTATATAGAGGTTCTATACAAGGGTGATGTACTTGAGGACAATATTATGGAAATGGAAGAGGATGTAGATGAAGACGAAATGGGAGATACGATACTGCGTGAAGAGTTTGACAGAGCACTGAAAGACCTGAGTCGAAACAAGGCCCCCGGAGTAGACAACATTCCATTGGAACTACTGACGGCCTTGGGAGAGCCAGTCCTGACAAAACTCTACCATCTGGTGAGCAAGATGTATGAAACAGGCGAAATACCCTCAGACTTCAAGAAGAATATAATAATTCCAATCCCAAAGAAAGCAGGTGTGGACAGATGTGAAAATTACCGAACAATCAGTTTAATAAGCCATAGTTGCAAAATACTAACACGAATTCTTTACAGACGAATGGAAAAACTAGTAGAAGCCAACCTCGGGGAAGATCAGTTTGGATTCCGTAGAAATACTGGAACACGTGAGGCAATACTGACCTTACGACTTATCTTAGAAGAAAGATTAAGGAAAGGCAAACCTACGTTTCTAGCATTTGTAGACTTAGAGAAAGCTTTTGACAATGTTGACTGGAATACTCTCTTTCAAATTCTGAAGGTGGCAGGGGTAAAATACAGGGAGCGAAAAGCTATTTACAATTTGTACAGAAACCAGATGGCAGTTATAAGTGTCGAGGGGCATGAAAGGGAAGCAGTGGTTGGGAAGGGAGTAAGACAGGGTTGAAGCCTCTCCCCGATGCTATTCAATCTGTATATTGAGCAAGCAGTAAAGGAAACAAAAGAAAAATTCGGAGTAGGTATTAAAATCCATGGAGAAGAAATAAATACTTTGAGGTTCGCCGATGACATTGTAATTCTGTCAGAGACAGCAAAGGACTTGGAAGAACAGTTGAATGGAATGGACAGTGTCTTGAATGGAGGATATAAGATGAACATCAACAAAAGCAAAACGAGGATAATGGAATGTAGCAGAATTAAGTCGGGTGATGCTGAGGGAATTAGATTAGGAAATGAGACACTTAAAGTAGTAAAGGAGTTTTGCTATTTGGGGAGCAAAATAACTGATGATGGTCGAAGTAGAGAGGATATAAAATTTAGACTGGCAATGGCAAGGAAAGCGTTTCTGAAGAAGAGAAATTTGTTAACATCGAGTATAGATTTAAGTGTCAGGAAGTCATTTATGAAAGTATTTGTATGGAGTGTAGCCTTGTATGGAAGTGAAACATGGACGGTAAATAGTTTGGACAAGAAGAGAATAGAAGCTTTCGAAATGTGGTGCTACAGAAGAATGCTGAAGATTAGATGGGTAGATCACATAACTAATGAGGAAGTATTGAATAGGATTGGGGAGAAGAGAAGTTTGTGGCACAACTTGACCAGAAGAAGGGGTCGGTTGGTAGGACATGTTCTGAGGCATCAAGGGATCACCAATTTAGTATTGGAGGGCAGCGTGGAGGGTAAAAATCGTAGGGGGAGACCAAGAGATGAATACACTAAGCAGATTCAGAAGGATGTAGGTTGCAGTAGGTACTGGGAGATGAAGAAGCTTGCACAGGATAGAGTAGCATGGAGAGCTGCATCAAACCAGTCTCAGGACTGAAGACCACAACAACAACAACATCTTGTCTTCTTCTCGTGTTGATTGGCCCACTCGGTTTCACAAGCGTTGCTTGTCCGCTAGTGGCAGCAACGGCAGTTATCGATATGTAGTAACTGTTGCCCTATCTTTGGGGTGGCATTGTTGTTTTTCTAGGTCGTGTAAGTGAACCAGTTCGGTTGGGAACCCAGGAGGAGCCAGGTCCGCGCAGTGCCAGAACACGCCTGGACCGCTGGACCGCTTGCGGCACGCATGGACTGCCGGATGGAAGGGTTGTGATCACGAAGGTGCACGACCTCGGCGTAAACCGGATCCAGCAAGCTTTAAGATGAGTGCATTTCAATCCAAGTAGAGTAACCTCCACCACTGTGATATCTTTTGATTCTCCAGTGACTTGGGTACGTGTTGCTGCTCGTAGTGTCGCCGAGGCGAAGAGCAGAGTGTGGAGTGCTTGGGGAAGGCGGATATGATTAGCTTTCCTCGACTTCTTATTACTATTTACTACGTTCACCTTGTTACAATTTGTTGAGTTCAACCAACGGTAATTTTTTTGCCTGGTGTCCGCTAATGCCCCAGTTACCTGTCCTGGGGCTGGTTGGTGATTCTTCTACTCTGGTGGTAGTGATTCCTCTCTGGTTCTTGGCGCTCTAAGCACAATATTCTGGGGACGTTGTACAGACCACCGGTTCCCGCTCTGCCGTATTGTTACATCGTTGCATTTGGTTCATCAGACGTCAGGTAGCTTCAGTAACATTATCATTAGTCATTCGTTAGACTGCCAATAGTCTGAGTTACCATATTGTGAAGTAAATGCATCTCCTAGCTGCCTATCTCATCGCTCGCAAAAGTGTTTGTTGCCAGCCCTTCTTAGAGGTCGATTCCTGGAGCACTGTCTGTGGCCCCTTAGTTCTTGTAAGACACGTGTGTTCTAAAAGAAGGTCTGATAGCCAGTAGTTCAGTGCAACGCTCCTTTAGTCCACGCCCTCTGTGGCTATAATACCCTTTAAAGAACTGATGTACCGGTCTTCGTGTTTTATTATTGTATTATTTATTACAGTACCTTGTAATGCCTACATTAAAAGTTATATATGTCTAGTTAATAGTTCTTGCCGCCTTCTGGAATAAATCTAGCAGTGTATGGTTCAGTAGATGTTAAGGATTGTGTTACAAAGTTTACCATCATCTTGTTTCACGCGTTTGGTGATCAGTTGCTTATTTTTTTAATTAACCTTTGCTACTGTATTTGCTGTTTTACAGCAGGTTTCTAAATTTTTTTATATTATTGCCATTCTTGGCGTGTAAGGCCTTCAGCCGTGGTTGTGGTCACTTGCCTTAAAATTCTAATTTGGTATTTGTATTTACGCAGTAAGCCTTTAAAACCTTATTTACTGCCATTCCTGGCGTCTTATGCCTTCTGCTGTGTTTGTGGCGACTTGCCCTAAATATTTCAATACCTGTAATTTCTAAGTTGCAGCGAGTTTTAAACAATTCTTAATTTATTGCCATGCCTGGAGTGTAAGGCCTTCTGCCAAGATCACAGTGGCTTGCATTTAAACATTATCTGCTGTATGTGTATTTAATGGTGATTTGCGAAATTGTAACTCACTGAAAACACTCTTACTTACACAGTTGTTTATTCCTTCATTAATAACGTGTGGTATTTTTATTTATTGCTGAGTCAGGAATTACTGGTTTAAAATAAATTATGTGTAACTGTAAAAGGCAACCAATAGTAACTGATTACGGCCCCGTCCACAATCATAACCGAATCGTGCATTCCCTTGACTACCAGGTTTCACACGCTGTGTCCGATACAAGTGTAGATATCTCTGTAGGTGTACTAAACAATTTTAAATCAGTTTTTACGTCGTTTGCAGACTAATAATTATAGCTATTATTAGTCGTATGTTTTTTAGATTGCATACTACCTCCAAGTACATGTGGCAAGAGCAAGCTATTACCTCTTCTTTTCTTTTGGGCAGCACGTCAGGTGTTGCACTGTGGACACATGGACTCATGGACGCATAACAGTTAGTCTATAATGGTAGGCATGTAATGTGGCCCAGGTACGGCCATGCAGAAAACATAAGATCATAAATTTTGTCACATACTTATGGAAAAATTGTTGATACAGAGAAAAACAACCAACACGCTGATGTGCGTAAATATTAAGATACCACACATAAAAATATCTGCATCTATGCCTATTACCACTTCTATGTTTTTAATCACGGTCAATAGATTCAAACAATATCACCATTGCATCATCATCATTTCCTCTGGTAGATGTGATGAAGACGAAAATCTAAACCGTATTTCTTATGTTGCATATACCGGAAGTACTTGTCAACAGATTACTAAGAAACATTAATTGTCTGAAACATCTGTTATCAACCTCACAATATTCTGAGGGGATCGAATTTCAAAAAAATTCCGCAAAAATAACTCTGTAGAACTTAACACAGTACACAACTGCAAAATCACCAATGTAGGAGTTGAAAAACCAGCAACTTACAAGACTGTTTGTGACGACTGACCCAGCTTTCGTTCTGTTCAGACGGGCAGAAGCTTTAATGTAAGATACTGTGAAAAAGTGGGTGCCTTCAGACGAAAAAAGCTAAGCACATCTAAATTGTCACTCGCGCGGATCAACGTGGACACTATTTCTAACAATGAAGATAAGTTACAGATACTTCATGACATTAAAAAAGGCAAGAAAATTGACCTAGAAGAACTGGGACTACTTATCCACATCCTCAGTTAACCGCAACACTTTGTAAACGAGCAACTGGAACTTACTACCAAACAATTTCTATATAACTTCTTAGGCTCTTTACTCAAATTAAACACAACGTGGACATCCAACAGGCAGGTATCTGAACAAGAGTATCCTCACTGTAATAGGAAAATACTTACACTACATAACGTTGTACATTGTCTTGGAAAAGTATTAGACCATAGCAAGAGAAAGTGCCATGCACTTGAATATATTTCAAGATTTTGTATACACCGAAGCCTTGGTCAAGAATTTTAATAAATTTTTATCCTGCAACTGTTTTGGTTGTCATCCTTTATCGTGAAGACTTGAATATATGTAAGTGTGTACTGCTGTTTCGTCTTATATCTAAAAAAATTCAAAGAAATTAACGCATTTTTTCTGTAGAAACAACGTGCAAAGTGGTCGTAACAAGGGGATGTTCTGACATGTGGGTCACCGATTTTCATGAAGTTCCGTAAAGACGTTCCGTACCAAGAATAAAGGGACACGTGTCTCGGCTTTTAGGTAGACAGTCCCCAGTTCTTGAAAAAAACCGAGGTCAGAGCTCAATACGAAATATCGTATTTTAAATGCTATACCTCAAAAGATCGCCTAATACCAAACATTTTTATCGATGTAGTATAGGGGTCAAAAGTAATAATTTTCTAATTATTGACGTTTTTGCGTTTACATACTGTAAATTCGGCGCCTCTTATTGCACGTGTGTAGCAGAGCGAGGTCGACTGTCAAACAGTCAGACCGTTTAGACTACCAAACTGTTCATCTGTGTTCATTTCTGTATCTGACAATTTTATGATAGTGGGAATGCCTTTTATTCCCTTTTTTTAAGTGATACATCGGAAGGTGTGACTAATAATCCAGTATATATAGTGTACTGACAGTTATTTTCATCGCGATGCATTACGCGCTACGTTAGGACTTTCGTAGCTGATGATGCGCAACTGACGTGCACCGCGAGAGTGATACCAGCAATATGTACCTCTCTTTGTCAACCACGTGACATTTACTTTTTTGGACAAGTAAATAATTTTATCACATGGCTTCAAAATCATGCGATATCACAGCAGAGCAGAGAATTACAAGACAGGTCGGATGCTATCGAAATTCATTCGTTGGTCCATAATTAGTTTCCATTCCTGTCTTTCAAGTAATGCTTTTATACGCTTGGTATACGTCCAAACAGATATCTGATATACCCGTTTTCAGAAACGTAAACCAGATATATTTTCCACGAACAATACACCGGAAAACGTGTCAATGCAGCGAGATTTCTTTCGTGTGTTGCGCATGACGCAAGGAATATTTATGTTTTGCCTGGTTCTATGACAAATTTTACCCCACCGATTGAGAGAGGGCTCACGGATGGACAACCAATTAGGAATGGGCAATAATATACTTTACGTGTATTTTTGTACTATGTAACACGGTGAAAATTGCGGCCAATATATAATATACAGTAATTTGATTATAAATCACACCTCCGGATATTTACATAAAAAACGAAAAGAAAAATATTTCGATTATCAGAATATTATCTGATACATCGGAAAAAATGTCGAATGCGAAAAAGCCACGACCAAAAAATCAGGAGTGTGGTACCTCAACACTCTGACCGCTTGACTACCAACCACACTCTGCAGCAGCCGTAATAAGAGGGGTACCCAAGCTACAGCATGAAATCTCAGAAACGGTAATAACTCAAACATTATAAACTTTGAAGTTAAAATCTTCTGGGTTATTAGGCTGCGTCATATTCTTGTTCAGATACCTGCCTGTTGGATGTCCACGTTGTGTTTAATTTGAGTGAAGAGCGTAAGAAGTTATATAGAAATTGTTTGGTAGTAAGCTCCAGTTGCTCATTTACAAAGTGTTGCGCTTAACTGAGGATGTGGATAAGTAGTCCCAGTTCTTCTAGAAGGTCAATTTTCTTGCCTTTTTTAATGGCATGAAGTATCTGTAACTTATCTTCATTGTTAGAAATAGTGTCCACGTTGATCCGCGCGAGTGACAATTTCAGATGTGCTTAGCTTTTTTCGTCTGAAGGCATCCACTTTTTCACAGTATCTTACATTAAAGCTTCCGCCCGTCTGAACAGGATGAAAGCTGTGACAGTCGTCATAAACAGTCTTGCAAATTGCTGACTCCATGCATCTAGCTACTATAGAATTCAGTATTACAACTACTGTCAGCCGTTTTTAATAATGTCAGTGACCATAGAACATGTGATTATCAACTCGAATAAGCCAATAAAGTGGAAAAAAGGACCTACTCTCCTTCATCCGCTTGAATTAATCGAGATCACAGGGAAGCCTGAAGTCGATAGTTTATAGTATCGAGAGAAAAAGAGAAAGCTTATCTTGTTGCTTTCGGGTTTACTTCGTTAGGTGGTTTAGTACATTTGACAGAACTTCAGTCAATTAGAGATCAGTCAACCGAAAGTCAAACATTGAACCATTTTATCGATTCCTACGCAATGACAGCTTAATACGCTATCTAAGAATTCATGGATGGTCAGGTGCGTTAATGGGTGTTGTTGTTAGTACACTAAAAAAAAATGTTCAAATGTGAGTGAAATCTTGTGGGACTTAACTGCTAAGGTCATCAGTCCCTAAGCTTACACACTACTTAACCTAAATTATCCTAAGGACAAACACACACACCCATGCCCGGGGGAGGACTCGAACCTCCGCCGGGATCAGCCGCACAGTGCATGATTGCAGCGTCTTAGAGAAAAGTTCAACAACGAACTTGCCTAGAAAAGTGTGTCGGATAGACAAAGCACAGCATCGACAAATATGCACTCGCTGCATAAGCAAAATAACATTTCCAAAGGTGGATGTAGAGACTGTCTGATTTCGCTGCATAGTATTAACATTATAACAACCGTATACTACACCGGCACACAGCAGCCTATAGTGTCACGTGTTGTGATGCACGCACACGCCCCGCATATCTCGCTCGCGCCGGTGTTTGGGGCACGGACATCATGTCGCCTCTTCGGTCATACGGTCTGCTGCAAGTCATATCGCCGCAAATTTGAGTTCGGGGTGTGTTTAACCCGTTTCTACCAGGATTTTACGAAGACAAATAGACTTCAGTAGCCAACGACCGACCTCACATCCAGTGTCTTCGCATCACTTTCGGCTGGTCTATGTAAAAAGCAATAGTACCAGTATGGGATTTTCACTCTGCAGAGGAGTGTGCGCTGATATCAAACTTCCTGGCAGATTAAAACTGGCCGGCCGCGGTGGTCTAGCGCTTCTAGGCGCTCAGTCCGGAACCGCGCGACTGCCACGGTCGCAGGTTCGAATCCTGCCTCGGGCATGGATGTGTGTGGTGTCCTTAGGTTAGTTAGGTTTAAGTAGTTCTAAGTTCTAGGGGACTGATGACCACAGATGTTAAGTCCCATAGTGCTCAGAGCCATTTGAACCATTTATTAAAACTGTGTGCCGGACCGAGACTCGAACTCGGGACCTTTGCCTTTCGCGGGCAAATGCTCTACCAACTGAGCTACCCAAGCACGACTCAGGCCCCGTGCTCACAGCTGTACTTCCGCCAGTACCTCGTCTCCTACCTTCCAAACTTTACAGAAGCTCTCCTGCGCAGGAGAGCTTCTGTCTCCTTCTGTCTCGGTGACGCAACCCGCCCGACTTGGCTCGGCGCTAGGGCGACGCACCAGGGTACGCGTGCTGCTAGTGAGACTACAGCACGCGTACGGGATAACTCCCGCCTGCTGGTGCCTGCAGAGTCTAAGTCCGTTATCAGCGCGTTACGTAATCAAGGTCAGCAGCTCTCTATACAGGGTGTTACAAAAAGGTACGGCCAAACTTTCAGGAAACATTCCTCACACACAAAGAAAGACAATATGTTATGTGGACATGTGTCCGGAAACTCTTACTTTCCATGTTAGAGCTCATTTTATTACTTCTCTTCAAATCACATTAATCTTGGAATGGAAACAACAAGCAACAGAACGTACCAGCGTGACTTCAAACACTTTGTTACAGGAAATGTTCAAAATGTCCTCCGTTAGCGAGGATACATGCATCCACCCTCCGTCGCATGGAATCCCTGATGCGCTGATGCAGCCCTGGAGAATGGCGTGTTGTATCACAGCCGTCTACAGTACGAGCACGAAGAGTCTCTACATTTGGTACCGGGGTTGCGTAGACAAGAGCTTTCAAATGCCCCCATAAATGAAAACCAAGAGGGTTGAGGTCAAGAGAGCGTGGAGGCCATGGAATTGGTCCGCCTCTACCAATCCATCGGTCACCGAATCTGTTGTTGGGGAGCGTACGAACACTTCGACTGAAATGTGCAGGAGCTTCATCGTGCATGAACCACATGTTGTGTCGTACTTGTAAAGGCACGTGTTCTAGCAGCACAGGTAGAGTATCCCGTATGAAATCATGATAACGTGCTCCATTGAGCGTAGGTGGAAGTACATGGGGCCCAATCGAGACATCACGAACAATGCCTGCCCAACGTTCACAGAAAATCTGTGTTGATGACGTGGTTGCACAACTGCATGCGGATTCTAGTCAGCCCACACATGTTGATTGCGAAAATTTACAATTTGATCACGTTGGAATGAAGCGTCATCCGTAAAGAGAACATTTGCACATTGTTGAATGAACCATTCGCAGAAGTGTACCCGTGGAGGCCAATCAGCTACTGACAGTGCCTGCACACGCTGTACGTGGTACGGAAACAACTGGTTCTCCCGTAGCACGCTCCATACAGTGACGTGGTCAACGTTACCTTGTACAGCAGCAACTTCTCTGACGCTGACATTAGGGTTATCGTCAACTGCACGAAGAATTTCCTTGTCCATTGCAGGTGTCCTCGTCGTTCTAGGTCTTCCCCAGTCGCGGATCATAGGCTGGAATGTTCCGTGCTCCCTAAGACGCCGATCAATTGCTTCGAACGTCTTCCTGTCAGGACACCTTCGTTCTGGAAAACTGTCTCGATAAAAACGTACCGCGCCACGGCTATTGCCCCGTGCTAATCCATACATCAAATGGGCATCTGCCAACTCTGCATTTGTAAACGTTGCACTGACTGCAAAACCACGTTCGTGATGAACACTAACCTGTTGATGCTACGTACTGATGTGCTTGATGCTAGTACTGTAAGTCGCATGTCAACACAAGCACCGAAGTCAACATTACCTTCCTTCAATTGGGTCAACTGGCGGTGAACCGGGGAAGTACAGTACATACTGACGAAACTGAAATGAGCTCTAACATGGAAATTAAGCGTTTCCGGACACATGTCCACATAACATCTTTTCTTTATTTGTGTGTGAGGAATGTTTCCTGAAAGTTCGGCCGTACCTTTTTGTAACAGCCTGTATAAGCGGGCAGTGCACGCCAGCGGAACCATTCCGCTGTGAGCTCTACCTGCAACAGCATTGAAGCACTATGCCCCGTCGACGTGTGTACCGTCAACGCCGTCACCGCACGCCTGTCTACAAACACATTATTAGCCTCGAGAATAAACTGCGCAGGAGAGCTTCTGTAAAGTTTGGAAGGTAGGAGACGAGGTACTGGCGGCGCCGGAACGGTAGCTCAGCGTGTTCGGTCAGAGGGTTAGCTGCCCTCTGTAATAAAAATAACTGAGTTAATGGATCAACGACGTACTGAAAAGGGTGACTTGCGACGTTCGCCTCGAGCAGATACAACGAACGAAAACGAACAAAATGCGACTATAAGAAAAAAAAGGTTGGTTCGCACTTGCCCGCGAAAGGCAAAGGTCCCGAGTTGGAGTGTCGCTCCGGCACACGGTTTTAATCTGCCAGGAAGTTTCTATAGTACCAGTGTTGAAAATTGCAATCACAGTCGCTGCAGTTTTGTACTGATTGTAAGTTAATAACTATATTTCCTTCAGGTCTATTATGAACGTAGGTGGTTGCATAGAGTCACTCTAAAGACAATAAAACGATGAAAAATGTATTGAACATCAAAGGAAATCGAGGTACACCTGAACAGATGTACGAGTACTCATAACGTCGCTGTTAAAGACAACAGCAGACAAATATCAATATGGATGCGCTACCCCAAACAGACCCTGACAAAGAAAGAAATACATCTACGTGCAAAAGACAAAAAATTTGATAATTCCAAGGTAAATGGCTCCAGCACGTAACACGAATCTGTCAAAATACTATATGAAAATTGCAAACGCGTTGGCGTCCGCAGTAAGTACTATATATGGATGCGCTACCCCAGACAGACCCAGACAAAGAAAGAAAAACATCTACGTGCAAAGACAAAAAATTTGATAATTCCAAGGTAAATGGCTCCAGCACGTAACACGAATCTATCAAAATACTATATGAAAATTGCAAAAGCGTTGGCGTACGCAGTAAGTACTATATATGGATGCGCTACCCCAGACAGACCCAGACAAAGAAAGAAAAATATCTACGTGCAAAGACAAAAAATTTGTTAATTCCAAGGTAAATGGCTCCAGCACGTAATACGAATCTGTCAAAATACTATACGAAAACTGCAAACGCGTTGGCGTCTTCACTAAGTACTATATGAAAATTGCAAACGCGTTGGCGTCCTCAGTAAGCTGGAATACGGAACTGTTACAACAGATAAGCTTGACGAGGAGCAGTTTCAACAATAACAGATACGATTAGTGTGCAGTACGGCTGTTTCGTAGTTTAAATGTTACAGACCAAAGAGGTAAGGACTGATCTGTCGCATTGGCGCAGTTGCCATTCGGAGGAACGAGATAAAATGTAGGCCCGGAATTTGAGTGCAAGGTGAAAGTAAGCGGTGCACGTAATGTTACGGGCGCTCAGGCGGAAGGAGACGGATTTCTGTGTCGGCTACGTGTGTGGGGGTGGGGCAGGATGTGTGGCGGCGAGCGCGCCTAATGGAGCGTTATAACGGTCGCGATAATCCGCGTCCATTCATTAGGGCGACACGCTCCGCCGGACACCAAAACGGCCGCCGGTGGCGCCTGTCCCGGCGTGGCGCGGCCTGCTGCGGACGCTATTGATCCCGGCCGATAGCCGCCACCAAAACGCGGGCCACGGCCGCTGATCAAAGGCCGCGCCGCCGCGCCGCCGCGTCCCAGGCACGCTCAAACGCCGCTGCCGCCGCCGCCGCCGGCCGCCGGGGTCCCTCTCCCTTCTCCAGTCCAGCGCCGCGTCTTCCTGCAACGTGCCGCGCGCGTGAGCGCCGTCGTTCCTGTTACACGTACAGAATTATATGATTAATGAATTCTCCGCTCACTCATCGCTGAATTTGTCATTCCTTATCCTTTTTCATCTCTGATGTACGTGACATTTCCCCGTATTCAAAAGATATCGGAGAGGTATTAATCTGCAATGCAGTATCCATTCAACCTAATCGTATAAAAAAAATTGTACTATTTATTTTTTCCGTCTCAATTACACATTTTCTTACCGTATGATTAGCGTATGTCACATTCGAGTATCTTCAGTTCTGTGTTGTACCCAGGTGTGTAGTTTCTGCATAGAAATGATGGGTTTCTTACGCGTCTACATAGATCTGAAGATGGTCAAGGGTGATCGAAACTATAGTTGAGTCGACGGTAACTTGATCCCTTACAGTTGCAGTGGGCTGGGCGCTGCAGCCCTTCCTCAATCAATAACGGAACGTGATTTTGGAAACGTCTCTATGTCAAGCCCTCACTGTCGTCAGAGCTCTCTGTAGACGGCTACTGGCTGCGTCTGCGGTCATTAGCACTTGTGAGCTGAAAGCTGCCAACAGCGCTACCAGCTGTCGGGGATCACCTTACGTCGTCTCGACTGCAAAAAATGGTTAAAATGGCTCTGAGCACTATGGGACTTAACGTCTGAGGTCATCAGTCCCCTAGAACTAAGAACTACTTAAACCTAACTAACCAAAGGACATCACACAATCCATGCCCGAGGCAGGATTCGAACCTGCGACCGTAGCGGTCGCGCGGTTCTGGACTAAATTGCCTAGAGCTGCTCGACCACAGCTGCCGGCGCACTGCAGGGTTTTCATTTTTATTAGGGTTGGAGTGGGCTGTTCGAGATCCAACCCATTGCTGATTGCAGTTCGTGTCAAACAAATAGCAGGCGATCTGGCTGAAGAGTAGAAATGATCCTAAGATGGGCATCTGGAAAGCGTATACACTGTTTTGTAAAATAATGTCATTACAGTCGTACCGCACTACAATATGTTGATACTGTACTGCAGAAAGTAGCAATAGTTTCTTTTTGGTTTCCTTACTGAAACTGCACTGTTACTGGTTGCGAACGTATGCTGTTCGAATGTCAAGTTTACGAAATCAAACCGATCGCAGATCGCGTCCTACTGTTTGAGCATTGTATTCTGAATATAATGTATCTTTAAATACGAGGTACGGTTAGTTTTGCTGTCACTATTTGAGGTAGGCTGAAAATGGTTCAAATGGCTCTGAGCACTGTGGGACTTAACATCTGAGGTCATCAGTCCCGTAGAGCTTAGAACTACTTAAACCTAACTAACCTAAGGACATGACACACATCCTTGCCCGAGGCAGGATTCGAACCTGCGACCTAAGCGGTCGCGCGGTTCCAGACTGAAGCGCCTACAACCGCATGGCCACAGCGGCCGGAATTTGAGGTAGAAATTGAAGTAAGATTATTCACGTTCAGTTTGCTAATCAGACAATGGTACGTCCATCAGCACCCGTGGCCTGATACACTCACCACTCAGTAAGCGATGTTGTTGTTGTGGTGGTCTTCAGTCCTGAGACTGGTTTGATGTAGCTCTCCATGCTACACTATCCTGTGCAAGCTTCTTCATCTCCCAGTACCTACTGCAACCTACATCCTACTGAATCTGCTTAGTGTATTCATCTCTTGGTCTCCCTCTACGATTTTTACCCTCCACACTGCCTTCCAATGCTAAAAATGTGATCCCTTGATGCCTCAGAACATGTCCTACCAACCGGTCCCTTATTCTTGTCAAGTTGTTCCACAAACTCCTCTTCTCCCCAATTCTGTTCAATACCTCCTCATTAGTTATGTGATCTACCCATCTAATCTGTAACATTCTTATGTAGCACCACATTTCGAAAGCTTCTATTCTCTTCTTGTCCAAAGTATTTATCGTCCATGTTTCACTTCCATACATGGCTACCCTCCATACAAATGCTTTCAGAAACGACTTCCTTACACTTAAATCTATACTCGATGTTAACAAATTTCTCTTCTTCAGAAACGCTTTCCTTGCCATTGCCAGTCTACATTTTATATCTCCTCTACTTCGACCATCATCAGTTATTTTGCTTCCCAAATAAAAAACTGCTTTACTACTTTAATTGTCTCATTTCCTAATCTAATTCCCTCAGCATCACCCAACTTAATTCGACTACATTCCATTATCCACGTTTTCCTTTTGTTGATGTTCATCTTATATCCTCCTTTCAAGGCACCAAAGCACTATATACCTCAATATATGATGTAAATTTCAACTAGATACGTCTATCAGTTATTGACCAAATTGAAATATGATTAAAAATGACATTTTTATGTGATATAATTACTATTTTACAATTTTAGGACGTTTTCCTTTAATTGCACAGTGAAACCTTGTCTATTATCAAATTTCATGATCCTAGACTAATGGTAAGTATTCTACAGGTTTTTTGGCGTAAGCTGGAGCCACCACACCATGCGACATAGAGGTTACAGGAAGACCGATCGAGGCCAACGACAGACTCGCTGGAAATGCGCCGCCAACGCCCTCTCTGCCGCCAGTATTTATAATTGCAGCCGCAGACCGGGGGGCAGTTAGTTCAGTTTATTTCGAGCATATCACAGAGTCCTCCCTCGGGCATGGGTGTGTGTGTTTGTCCTTAAGATAATTTAGGTTAAGTATTGTGTAAGCTTAGGGACTGATGACCTTAGCAGTTAAGTCCCATAAGATTTCACACACATTATTTTATCTCTGGGACCGATATCCTGCCAGTATAAACGTCAATAACAGGCCGAAATCTTCGAGTTTCTCGATTCCCGGGATGGATAAAGTCTCAGTGCGCAAGTCTTACACGCACCTGGACAATTTTTGTTTGACTCTGGCTCGTGACCTTACCACAACCAGATCCAAGCTCTGTAACCTGTAATCTTTTCATTGTGGTTATTACGAAGGTAATCCCAAATGTAAAGTCTCCTTTTTTTTATAACTACATAGACCTGTTTATTTCTACAATGGTTTACATCACTTTACAGCTTCAACATTTAGCTACTTTTGGACATAACCACCATTTCTGTCAATGGATTTTTGTAGACGCTGTGGCAGTTTTTGTATGCCCAAGTCATACTAGCTCGCCGCCATGCTGTTCAGAAAGTTATGAACCTCTTCTTTCACCTCGTCGTCGAAGCTGAATCGTTGGGACGACAATTAACGTTGACAGGTATTATGAGACTGAAAAACTCAAACTAGCAATTCAGAACCGAAGAAGAGGAATGTTGAGCAAGGGCGTACACATTCTCCATGACAACGCTCGCCCACACATCGCTCGGCAAACCGTTGCTCTGCTGCAACAGTTTCAGTTCAAAAATGGCTCTGAGCACTATGGGACTTAACATCTGAGGTCATCAGTCCCCTAGTACTTAGAACTACTTAAACCTAACTAACCTAAAGACATCACACACATCCATGCCCGAGGCAGGATTCGAACCTGCGACCGTAGCAGTCGCGCGATTCCGGACTACAGCGCCTAGAACCGCATGGCCACCACGGCCGGCACAGTTTCAGTGGAACATAATCACCCACCCACCCGATAGTCCTGACTTGGCGCCCAGTCACTATCACCTGTTCCCTAGGTTAAAAGAACATTTGGCCGGAAAGCGATTCAGCTCCGACGACGAGGTGAAAGAAGAGGTTCATAACTTTCTGAACAGCATGGCGGCGAGATGGTATGACATGGGCATACAAAACCTGCCACAGCGTATACAAAAATGCATCGACAGAAATGGTGATTATGTCGAAAAATAGCTAAACGTTCAAGCTGTAAACTGTTGTAAACCATTGTAGAAATAAACAGGTCTATGTACTTAGAAAAGAGACCTTACTTTTGGAATTACCCTCGTAAAAGACTGCCCGTAGTACGTAGTCCTTGTTCTACATCTACATCCATACTCCGCAAGCCACCTGACGGTGTGTGGCGGAGGGTACTTTCAGTACCTCTATCGGTTCTCCGTTCTATTCCAGTCTCGTATTGTTCGTGGAAAAAAAGATTGTCGGTATGCCTCGTGTGGGCTCTAATCTCTCTGATTTTATCCTCATGGTCTCTTCGCGAGATATACGTAGGAGGGAGCAATATACTGCTTGACTCCTCGGTGAAGGCATGTTCTCGAAACTTTAACAAAAGCCCGTACCGAGCTACTGAGCGTCTCTCCTGCAGAATCTTCCAGTGGAGTTTATCTGTCATCTCCGTAACGCTTTCGCGATTACTAAATGATCCTGTAACGAAGCGCGCTGCTCTCCGTTGGATCTTCTCTATCTCTTCTATCAACACTATCTGGTACGGAGCCCACACTGGTGAGCAACATTCAAGCAGTGGTCGAACAAGTGTACTGTAACCTACTTCCTTTGTTTTCGGGTTGCATTTCCTTATGATTCTTCCAATGAATCTCAGTCTGGCATCTGCTTTACCGACGATCAACTTTATATGATCATTCCATTTTAAATCACTCGTAATGCCTACTCCCAGATAATTTATGGAATTAACTGCTTCCAGTTGCTGACCTGCTATATTGTAGCTAAATGATAAGGGATCTTTCTATGTATTCGCAGCGCATTACACTCGTCTACGTTGAGATTCAATTGCCATTTCCTGCACCATGCGTCAATTCGTTGCAGATCTTCCTGCAATTCAGTATAATTTTCCATTGTTACAACCTCTCAATATACCACAGCATCACCTGCGAAAAGCCTCAGTGAACTTCCGATGTTATCCGCAAGGTCATTTATGTGTATTGTGAATAGGAACGGTCCTACGACACTCCCCTGCGGCACACCTGAAATCACTCTTACTTCGGAAGACTTCTCTCCATTGAGAATGACATGCTGCGTTCTGTTATCTAGGAACTCTTCAATCCAATCACACAATTGGTCTGATAGTCCATATGCTCTTACTTTGTTCATTAAACGACTGTGGGGAACCGTATCGAACGCCTTGCGGAAGTCAAGAAACACGGCATCTACCTGGGAACCCGTGTCTATGGCCCTCTGAGTCTCGTGGACGAATAGCGCGAGCTGGGTTTCACACGATCGCCTCTTTCAAAACCCATGCTGATTCCTACAGAGTAGATTTCTAGTCTCCCGAAAAGTCCGCATGGTTTCTACATTTTGGAAATTCCCTTTCTTTTGTCCCTCTGTATTTCTTTCGGTTGCATCTCGAACCTTGCTCCTGAAGTCGCAGTTACAAAGGACCGTCGTCAGGGCGGCAGTCCCGTGACATTCTCGCTACAGACGTAGAGGCGCCGGCACACTTCTAGAGACACGTCGGGCCGCCGATAGCGCACGCACGCCGCCCGCCCGCTGTACAGAGGGCCCTCGTGCGCAGCTTTCACCCTCTGGCACCTCTGAAGAACCGCGCCGCCTCGAAGCAGCCGCCGCGGCCCACGTCGGTTGCGCCGAATACTGTCGGTATGGTAGGGGGAGCCCTTCCAGCCTCCCGGATTAGCTCATTGAGGCGCGCTCAATGCAGACCGCAGCGCCAAATTAGGACGGCAAACACGGCTGTCCGCGAACCCCCTACGCCCGACGACTATCGAATTAAAGGTACAATCGAAATTTCTATAACCGTGCGCCCATAATTGTGACGGACCGGTAATTGGATCACATTATACGCACCTGTTGCCAAAGGACATTCTTTTGTCGGCGCCGCTTCATTATCAAGTAATTGTCAATTATTGGTAATGGAGGACCCCGAATTATTGTCGCGCTGTGCGAGGCGGCCGTATAAAGTTCCGTCCTCTCCCGGAGAGGGGTTTAATCGATACTCGGATTCTCCCCCCGTCAAAGGACAGCCGAGCCGCCGTATCCGAGCCTCCCGCGCCGGTATTAACACAATATTTTGTGACCGTATGTAATGCGTCCCTGATAACTGCAATAACGCGAAACGTTATTACCGCACCTGTAATGTAATTACTCCAATAATGACCTGTGCATAATTTAGCAATGGGCCCGTAACGTTGTGTATCCGTGTAGTTTAGAACTTTGATGGAAATGATTTGCATAAATCTACGGAAAATTGGTCTATAACTGTTCCATTAAGGGTCTCTAGGTGACGACCTCGTGTTCGCCCAATTCTCATTCCCTGTTAAGCATTTACAACAGAAAAACGACTGCTCTGGAAAACAACGAATTGCGATTTGTCAGATGGTTCGATTGGAACGCTTACATCGGCTAATACGCCTGTCGCTCTCCAATTTCCGTAGTTTTGTTTCGAATTTAAGCTATGACAGGACGACAGAGAGAGAGGGACTTTGAGGTGGGGGGGGGGGGGCGGAGGGGCAGAGATTGGCTGGGGGCGGCGGCTATGGAGAGAATGAGGAAGGGTAAGTGGAGGAAGAGAGAGAAAGAGGGAACGAAAAGGACGGGGAGATGGTGAGGGAGGAGAGAGGGAAGGAGAGAGAGAGACTGTAGTAGTTTATTCAGACAATGATTTGTTACATATTATTATTTAGTTTTTTTATTTATATTTATACAGGGTGAATGAAAACTACAGAGAGCTGGGCCTTTTTATAACAGAAGACGCAGCATGTAGTTAGCCAAAAGCGTATGTAAGAAAGTAAATCTTTTTATGGCAATACTGTTAGTATTTCATCTACATTCGTTTTTTATTCAGATTATCTCTAGAGCGTCAACTGGGTATTAAGTGTGCCCCATGTGAAGATGTGACATTAGTAATATGACATACAGGGTGAAGTGAAATTCGCGCACTCGCGCTTCGCAGCGCGACTCCTTACATGCCAGCGACAAAAAAATGTCTCTCGCCAAATTTCATCCAATGAGTGTATCTGGCACAAAAAGGACGTTAAAGACTGGCAATCGGGCAACACTGTAAGCATATGTATGGTAAATACTTCTATCACTTTTTGTGTTATGTGGTTGGTGCATTGCATAGAGTTTTGGGTCTGCGTGCAGGAGGTCCAGTGTTCGATCATGGGTTGGGGCGCATTTATTTTATTTGCGAATTTCATTCTGACATTTCATACTGTAATATATACCGTTTCTCAGGTCACATGTATCCTAAATTTACAACATTTTGTAACGTTGAACATAACAAATACGTGGTTAGACAAATAAGAACTAGACAGCTGAAACAAATGACCTGATATAGGACAGAATAAATACAAAAACAATATCAAATTCGAGATGGTAAGGACGATAGCGCAGTATAATAACACAACATCTACTTGTCATTTATACTACATGAAATGTAAGCGCTCAGATGTCGCACATTAACAACCAGTGACAATAATAATGTCCATATTAATGACCGCATGACCTTCACAACAGAATACGTTGACCTCAAAAACAACAGATGCTGAAAGCGACCTCCCTGCACGTCCAAACATTGCGCAGCCCGCCGGATAATACAGCTCTGGACCCTTTGCAGCAAAGCTGTGTCCACAGTAACAAGATCAGCATGAACACACGCTACCAATTCTTCCACATTCGTCATCGGAGTAGAGTACAAATGCTGCTTCAGTTGTTCCTACAGGAAGAAATCCAGGGGATTTAGGTGAGGTGAGCGCGGTGGCCATACAACTGGGCCTCTACGTCTGAGCCACTTCCCTGGAAATGCTCTGTCCAAATATTGTCGCACATTAATTCCAGAGTGTGGAGACGCATCATAATGTTGGAACCATATCCTCTGCCGAACGTGTAAAGGAACATCTTCCAGCGCATCAGGCAGATAGTTTGGGAGGAATGCATGATACCTTCATGCAGTCAACCAGTCAGGCAACATGTAGGGGCCCAAACACCTGTCGCACAATATTCTGGCCCAGACTTTGATAGCGAAGCGAACTTGATATCCACGGTAAAGGGTGACGTGCGGGTTAACCTCACTCCAATGGTGGGCATTGTGCATATTGAAGACAGCCTCGTGAGTAAATGCTGCTTCATCGTACCATATTATGGCGATCACGAAGTCATCTTTGGCTTCCTGTTGTTGTTAGAATCGTTCACAGAATTGCATCCGCTGATGGCGATCTGCAGGATGCAGGTATTGCGAGAAAGCATAATGATAGGGGTGCAGCCCACGCTTGTGCAGCACGTTAACGACCGTGCGTCGCGAGACACGCGGCTGCCTTGCTAAGCTACGTATACATCGCCGAGGTTCCTGGTGTATGACCTCCACAGTAGTGGAGTACGGCGAGTCCGTGGACGACCTCTGTCACGCTATGGTGGAAGAAGAGAACATGACTTCCGAAGGCGCAGCTCCAGACGATAAAACACATTTTTATCTGGATGGGGTCGCCGAGGATATCTAGCAGCATCTTCACGATTGGCAACATCTGCCCGGTTATCAGATGCACCAAGGACCGGCATATCCACATGTTCATCGTTTGTGTATGTCTGCCACATTGGTTTAGAGGTTTACAAGGAGAATTCTGTTGTGACTTGGCAAGACAGCCAAGCCACTATGATTGGTAGCCGAAAGGCACGCGTTGAGCTCACGCAGGCTGCCGTGAGGTCTGGAACATTTAAGGAAGTTAGACTTTAGCAAAAAAGGTCGTAGCTGTTGGAATACTTAACTTTAATCCATAATTGGTGAACATCGGTCTGACGGTACATGCATCACAAGATAAATAGCAAATGATAATTGCGCCTTGCTAGGTCGTAGCAAATGACGTAGCTGAAGGCTATGCTAACTATCGTCTCGGCAAATGAGAGCGTAATTTGTCAGTGAACCATCGCTAGCAAAGTCGGCTGTACAACTGAGGCGAGTGCTAGGAAGTCTCTCTAGACCTGCCGTGTGGCGGCGCTCGGTCTGCAATCACTGACAGTGGCGACACGCGGGTCCGACGTATACTAGCGGACCGCGGCCGATTTAAAGGCTACCACCTAGCAAGTGTGGTGTCTGGCGGTGACACCACAAATTCAATACATGTACGCATGTACACTGGACTCAGTCACGGGTGCGTTACTCTGCTCGCAACTAGTCCCTGTCTGGTGGACAGCGCATACAGTATAACCACGCCGTCACTCCTGCGTGCTGTTCCACCTAATGCGCATTACCCCTCTGACAGATATTGTTCTGCATGATCCATCCCGACACCGCTAATTGTGAAATTATCGGTTTCGAAATACACTGCTTCACTAACGGTAACAGACGTAATGTGTCCACAAACTTGTCGATAGAATACTAACAATAATAATAACAATGCGTTGAGGTATGTACTAAACAGCATGCGGCTACTAGACGCAATGTTGAAAGTCATAATTAGTGGGACCATGGTGATAACAGATTTTGGACATTATTCACAAAGCACGTTCCTAGTCCTCCTGGTAACATAATGCCCTAACAGAATTAAATGGATCTATTAGATGAAGTGATGCGAATAATTTCACGCCCACGACGTGGAGAGGGCTTCTTTTAAAGCTTATCAATCTTCCATTTCTACGATTGTAGAATGTAAGTGCAAATGTTTTCTGGAGGACCCACTGCAACCGCTGTTGACGATTAAGATGGCAGATACTGTACCACCTGGACTACATTTACCAAATAAAAAACATATCTCTCAACCCAGGATCGAACCATCTACCTCCTGCATAATAACCCAAAATTCTATCCATTGCACCAACTGTACAGCATGGCTAATGAGTGCTGACAGAGGTAGCTATCATACATGTGGTTACAGTGTTGCCAGATTGACACTCTCTAACGTCCTTTTTCTGCTGGATGCACTCGCCGGGCGAAATTTTGTGAGAGAAATTTTTTTGAATCCTGCCTGGATGGCTGCGCGTGGAAAACTGTAAGGTTGGCCGAATGACGAAAGCGAGTAGGAGCAGGACAGGTAAAACACTTCGGTACTGCGTGTAAAATTATAGCTGTATACTACAGGCCAGGGGTCTCCAAACTTTTTAGTCTGCGGGCCACATTGACTCCTCCACGAAGGGCCAAGATCTATCTAGTGGGATTAAAGCACCCTAGCACCCCATGATCAGCGTAATGTAAGGCTAAAGGAAAGATTAAATCGCAAAAATCTAAGGTTGTGGGAATAGCTAGCACTGAAACGAACTACGATTTTTATTTAATTACATAATTTTGATTGGTGGACGTACCTGACCGAAATTCTGGCGTATTTTATTCTGACGAATCTCACCGACAAAAAGGTATCTCACTGCACATTCTTTACGAAAGCGTCCTGCAACGTTAACGAAATCTCAAAATCATTGTTTGCTACACTATTACTGCAAGACGTAACAGAGGTAGAGTATGTCAACGCATTGTTATTTCAAGCGGTGCAACAATAAGTTTAGTTACGTAGTCTTGTAGCGAGTAGCAGAGACAGAGCATATATTTGATAGTTCTGTTGCGTGATTGTGTCTATGTTGCGAGTGTCTCGCGAGTTTTTTAGTGTTTTATGCATTGTGCTAGTATGTGAGACGACGAAGTGTGGGACAATTCAAAGTTTGAATTCGAAGAGACAAGGAAAATCAGAAAATCGAAATACGTATAGCACGACTTGAGTATTTTTTCACTGTATTTTCTACTGGAACTACAGTGTAATTGTGAGTATTTAATTTAGTAATTAAAGTACCTTAAAAATAAATTCATTGCATTTTATTTAGGCAGAGTACCCCCTAGTTTTATTAGTATTAAATAACACAGTTTTATTTTCATGTTACAATCTTTTGTGAAGTTCTGTACAAATATGGAAAAGAAACGAAAGGTTGACAGTGAATGTAGAATTTTTAAAGAGCAGTGAGGATGTCAATATTTCGTGGTGGAGTCAAGCAACAAACCAATGTGTATTATTTGCAATGAAGGAATATCAGTCTTCAAAGAACACGACATAAAACGTCATTATGAGACTAACCACTCTCAGAATTACTCCAAGTTTACAGGATGCGAACGATTAGAAATGTATGAGTCTCTGAAACGCCAGCTTATTTTCCAGCAGTCGCTGTTTAAGAAAGTAAATGCTGAACAACATGCAGCAACTCGTGCTAGTTTTCGTGTGGCTCATTTAGTAGCGAAACAGTGTAAGCCATTTACCCACGGTGAATTAATTATGAAATGCATTATTGCAACAGCAGAAGAAATGTGTCCAGAAAAAGTTAATTTATTTATAAACATAAGTTTGTCGGCAAACACTGTGGTTCGAAGAATAGGTGACATTGTGTAGTGTAACGACGCAAGTTTTGTATAAATGATTTTCTTTTGACATATGACCATGTGCAGACGTCGTCACCTACGTCAGTTACAACACACTTCAAAATTATTTAAATTCTTTTTAAATTGTCTCTGAATGGTTCTTGAACGAAACTGTAAAACATCATCATTAGAGTGGTATGCGCAGAATTACGTCACTCAGTTCAATTTGTTTGTGCAAACTTTTTTCAATTTAGATGTCGTTTTGTTTCTTCTCAGAAATTATATTAATGCAAGTTATCTGATTTAACAAATATTAGAACCACATTGAATAAACTTTCCAGATTCAAACTCGCGATGAACGTAGTCACAATTAATAATCTTGTCAAATAAATTAGTAATTCATTAACATAATTCTTCATAAATAAATTCTCGGAACACGTATTTAAACTTTGGTAGTATCCACTAGTTTATTATCTTCCTACATATAGACGTGAACCTGAGCCTTGACAAGATAGGGCTGACCATTTACAACATGATTAAACTTTCTATGACATCATTGTTGTAGAAACATTACAAATTCTTGTTTTTTCCAGTTTTTAGAAGCACGACGCAACAACTCGGTTTCAGGGTCTTCTGTTGCTCTTTGGCTGTCGACCCGCGACGTATAGTGGCCAGCAATTTTCTCTCTGGTCCCGGCAGTGAAGATGCTGTCTCCGTTCGTTGCGCCGCCCTCTCCGTACATGAAACATAAAAAATTAAATACAAAACTTTAGACAACTCACAACTATTACAAATATTACAAAAATACATAAAAAACACTAAATTAACTTATATTCACCTGATAACTGGGCTGACACTGGTGGATGGTGACGTTCCAATTTCGCGTCCCACTACAATTGCACAAAATGTATCAGCACAACTGTGCGTCAAAAATCAAGACTTAGACTGGTTCTCTTTGGCCATGGATGAGTCAACAGATGTATCAGATACTGCTCAAGTACTACTTTTTATTCGAGGGATTGACAAAAATTATGAAGTGTATGAAGAGCTCCTTGATGTTCACAGTATTCACGGGACGACCACTGGCGAAGCTATTTTTAAAGGAGTTGAAAGGGCAGTTCAGAAAAACAATCTTCAGTGGAAGAAATTAAAATGTATTACAACTGATGGTGGGAAAAACATGTGTGGGAAAATAAAGGTGTTGTTGCTCTTGTTTTTAAGGCCATAGAAAATGACGGTGGCTCAAAACCATTAGTAGTGCATTGTATTATTCACCAACAGCCTTTGTGTGGAAAACATTTAGATATGTCAGAAGTTTTAAAGCCAATTATTTCAGTTGTTAATTATATCTGATCCCATGCACTCAGCCATCGCCAGTTCCGCGAGTTTCTTGAAGATATTGAGGAAAGCGACTTGCCATATTATACTGCAGTGCGCTGGCTTAGCTGCGGTAAAGCTCTGACCCGTTTTTTTTGAACTCCGAACAGTAACTGAAATTTTTTTGAACGAAAGGAATCGCCCTATGGCTGAGTTACGGAATGGTGAGTGGTTATGGAAGCTGGAATTTTATACAGACTTAACTAAACATATGAATGATCTTAATTTAAAATTGCAAGGTGAAAACCAGCTTCTGCCTGATTTATACACGCATGTTAAGTCCTTTCGACAAAAGATTGTTTTGTTTCAATCTCAGTTGAACAAAGTATGCTTCACGCATTTTAATACATGCTAAACATTCAGTCAGCAAACTGAGATTCCGTTCCCTGTAACTTTCGCAATTGAAGCTTTGGACGCTTCAAAAATTAATTTTGAATCACGTTTTTCAGATATCGATGCAAATTCAAACGATATCAAGATATTTCAAAAGCCCTTTGACGTCGATAAAGAAGCGTTATATGCAGAACTTCAGTTTGAAATTATTGATTTGCAATGTAGCGACTTTTTTAAAGAAAAACATTCAAAGTCAACATTACTGGAATTTTATAAGTGTCTTCCATCCACACAGTTTCCAAATTTACATAAATTTGCCCGTGGCTTTTTTCCGTTACGGCACTACTTATTTGTGTGAAAAAACTTTCTCCAAAATTAAACACGCAAAAAGTATTTACAGATCAAAATTAAGTGATAAGCATTTGAAGTCGCTGATGATTATCGCTACCAGTAAACTTGATCCACAACTAGAGGTAATTATGAAAGGAAAGTTACAGCTACATAAAGTCACTAATTATCATTAAGATGTTAAATTTCTTTACGTGAATACTCTAACACTGTGAGTTTTCAGGATATAAATTAATTACAGTTATTTTTATACATCGGTTACAATTAAAATTTCCAATATCATTATGTACACCAGGTATTGTATTTCCTTTAAATTGCCTTTGAATAAAAATATTTTATACGATTTACTTGCTCTGTGTATTTTACAACGTAATCAAAAGAAATTGAAACCTCGCTTAAGAAACATCTTCCATAATGATTGATTACTAACGCTAGTCGCCGAAGTGGTGTCCATTTGAAAGACTTGCACCAGACTCGTGAGTAGAGTAAAATGCAAAGAATTTTTTTACTTAAAATTTTTTCGCCAAACTTGTCTGTTAACCGTTCTTTTTCTTTTCACTATCGCACGGAGAAAGGTCTGTTTAACCATGACCTCTTCCGCTTTGTAAAGATAGAGCTCCGACAATGTATTGGTCGCGATAGGCCTCGAAACTCAATTGTTGGCAGTGTAGGTACCACCTCGAATATTTGGCGGGCCGGATACCGGGGATGCCCGGCCAGCTAACGCGGGCCGTAGTTTGGAGACCCTGCTATAGGCACAAACCAAGTTAATAAGTGGTTACATAACTTTGCATTGATGAGCACGTAGGTGCTAAGTCTCAGACCCGTCCAAGTACTGCAAAGTCTCTATATGAAGCGAAACTGAAGCAAAGTGTCCCGGCCGTCTGCTCTAGATCAAATGGACTGAATCTGGAGCGACGCTCTTGAAGCTCTACAGCGCCGGCTAGAGGGCGCTGTCGTGGGTGTCTGTCGTAGTGCCAACTTAAGAACTTGCACCTACGCCGTGGCATCGTAGCTATCGATACCACAATTTTTTTTATCACTGGCATGTGTGGAGTCGCGCTGCAAAGCCCAAGTGCGCGAATTTCGCTTCACCCTGTGTATCAGAAGGATAACTAACAGAAACAGCTGCCGTGAGAAGATTTATTGATCTCCTATTGGTTCACAACTAGTTTCGTGGCTTTAATGTCACATCCTCAGGAAGCAAACAACTGATCTCTTTTGTACATGGAAGATGTCCTCAATAAGACATAGATCTCCCCTATCCTTATGCTGATCGCAGCGTAAGAAACGTAACAGTCCAAAACTTGAAGAGTGGATTACATGAGAGATGCCACACAAGCAGCAGTGAGAGGGTCTATGCGGAGCGGAACGAACCACACTATGGCATGTACTGTTGATGCTCAGTGCTGCTTGTGTTTCATCTCGCGTGTAGTCCACTCTCAAGTTTTGGACGGTAGCGTTTTTTATGCTATGATCAGCATACGGACAGCGGACATCTACATTTTATTGAAGGTCGGCTTCCATGAACAAAAAGGTCAACTTTTTACGCCTGAGGACGTGACTTTTAAATCACGAAACTAGTTGTGAATGCATTTATGGAATACGAAACAGTCAAGAAGATATTATTCTAGCTTGTCGTTAAACCTGTTTTAGTTGTCTGCCATTCGTTTCAGTTCACGAGAGAGATGAGTAAGTATATTCAACGCTGCATAATTTGCCTCTTTTAATGCAAGAGTAGGATTAAGTTGTGAACACTGAAAGCAACTTTTGTTCCTAGAGCAAAGCTTGTGAATCATACTGCTTTTTCAAATTTTTACTAGTTCTTCGCAAGAAACTCCGTACGAGAGTGAATGTATTCTGAGGTTCTTACTGAGCCTACCTCTTTAAACAGTTGGCTATATGAGACTCGACAATGGAGAGATTAAGTACCTAATGCACGCGCTGTGATCGTAGGGAACAGTGACACGCATGTACTTCCCTACAAACTTGTCAGCCACGCAAAGCTCCGCACAGACACGTGTTTACTGCTATATTATTTGAAGCTAATTTACTCATCGTACGTATTCTGGACTGCGCTAATTGTACTATGTGGCATTGACGACTGTAAATGTTCAAAGTAACTTTCTGCGTTTTTCATCACAAAATTGAACAAATACGTTTAACGCAACTAAAAGCTTTAAGACCTCCGTTCAAAGTCCATATACACACTACAGAATATTGAAAATTCAGTTTTAAACATTAACACTTCCGCCTTTCCACGATGATAAATCCTCCATTGTATAGAACGAATGAACTGTGTTTTTTTCCATTATATAAACAATTTTGCTCATTGTCTTGCCGGAAGCAACCTTCTACAGATTACACTCACATGGATTCTTATTTTCGCACTCTGTAATCGCACATATTAGGAAAAAAAAGAAAGAGAGCGAGAGAGACAGAGACAGAGAGACAGAGAGGGATGCTCCAGACATGTCGGAAAAGAAATCAAGGGTTTCAAAATTCTGATTTGACGATAAATGTGAGAGCCGTGAGAAAACATGGTTTTAATTTTAACTACTTTCATACATGGACGGAACTGTGATAAAATGTCGATACATCATCGAAAGTCAAAAACGTTGTCCCTCATGTCAATTTACGGAGATTTTACAAATCTGTCGCGTCGACCAAACATCCATTTGCGTGCGACGAGATTCAACATGTCAATGTCAGATGTTTGACAGTGTGCAAAGCAAAATAGAAGTTATTACGAACGAAAAGCAAATATTCTGAAATCTAATGCCGCTTGCACATTACACACGTATATTGTCTCTTAAAGCAGCAGCAGAGACTATACGAGATGTGCATCTTCAAAGAGCACCTGTGAGCAGACACAGGGTATTTGAACGAAAAATTAAGTCAATAGACTCGGGTAGCACTGATGTACTAATAAATGCGAAAAGATCAAAATATCGCAGTTGTGAACGTAAGTACTAAATTTCTTATACGTCTGCGCATGTAGTGAAACTAGCGTGTAACAGTAAATTGTTCCCCGTTCCTAATGAAGAAAATTAAAAGTCGCGACACATAATTCCTATCACTTTATGATTAGAACTGCCATAACCTGACTAAAAGCATTTTACGTAGCCAAAATAGTACCTTCCAAGATTACTGTCGCCATTTAATTGTAACAGTGTGTAAAACGTACTATTTTTACTATTTCAGCATTTCAGTTTAGGGAAAGAATTTCCATTTAAATCTGAAATTAGAATTTGTGTTCAATACTCCACACCTACATCTACGTCTGCATCTGCGTGATTGCTCTCCTGTTCACAACAAAGCGCCTGGCAGAGGGTTCAATGAACCACCTTCATGCTGTCTCTCTACCGTTCCACTCTCGAACGGCACGAGGGAAAAACGAACACTTAATTTTTTTCTGTGTGAGCCCTGCTTTCTCTAATTTTATAGTGGTGATCATTTCTCCCTATGTAGGTGGGTGCCAACAGAATGTTTTCGCAATCGGAGGAGAAAACTGGTGACTGAAATTTCATTAGAACATCCCGCGCAACGAAAAACGCCTTTGTTTTAATGAATCCCATTCCAATTCACGTATCATGTCTGTGGCTCTATCTCACCTATTTCGCGATAATACAAGACCAGCCGCCCTTCTTTGAACTCATCCGCCAGTCCCACCTGATGCGGATCCCACACCACACAGCAATACTTCAGAATAGGGCGGACAATCATGGTGTAATCAGTATCTTTAGTACACCTGTTGCACATACTAAGTGTTCTGCCAATGAATCGCAGTCTTTGGTTTTCTCTACCCACAACATTATGTATGTGATCGTTCCAATTTAGGTTATTTGTAATTGTAATCCCTAAGTATTTAGTTGAATTTACCGCCTTCAGATTTGTGTGACTAACCGCGTAATCGAAAATTAGCGGATTTCTTTTAGTACTCATGTGAATAACTTCACACTTTTCTTTATTCAGGGTCAATTCCCACTTTCCGCACCATACAGATATTTCATCTAAATCATTTTGCAATTCGTTTTGATCATGTGATGACTTTACAAGACGGTAAATGACAGCACCATCCGCAAACAGTCTTAAGACGGCTACCGAGATTGTCTCCTATGCCCTTAATATTGATAAGGAATAGCAGAGGGCCTATAACACTTCCTCGGGGAACGCGAGATATTACTTTTGATTTTACTCGATGACTTTTCGTCTATTACTACGAACTGCGACACTTCTGACAGGAAATCGCGAATCCAGTTGAGGCGATATTCCATAGCCACTGAGTTTGGTTGGAAGACACTTGTGAGGAACGGTTTCGAAAGCCTTCTGGAAATCTATAAATATGGAATCAATTTGACATCCTTTGTCGATAGCACTCATCTCCAAAACCCTACTGCAAATTGACCTGAGTGATATGGGCCTGTAATTCTGCGGATTATTCCTATTTACCTTTTTGGATATTGAGGGGACGTGAGCAATTTTCCAGTCTTTAGGCACGGGCCGTTCTGTGAGCGAGCGGTTGTATAAAATTGCTAAATATGGAGCTATTGTATCAGCATACTCTGAAAGGAACCTGACTGGTATACAAACTGGACCGGAAGCCTTGCCTTTATTAAGTGATTTAAGCTACTTTGCTACACCGATAGTGGGAGTAATTCGCTGAATTACAGGAACATATCATTAACGTTGATTTTCAGTAGGGTTTTGGAACATATACTGTGTTCGAGGATTATGAATTACCTCGAATCAAACGATTTATTGACACATAGTCAGCACGGATTCAGAAAATATCGTTCTTGTGAAACACAACTAGCTCTTTATACCCATGAAGTAATGAGTGCTGTCGACAGGGGATGTGAAATTGATTCCATGTTTTTAGATTTCCAGCAGGCTTTCGACACCGTCCCTCATAAAAGTCTTCTAACCAAACTCCGTGCCTACGGAATACTGCCTCGGATGGATTCGTGATTTCATGTCAGAAGGGTCACAGTTCGTAGTAATAGACAGAAATTCATCGAATAAAACAGAATATTCGGCGTTCCCCACGAAGTGTTATGGGCCCTCTGTTGTTCCTTATCAATATTAACGACATAGGAGACAATTTCAGTAGCCGTCTTAGATTGTTTTCAGATGATCCTGTCATTTTCCGTCTTGTAAAGTCATCAGATGATCAAAACGAATTGCAAAACGATTTAGATAAGATATCTGTATGGTGCTGAAAGTGGCAAATGGCCCTGGATAAAGAAAAGTGTGAAGTTATTCACACGACTACTAGAGGAAATCCACTAAATTTCGATTACGCGATTAGACACACAAATCTGAAGGCTGTAAATTCAACTAAATACTTAAGGATTACAACTACAAATACCCTAAAATGGAACGAACACACAGATAATGTTGTGGGTAGAGCAAACTAAAGACTGCGATTCACTGGCAGAACACTTATAAGGTGCAACAAGCGTACTAAAGATACTGTTTACACAACGCTCGTCCACCCTATCCTGGAGTATAGCTGTGCGGTGTGGGGTCCGCTTCAGGTGGTACTGACAGATGACATCGAAAGAGTTCAGAGAAGGGCAGCTCCTTTTGTATTATCACGAAATAGGAGAGACAGTGCCACAGACATGATACCCGAATTGGAGTGGCAATCATTAAAACAAAGGCGTTTTTCGTTGCAACGGGATCGTCTCATGAAATTTCAATCACCAGTTTTCTCCTCCGATTACGAAAACATTCTGTTGGCATCCACCTACGTAAAGAGAAATGATCATCACGAGAAATCAAGACTCACACAGAAGAATGTAAGTGCTCGTCTCCCCCCCCCCTCCCCACCTCTCACCGTTCGAAGAGTGGAACGGTAGAGAGACAGCTTGAAGGTGGTTCATTGAACCCTCTGCCAGGCACTTTATTGTGAATAGCAGAGTAATCACGTAGATGTAGATTTCCCATTTTGGGTATTGGCGTGACTTGAGCAATTTTTTAGTCTTTAGGTACTCGAGAAGTGATAAGAGAGCAAGTTGCCAGATTTTTACAATCTGACATGCAACAGATTCATCTCAAACATGTCATATGGGGTTCACGTGGCACCTTTGAGCAGGCTAGTGTAGAAAATAGTGATTTTCTTTGACTCACTATGTAATGCGTTTTTCTATGAGAACATATAATGTTAGTATTTAAACGATCCCATTACAAACTGGTGCCACAATTTGAGAAATTCGCTACCCTTTTATTGGTTTTCGTTAACAACCGTGTTTAGTTTATCATAAACGAAATGTAATGATGCTTGCTCAGACCAGGAAACACAGGTTACTTATCCGATCCTATGAAGTTTACTATCGCCACAGTTATTTTTTACAGTCATCAAGCCCGTGCAATCAAATAGCCGTCTTCCATTGTACCAAAGGCCAATGATGTCGTCGTTTGTACAACTAAAGTGACGGGACGTATTCTATTAGCGGCTTAAGGGCAGCAACATGAATTTCTATACGAGTCGTCCTGCCAATCGACTAATCATTGAGTCAATTGTTGGTTCAAAACTCTAAGCGCATATTCGAACGTTAGCTTCCGCTACCGATGTCAGCTTCAAATAAACTTCCCCGGGTTTGAGACTGCATCGTTATATTGTTGTTGTTGTTGTTGTGGTCTTCAGTCCTGAGACTGGTTTTATGCAGCTCCCCATGCTACCCTATCCTATGCAAGCTTCTTCATCTCCCAGTAATTACTGCAACCTACATCCTTCTGAATGTGCTTAGTGTATTCATCTCTTGGTCTCCCTCTACGATTTTTACCCTCCACGCTGACCTCCGATGCTAAATTTGTGATCCCTTGATGCCTCAGAACATGTCCTCCTTCTTGTCAAGTTGTGCCACAAACTCCTCTTCTCCCCAATTCTATTCAATACTTTCAGAAACGATATCCTGACACTTAAATCTATACTCGATTTTAACAAATTTCTCTTTCTATGGAACGCTTTCCTTGCCATTGCCAGTCTACATTATATATCTTCTCTACTTCGACCATCATCAGTTATTTTTCTCCCCAAATACCAAAATTTCTTTACTACTTTAAGTGTCTCATTTCCTAATCTAATTCCCTCAGCATCACCCGACGTAATTCGACTACATTCTCATTTTGCTTTTGCTGATGTTCATCTTATATCCTCCTTTCAAGACACTGTCCATTCCGTTCAACTGCTCTTCCAAGTCCTTTGCTGTCTCTGACAGAATTACAGTGTCGTCGGCGAACCTCAAAGTTTTTATTTCTTCTCCATGGGTTTTAATACCTACTCCGAATTTTTCTTTTGTTTCCTTTACTGCTTGCTCAATATACAGATTGAATAACATCGGGGAGAGGCTACAAAACTGTCTCACTCCCTTCCCAACCACTGCTTCCCTTTCATGCCCCTCACTCTTATAACTGTCATCTGGTTTCTGTACAAATTCTAAATAGCCTTTCGCTCCCTGTATTTTACCCCTGCCACCTTTAGAATTTGAAAGAGAGTATTCCAGTCAACATTGTCAAAAGCTTTCTCTAAGTCTACAAATGCTAGAAACGTAGGTTTGTCTGTCCTTAATATTTCTTCTAAGATAAGTCGTAAGGTCAGTATTGCCTCACGTGTTCCAATATTTCTACGGAATCCAAACTGATCTTCCCCGAGATCGGCTTCTACCAGTTTTCCCATTCGTCTGTAAAGAATTCGTGTTAGTATTTTGCAGGTGTGACTTATTAAACTGATAGTTCAGTAATTTTCACATCTGTCAACACCTGCTTTCTTTGGGATTGGAATTATTATATTCTTCTTGAAGTCTGAGGATATTTCGCCTGTCTCATACATCTTGCTCACCAGATAGTAGAGTTTTGTCAGGACTGGCTCTCCCAAGGCCGTCAGTAGTTCCAATGGATTGTTGTCTACCCCCGGGGCCTTGTTTCGACTCGTGTCTTTCAGTGCTCTGTCAAACTCTTCACGCAGTATCATATCTCCCATTTCATCTCCATCTACATCCTCTTCCATTTCCATAATATTGTCCTCAAGAATATCGCCCCTGTGTAGACCCTCTATACACTCCTTCCATCTTTCTGCTTTCCCTTCTTTGCCTAGAACTGGGTTTCCATCTGAGCTCTTGATATTCATACAAGTGGTTCTCTTTTCTCCAAAGGTCTCTTTAATTTTCCTGTAGGCAGTATCTATCTTACCCCTAGTGAGATAAGCCTCTACATCCTTACATTTGTCCTCTGGCCATCCCTGCTTAGCCATTTTGCACTTCCTGTCGATCTCATTTTTGATACGTTCGTATTCCTTTTTGCCTGCTTCATTTACTGCATTTTTATATTTTCTCCTTTCAGCAATTAAATTCAATATTTCTTCTGTTACTCAAGGATTTCTACTAACCCTCGTCTTTTTACCTACTTGATCCTCTGCTGCCATCACTACTTCATCCCTCAGAGCTACCCATTCTTCTTCTACTGTATTTCTTTCCCCTATTCCTGTCAATTGTTCCCTTATGCTCTCCCTGATACTCTCTACAACCTCTGGTTTAGTCAGTTTATCCAGGTCCCATCTCCTTAAATTCCCACCTTTTTGCAGTTTCTTCAGTTTTAATCGACAGTTCATAACCAACAGATTGTGGTCAGAGTCCACATCTGCCACTGGAAATGTCTTCACAATTGAAAACCTGGTTCCTAAATCTCTGTCTCACCATTATATAATCTACCTGATACCTTATAGTATCTGCAGGATTTTTCCATGTATACAACCTTCTTTTATGATTCTTGAACCAAGTGTTAGCTATTAAGTTATGCTCTGTGCAAAATTCTATCAGGCGGCTTCCTCTTTCATTTCTTAGCCCCAATCCATATTCACCTACTACGTTTCCTTCTCTCCCTTTTCCTACACTCGAATTCCAGTCACCCATGACTATTAAATTTTCGTCTCCCTTCACTATCTGAATAATTTCTTTTATCTCATCATACATTTCATCAATTTCTTTATCATCTGCATAGCTAGTTGGCATATAAACTTGTACTATTGTAGTAGGCGTGGGCTTCGTGTCTATCTTGGCCACAATAATGCGTTCACTATGCTGTTTGTAGTAGCTTACCCGCACTCCTATTATTTTATTCATTATTAAATCTACTCCTGCATTGCCCCCATTTGATTAAGTATTTATAACCCTGTATTCACCTGACCAGAAGTCTTGTTCGTCCTGCCCCCGAACTTCGCTAATTCCACTATATCTAACTTTAACCTATCCATCTCCCTTTTTAAATTTTCTAACCTACCTGCCCGATTAAAGGATCTGACATTTCACGCTCCGATCCGTAGAACGCCAGTTTTCCTTCTCCTGATAACAACGTCCTCTTGAGTAGTCCCCACCCGGAGATCCGAATGGGGGACTATTTTACCTCCGGAAAATTTAACCAAGAGGACGCCATCATCATTTAACCATATAGTAAAGCTGCATGATCTCGAGAAAAATTACGGCTGTAGTTTCCCCTTGCTTTCAGCCGTTCGCAGTACGAACACAGAAAGGCCGTTTTAGTTAGTGTTACAAGGCCAGATCAGTCAATCATCCAGACTGTTGCCCCTAAAACTACTGAAAAGGCTGCTGCCCCTCTTCAGGAACCACACGTTTGTCTGGCCTCTCAACAGATACCCCTCCGTTGTGGTTGCACCTACGATACGGCCATCTCTATCGCTGAGGCACACAAGCCTCCCCACCAACGGCAAGGTCCATGGTTCATGGGGGGAGGGTTATACTGATCATATGTCGGCCATTGTTGCAAGCGACCTTAGTTAACTCTTGCATTTACCACGGGGTGAGCCATTTTAACTTATATATAGGTCACCTAGGTCTAGCGACTCTGACCAGTAATCAATACCGGGTTCGTTCACAGTCACAGCTTACATTTTGAAAAACATCATCATTGCTGGTCGAAGACTACCGGCGTAAAGAGCGGTGGGAAACGTCCTAAAAATCCGACGAATCGGCAATCATCATCGGCTTGAGGATGCAGAAGGCAATGGAAAACGTTGCATTAAATTCACTTAACTTGTATCCATAGGACGTGTGGCCTGTAACTGAAAAAGTGTCTTGATCACCACTCCACTGGCAGAACATTACTGATTAGTTCCTGTCCCATCCCCTGATAATTCGATAAATATTTAAATCAAATACAGTGTAAAGTGGTGTGCTAAAAAGCGCGAGTGACTGTAACAGTAGTATCACAGAGCATCGAAAGTAATGTCAGAGATTATTATAAACCTTCTCTTTTATGTGTTAACTTTCTTTCAATATGATTCCGCTGCTGCGCTCGAGAGGGAGAGAGACCATCTCACCGAGCTAGGTGGCGCAGTGGTTAGACACTGGACTCGTATTCGGGAGGACGACTGTTCAATCCCGCGTCCGGCCATCCTGATTTAGGTTTTCCGTGATTTCCCTAAATCGCACCAGGCAAATGCCGGGATGGTTCCCTTCAAAGGGCACGGCCGACTTCCTTTCCTGTCCTTCCCTAATCCGATGAGACCGATGACCTCGCTGTCTGGTCTCCTTCCCCAGAACAACCACCATCCACCACCACCAGACCATCTCTGTACTAGCGGATCTGATTAAACGACGGCATTATCGTCTTGTTGAAGTTGTATCACGTAAATGTGTTACAATAATACATCAACTGTTAATTTCAAATTGTCATTTCCCTATTGTAATATGGAGTTGAATAATAAGAATTTTCTAGCTTTCCAGAGTTCTGCCTTTTTAAGCATTGTTGCTTAGCGGCCATTAGCCACCTTTACGCCAGAACAACTTAATTTTAATTCACCCGATAAATAAGGAAGCACTATATATGTTATTTAAGGGAGGAAGCTATACCGATCGTTTCTTGACAAACAAAGTATCAACTGAAATAGTTTCTTTGATGAGAGTACGTAATCCTCCGATCTGATTAGCCTTGCTACGAATAATCTCTGAATGAACCTTTGTGATAAGCTAATGGATCAACGACCTATTTGAAAGCATACAGTAATATTTTCAGTCAAAGGTCGGCATATGTTCCCTATAAACGTTACGTAGGTGTTTTGTACTGGCGGCTTCTGCCGTAGCGCGGAAGTTTATGCTAGGCAAAGAGCAGAAATTATTGCGCGCTGCGATTAATGGCAATGGGCAAGCTACAAACTTGCAAATAGTGTTGCACATATTGACAAGCTTAATGAATTTTCTTTGGCTGCGTAACGAACGATTATTATGTTGATAACTGTCCATTGCTAAGAATACTTTCATACATAGCTTGATGCCGAGCAGTAGCTGCACGCGTGAAATCGAATAATCTTACAGAATCGATTATTTATCGCCGTCAAAAAGAAGAAGCAGGAAGCGGTCAGTACATCTCCCATTCCGAACTTCGGGGGGACTGCCAAGGGAGAAGTGATCATAAGCAAATAACTGAATAACCAACGCAGTAGGAGTGTGAAATGACATAAGTTAGAATGTGGTAGAGAAACTAGAAAAGCTTAAAATGAAAATGGAAAGGCTCAGTCTAGGTGTAGTGGGTGTCAGAGAAGATAATGGAAAGAACGCTTTGTCGACCGAAGAGGTACAGTCGTGCTCAAAAGTATCCGAACGACCTGAATTGCATTTCGCCTGATTCGCATGCAACCCACATAACGCAGCTATCTAGCAGGTCCTCTAATCGCTCCTTGGTACAGTCGTTCGACTATTGAAAATGGCTCCAACAAGTCACCACTAGAAAATTCGGCCCTGTATCGCAATAACTCAAGACGTAAAGTAATACCACGATACTACAAATATCAGGGAACACCTTATCACAGATAAGACTATCCTTAAGGCTTGTAAGCTCACATTTATTGCAATAAATGACATACCTGAAATGTTACCGCTCTCATTATTACGTCAGATAGGTAGTGCACGTAGTAAGTTCGTCGTATTCATTATTTCCTCTTCAAAGTAACATACCGTACTTGTTATTTAACACAAAATGACATTAAAAATTTAAGTTATTCACGAGCAGCTAGTTGAGAATATGTACGAACTTCAAACGACACGACGAACCGTCTCGTTCTGCATTTGCATTCAAACCCAGGTCATGCAGACTAAGCAAAGATTTCGTGACTGACGGAAACTGTCATTCCTGACTAGGTATACAGAGAGTGATATACCTCGATTTTAGACAGTATCAGTTAGCAAATATCAACTTTAAATTACGTAACGTAAACATTTTTAACGCACGCGAATTCCTGCCCAGGATCTATTGTTCATGTTAACGAACTACGAGAGATGTTAAATATTGCTTCTTCACAAGTAACTTACTTGAAATGCCGCGATGTAAAGCTTTGTGTTGGACAGGGATTCGAAGCCATAAACTAATCGGATTGTTATCGAAGCACAATATCGAATTTTCTCGGCAGTAGCTAGATCTATTAACTCACTCATTGTCCTTACACTTAGTCGCTGACCATAAATTCTAGCTCAGAGTGACACCAGTTTAAATAACCTAATGTAGCGAAGACTGCTTCCCAGGGCTCTTTCTCATCGGAAAATATGCAATTCACTCATTGGGCTCCGTTAGTACACTGTAACAGTAATTTCTGTGTGTATGCATTGCATACGGATTGTAGAATTCAGTGGTGCTCTCTCTTCCACTTCTGTATACAATATGCCTGACCTAAACGGGCCCTTTATCTTTACAGGCCCTGGGCGGTCCAACATCATACTGACAACAGTAATGTGCTTATACTGATCACCTCACTGTTCGTTTTACCTGATTATGTAATCATTTAAATAAAACAACATGACCTTCCAGTGAGAGACATTGCGTCCCCCTTTTCCTCGTGTGAAATTTGTCAGTAAGCTTTTTGCCTTCCAACCAGCGAAATGCGGCAGCTCGGCCGGTAAACGATTCACAAACCACGATCTAGTGCCGTTAAGACGATTTCTTTAAACAGTGGCGTAGTTGAGGGAATTTAGTTTCTTCTTAAATTGTCTTATGCAGCAACGTTCACAGATATCTCAAATAGGTAAAGCTCTTTACCCAGGTACGAAGGTTGTAAAACAAACTTCCCACAGTTTGTGTCAGGTTGATCTTTTCGTCTGATGGTACTGCGTAAGTATTTTGTCTTAGAGGTATCACAAGTAGTGTTCCTGTAGCTGTGGGAATCATTGGTTGAAAACGAATTTGACACCAGTGGGTACAGCACTGCTAAATATTCAAAACGATTATCAACCTAAGTCTGAGTTCATCCACAAACTGAGACGTATTTATAATATTGTAGCTAGACTGTGTATCGTTGTCTTCCTTGAGGGGCATCGAAGGAGTTTACACACACGTATACAATATAATTTGGCTTGCAGAAAATAAAGGCGAAACGCGGATGACACTAAAATTGTGTTTTATTCAGTTGCTGTCAGACCGTCCATAAGTAAAAATTACCAATATACCATAATACAACATTCGGTTGTCGCTCAGGCACAAAAAATTGTATCCTTATTTTAGATTCAAACACCTAGCAGCTGGTAAGAAAAACCGATACGTAACATTTGATTTTACTTAGTTAACAATCCGATTACGTGTTGGGTTCGTACATCCGTCACCGAACTTCATATCATGCACTTCACCTTTAAATGCATACACACTTTGTTACTTCTGAATGGAAGTATCTCAGACATCTTTCGTGGTTAGTTGACAGGAATGAACGGGTCTTGATAGGTGTCCCGGTTTATTACAAAAACTGTCGTCTTTAATTTTCAAGTTTAGATTTGGTTACTGATATTGGCGAAAATTTCGGTAATTCATGACTCTTCACGGCTAGTCAGCAATATGATTGATTAGATTAGATTGGATTAATACTTGTTCCATTGATCATGAATACGACACTTCGTAATGATGTGAAAAGTGTCATTTTAATGAAAGATTTCTTTACATACCGGTATTCAATTTCTTTACAACAATTTTTTACCCTCTCTCTCATTCTTCTTTATCTTTATTTCTCTCCCTCTCTCTCTCTCTCTCTCTCTCTCTCTCTCTCTCACACACACACACACACACACTCACACACACACACACACACACACACACACACACATTCTTTTTTTATTTTTATTTGTTTGGTGTGCTCGAATATCGGCGAGGCACGAAAACGTCTGTGAATGAGTTTCTTAGGTTTGAGTACAGTTACGAAAGAAATATAAAAACAACTATGAGAGTTACTGATTTATGATGCTTAGTTTGCAGTCGGCTCTGAGTATTATTAGTAACTACGCTCCAGTCCCTAAAACCTGGTTACAAAAATGCGAATCAGGCGTATTACGTATTCCAGGCCGTCACAGCCGCGTCTTGGAAAGGCCAGCTGTGGTCACTTCCCAGCCCGCTGTAGGATCACATCGGTTCGTCTTCTTGCTGCTAGTACTGTAACTGAGATTTGGCAACAAGACAAGGTATATTTGGCAACTCTGTGATCGACGAGTTACTTCCTGGTGTGCACGGAATTAAGCCTCAAAGTTCACGTGATTTTTCCTGTCATTTCCATTGAATAATCTGAGTTATTATCGCTTCAGGTGTAACAAAAGATAGTAAATTTACGGTTTTCAGCCCAGGAAAGTTGTTACATGTGTAAATCGCTACTAAACTCGTCCTTTAAATAGCGGTTTACGAGTTCTAGCCACTATTGGCCTCGTAAAAGAAGTGGGAAACACATACCTCTTCGCTAGCTGTGTGGTGACGTGCTGACCTCTGAAAAAGTGCCTGTTATGTTTCACGGTTCCAGTCTCGCTGAGTGTGAAGCTTTTATCCCTTCTGTGAAAGAGCTACAAGCAGTCCGATCAAACATCCATAAGGAAATCGCAAGAAAATACTTTCAGCTCATAGTGCAATGGCGAAAATCTTACAATACTGCACAACAGGTAACGCCTCGTTCCGCTGCTGACAAGCAAATTTTGGGTCTCTAGGAATACATAACTTTATTTATGAAGTGCCACATTTGCATATCTGTTGAGTATGACACAGCATACCAATTAAACACAGACCCAAACGAAATCTAAGTGAGTAGTATTTTACTAATTCGTGCCGATAGAGGCACGCTTGTGTACAGATACTCAGTTTTATTAAAACAGACATTTGTCGTAAGGTTATCGTGGGTAGTTTTATTTCATTTCTTTTAATACAGTGCACAATTTTCGTAAGGTTTCTTTTAGTGTTGTTAAAACAATAGTAAACATGGGAGAGAAATTAATCATGTTAAAACAATAATAAACATGAGAGAGAAATTAATCATCAACGATATATGCGAATTCTCTGATGTGACCTATAACAGTCTGACATTGCACATGCAGTTTATTGATTACATGCATGTAGAAAACTTTTTCTGAGTTAAAGCGGTCAAACAAGGTTTGAAGAAGAATAAAATGCCACTACCAGACGACAGCTAATGTAGAAAATACTTTTCTGACTATTTTGGCATGATGCGCTCTCCCCATTCACAATACAAAAGCTTCGAGATGCATCTGCTGCCTGGCCGTCTATTAAACCTGAAAAGAACAAAATGTCGCAGAAGTTAGCCCTTTTTCCACATGCGGCTATTTTGTGTTGAGAATTGAAGGTAATTATGTTCAAAGTTCCATTAAATTGGTAACTTCAGCAAACAGCAGAATTGCGTTGTAAAAAATGTAGCAGCGAATGAAATGGAACTCGCGACATCTTATCTAGGGTGCGTGACACTTACCGTGACGCTGCTAGCTGTCATCTACCTACAACACCTCCAGAAGTCAAAAATAGGTAATCCAGAACTTCGGCATTCCACAGTACTGTGAGATAATGCATATGGCCGGATCTAGACTTCTGAGAGACAGACAGTTACAGCTTTTCCTTTGCACTGCACGACGTTTTCAACAAACAGATAGCGCAATATAGTAGCTCAAATGGATAGAAACACTTCCTCGTTAAATTTCTGCATCCTACACTGTTGGCAGTTCTGTGTAGGTGGTTACGAAATAGAGTCGAATGTATGCACTGGGTAGCCGAGGTAGCTAGTTCATGGCGATTTGGTCAACCAAGTAAATGAATGTACTGAACATGCTGCAAAACACTACATGGAGCCTGTGTGTCAGAATTGTCATGAAAAATCAATCGTACAGCAGATGATTTGGTGGTCTGTTGGATTGATGACAGTTTCCTATGATGATGGTATGGGTTCGATTCAAACTTCTGCATACGATTTTTAATAGGGAGAGACAGATTCTATTCTCTTCTGGCTACACCAAGTGAAGAAGTTATAATGGCATTGTGGTCTGAAATTCACATTTAACATGATATTCCTTCTCTACCAAGTAGTCGTTAGGTTGCACCACAATAAAGTCCGGAGTGGCGAAATGTGGGAACTCTGTCACCAGTAACCTTTCTTATAATAGCTATTTTTTTATAGTGACGAAACAAACGCTATGTAGAGTCACAGGATCCTCGTTCAATCTTTTATTTGACCTTATGTATGTCGATGAAATTGGTTCTGAACTTGGAATGACACTCAGACCGCCATTAACGCGGAATTTGCTCCCTTCGAAACAATACAGCTCGACTACAATTTGTTGTTTGTTCAAAACTGCAGATTCCTCAACATCCCCACATACTGCGCGTGAATGGGTTCGAATGATAGCCCGGCAATAAAGTTTTCATTATGTATTATCAAGCTCTAGCATGAGAACACCTATCTGCTGATGGATAATAATTCTGATTTTTAATGCATTTTCATTCGTTGTCAACACTAACGATATCTGACGTTTTTTACTCCCAGTGAGACACTGAACTATTTGAGAGTTCACTCTAAGTACAAGGATGTTATTCCGAGCTGCTGGTGGAGAAAAATTCAGTAGCTGACGTCTCTTTGTGTGTAGTCAACAACGGTATGTGTGGCGTTCGATTCTCAGTCAGCATTGAACTCTTCGTCATATAATTTCTAGTTGAAACATGCTCACACGTCGCTGTTGATGTAACAAACCCATATTTAACGTTCGTTTTCTCTAATAAATAACAGCGATAGGTTCCGGGTTGGAGTCCTGGGAAGGGAAAAATTAATGCAATATTTAACATCTCTCGTAGTTCGTTAACATGAACAATAGATCCTGGGCAGGAATTCGCGTCCGTTAAAAATGTTTACGTTACGTAATTTAAAGCTGATATTTGCTAACTGATACTGTCTAAAATCGAGGTATATCACTCTCTATATACCTAGTCAGGAATGACAGTTTCCGTCAGTCACGAAATCTTTGCTTAGTCTGCATGACCTGGGTTTGAATGCAAATGCAGAACGAGACGGTTTGTCGTGTCATTTGAAGTTCGTACATATTCTCAACTAGCTGCTCGTGAATAACTTAAATTTTTAATGTCATTTTGTGTTAAATAACAAGTACGGTATGTTACTTTGAAGAGGAAATAATGAATACGACGAACTTACTACGTGCACTACCTCTCTGACGTAATAATGAGAGCGGTAACATTTCAGGTATCTCATTTATTGCAATAAATGTGAGCTTACAAGCCTTAAGGATAGTCTTATCTGTGATAAGGTGTTCCCTGATATTTGTAGTATCGTGGCATTACTCTACATCTTGATTTATTGCGATACAGGGCCGAATTTTCTAGTGGTGACTTGTTGGAGCCATTTTCAATAGTCGAACGACTGTACCAAGGAGCGAATAGAGGACCTTCTAGATAGCTGCGTTATGTGGGTTGCATGCGAATCAGGCGAAATGCAATTCAGGTCATTCGGATACTTTGGAGCACGACTGTACATTTCATTGGATTTATGTAACAATCCCTCAGCAGAACAAATCTTTCCATCTATTAAAGCTTGCGATTTTGTTGTACAACCTAAAAATCCTTTTTCTCGCTACTGATAATATACGGACGAGGGATTCTGCAACTGTTTTCTAAATTAAATTTATGTTTTATTTCATTGTTTCAGTTGCAAAATTCGTTATTATGACCTTTGGTTTCGGTCAGTGTTTGACCATCTTCGCCGGCCGGGGTGGCCGAGCGGTTCTAGGTGCTACAGTCTAGAACCGCGCTCAGAGCCATTTGAACCAAGTAGTCGATTTCGTTTACACGTCACCACCAAAAGTGCTGGTGTTGTGAGAGCTATTGTTGTGCAGTTTGTCATCTGATCGTTGGAAATGAGGCTATCAGGGACTGTCCTTTTCACGGAAAAATCGAAATATAGTAACAGCATTCAGGAACAAGCAATGACGATAGAGTTTATTAATGAACGAAGCAGAATTCGTAGGGGAATTTCTTGTCAAATTTCGTGTGATAAATTCTCCACGCATCTGATGCCTGAAAGAATAGGCAAAGTGTCCTCCAAACATTTCAGAACATATACACATATTTGCTCGAGTAAGTATGTACTTGCAGTCACATCACACAATATATAGAACACAGTAAATAGCGCTTTTTTTTTGCTTTAACCTTTGTATTTTGTTTTCCTACTAACAGCCAAATAACAACGAAAATTATTTTTCTCGTCAAATGATTCTGAATTTATCACTGTTGAAGTGATTTTTATTAAACACTTTTATCTATTTACGTTATTTATGTGCAGTGTAGGTTTTCAAAAATTCGTCTCCCTTGTAAACTAGAAGATCACTAATTGGAAAAAAAATACCGAGACCTTGTGGAACTTTTAAACTGCTACGGAAACAAATCAAACAACATAATAAAGATTAGGAAGGCACGAAAACGCAAAATCGGTTTCTGTAATAGGAGTGAGCTCGACCAGAAAGGGTTATAACTTTGGCACATGCAGCCAAAGGTCCCTGTCTCCCGCGCATGTGCAGTTTGCAGCATACTAGGAAATTTAGAACACACTCGACGCTATCTACAGATCATTGACGTCACAGAAATATTTGCGACGTGTTTGGTTGCTGATTTAGACGCAGGGACGAAAGGCGCACGGACTTGGAGTAGTCGATTTCGGCCAGTGAGACTCTCGTGTGAAACGGGCTTTAGAGCCGGCTAGCCTAGACCGGCGAGAGTGCGTGAGGCCTCGCTGGCCGTGGCTCGCTGCCCGCGGCCTGCAGTGGCGGCTGGCCGGAATACAAAGGCGGCCGGCGCCGAACCTCGTTAGCAGCAGAGGCGCGCAAACAGCGGACCGCGGGTCCCGCCGTCGCATTGGCGTCACCGTCGTCTCTCCTGGGAGGTGGAGGAACAGGCAGAGGCGGAGGCGGAGGAGGAGGAGGAGGTGGAGACGCCATCGGCCCGTAATCCGCACCGGCAGCTCCTCGCCAAATCCGGGATTCCACGCTGGCTGATTAATGAGGACGGCCGGGGATTCAATTTCCAGATTAAGTTACGCTGCAGCGGCCATGCCGCTCAAGAATTTGCATCGTCAACGCAGGAATCATTTTAAGTTAATGAGTGCAGCTCCACTGCACCTTAGGCGGGATTCACCCGAAGATTAAAAGAAAAAAAAAAAAGCTGTTATACTTGAGTGAGAGGTCTTTAGCGCGCCTGTGCAGATGTCTGCTTTCTTGCTACAGAAAGTACGCCCCGAGGAAAATTATGCAAATCGACACTCGCGGTTGTGGTACCAGCTCTGCGAAACTTCCTTTCTGGTGCGTAGACCTTCACCGAGTGAAGTGGCGCAGCGAGAACCCACTGGGTTCGCATTCGCGAGGATGGCGCTTTATAGGCGAATACCTGGGCAGTTCCCTCGAAAGGGCATGGCATTCCATATCCTTCCCGAACCTTTGCTTGTGCCTTGGCGGTATCCATGCTTCGGGTCGATAAAAATGTCTGAGCCCCTATAACACTCTCCCCTAACAGTACTAATAATCCTGTCCGGAAAATGCCAAATATAACACTGTCGGCTCCTATTAAATTAACAATACACCGATAAAGTTATTCATGTGAAAGAATTTTAATTTTTAGCGTGATTGTGTATTATGAATAAGGTATGGGACTATTTTTCGTTTCTCAAAAGATTGCTTGTGAATGGAAATAATAACAAAACAAACGAGATTCGAAGCGAGATTCTATAAGCTGTAAAGTAAGCTATAACTACGTGGAAGAAGAATGGTCGCCAGCCTAGTTAGACAAATTTATACCAAGTAGTACCACAGTTCATAAACTTAACTATTGGTACCTAATTTACTTGATACTGGAATACTATTTTTGCTTATGTGACACGAGATAATAATACACTTTAACAAGCAATATACCTGTGGTTTGGCATGAATAACTCAGAAGGAGTAGTAAAACGTTTTATCAACAACAGGCTCACAATAGCACAAACTGCCTGCATAATAAAGCAGCAAGGTAATGACCATTACAAGTAGAGGTATTGCTAATGGCGGAGGGCTGCTGACTTGGATATGAGGTTCTTTCATCAATTTAATTATTGGAATACTCTCTTTAAAATGTTTTTCAGATAAGTACATCATTTTTACTGATTATTATTTGTATTCTCAAGGACCATTAACTTTCTCAAACTATGTAGCTCAAACGGGACGTGTGATAACTGGATATAGTATGCTCTAAATAGTTGCAGCTATTTGCTTAATATAATACAAACAAGATATAATAATGAAACTTGTACTTCCTGAGTACTGTTACAGTACTGTGAAATTTAAATGTAGCTCAATTATTAGCATAGGGAAGCATAACTAATATATCAGCAGACTCCGATCTAGGTTCAACATTTTAGTCACAACACAATATAAGAAACACTATTAACTATATACACATGAAATGTTAAAGATACTGTTACTTCCAAAACTGCACAATAATTAATTCTTATGCTGTCCCTTCAAGTCTACTAGCCAGTAACTAACTATTCTGAATCAACATAGTTTCTTTTTAGCTAATTGTAGTACTGTATTGCGATTTCAATAAGCAGAATCACTACATTGAATAATTTACATCTTCACTTTATAAATTTATTTTGGTGAACCTTTAACTACCTCTTTATAAAAATTATGTGAAGTATTTCCAAAATAAGTCATGCTAAATAATTAAGTACTTTATTACGCCACAAAATTTATTACCTTTCATTAAGGAAGGTAGCTGCTTTTGAGTTCAATAAGACAGGGTGCTCGTTTCGTTGCTGAGGGATTCCCCACCAAGTTTCACATGATTGCAAACCTACTTTCCCTACGCCTGATTACAGGAAACGTTTTGACATTTCCACCATTTTACAGATCTTTACTTTTGAAATTACATCTGTAATTAGATACAGTTACATAATTGTCACAAATAATGAGTAAAACATTTAAAAAGATGTTACATCAAAGAGCATGCTTATACAGAAATCACATTGAGTAAAAACAAACAAAGATGTTAGATAAGACAAACATAGGTAATATAAACAATAGTGTTACACCTACATACAGTATAGCACAAGTACTCCACAAATTCAGCTTTGGATTTCTTGCATACAATGTGATTAATATGATGACTATAGTCGATCCAAGTTTCTACTCCAGAAGTTCACATGTTCTATAACTATGTACAGTTTAAATACTGACAGAAAAAAACACATTCTCCAAGCTCACTACTTATTTTTAAAAATAATTCACAGCAGTCGCTCATGAATCGCATCAGACATCTTCATGAGTACTGCCAACCTACATTGGTTTGGTATTGACAAAAATTAAAAGTATTACAGGTCTACATCATCTACAACACCACCTCAGTCTCAAGTGTCGTCAACCCAAAACCTCTTTAAAGACATACGTCTCCCTACTACTTTAAAGGATGTGATGCCACAAAACGAAGTATAAAAATGTGTTTAACAAGAGAACTAAGCTGCCTGAAAGTTAACTCTCTTTTGATTTATATAGGTTGATATTGTTGGTAGCGGAAAACACTTTTCTGTGACATATTAAAATTGTTTGAAAGTAATGCCGTAGCAGCCATACGTCGGTACACTATTATTTCCTCAAACCTGTCTGACATCTTAGCAAAGTAAAATAAGTCAATTTTTTACAAAATTTAAAATGATAGAGAAGTAATGTTTAAAGTGTCTCATCTTAAATAAATTTTAGTACTGATTGCAAAAGTGCTCTTAAACTCTGTCAATCTGTAATATTTCTGATGTTACGCAGAATTTAATATGCTGAGTTGTATTTGGCGATATTAAATCAGATGATGCTTCTGGATTACTAACATATGTGTAAAACACAATATTTTCTCCACCAACATCTCCTGAATAACTGTTACATTGCAGGATAATCTTTGGATTGAATTTGAATATTGTGCAACAGCTTCCTTTTTCATAAGTCGTGCAGCTTTATAATAAGGTAAACGATTTGGTTTTCCATATGGCTTATTATCCTATTATGGTCTTCAGTTGTCACATATCCCAGCTCATGGTAGCAGAATGTGAGGTAAGGTATTAATGTGTTTTCGAAGTTCGAAATATAGAATTCTCACTAGAATCCTAAAGCACATAAAGATTGTATGGTGTCAGTGGAATCACCGAGTAATCTGCAAAAATGGAATTCATTTGACATAAATTTTTCATCAGATTCAAAGAATTCGTTTCGAGTTGCCTCGTCGTCGACGGCACGCTATGCCATAATTCTCCTTCCTTAACCTTCATTTGTAGCCTGTGTTGGGTTTTTAGTAATTCTTGTGATAACTTTCTAAGACGTTCGAGGGATCACAAAAACACAATACTATAAATAAGACTGTCTTCGAATTTGTTAAGTATTTAAAAAGCAGGTGGAGAGTTTAAATCTTTCTCTTTTGCTGAGGTACTTTACTCTTACATCTGCTAGGTATTGCAGCTAGAAATCCACAGATAAAGGATTCCTATTATGAATAAGTTACATCAGATAGTCTTCTCCTTTCATCATAGTCTAGACTATATGCCTGTTCCATCTTTAGCTGTCGTTTTCTTTTTCATCCTACGGACCTTCTACAGATTGACAATTATTAAACTATATGGAAAGAAACGTAAATTAGTTACAAACTACGGCGGGCACATACTTTATTCAATATGTAAAAGTCACTACAGATATTCGTATTCAAATTACGACATGTTCGATATGCCTACCATCATTGGAGATGATATGTCGCAGACGAATAGCGAAATTCTGCATGACCCGCTGAAGTGTCGGAACATCAATGCTGCCGATGACCTCCTCAATGACTGTTTTCAGCTCAGCAATGGTTTCGGGGTTATGGCTGTACACCTTGTCTTCAATATAGCCCACAAAAAGGAATCGCATGTGTTCGGATCCGGAGAATATGGCGGCCGAACGAGGCCCACGCCAGTGGCCTCTTGGTACCCAAGAGTCAGAATGCGGTCCCCAAAGTGCTCCTCCAGGACATCAAACACTCTCTTGCATCGATGGGGTCGATTTACGTCTTGCATGAACCACCCCTTGCCGAAATCAGGTTCAATTTGGATTATGAAGATAAAATCATCTTCAAAAACCTTCACGTACCGTTCGGTGCCATCAAAGACTATCGCACCGATTATTCCGTTATTGGACATTGCACACCGCACTGTCATCCGTTGAGGATGAAGAGCCATCTCGATCGCGAAATGCGGATTCTCAGTCCCCCAAATGCACCAATTTTGCTTATTGATGAACCCATCTAAATGAAAGTGGGCTTCGTCGCTAAACCAAATCATGCATGCGCGTACTAATTCCCATCATGTCCCGCGGCAAACCGTGCAGTTTGAACGTTCAAATGCAAAACGTTCAGCAGTTATGACGATTTTATTTCACACAGTTCAATAGTTATCATCCTGTACCTAAAGTTCTCAAATATAAGGATTGTTTGTCAAATCTGACATTCTTTGTAGACGTTGAAACCACATTCGTCATTGAGACTTGATCTTCTCTTTTATAGCACATATCCCAAGTTCTGCTCTTATATCTTCGTTTCGTAGTCTATGTAATCTTGTGCACCCCCTCACTCTCAATTTCTTTTCTTACATTTTAATACTTTTCCAAGTTTCACTTCCAAATAGGAATGCAGGTCCGACCGTTACCTCATAACAATTGATTTTTGTGTCTTCCCTAACTTTATCTCTCAATGTTATAGTGACTGGTCCTGAAATATTTTATATTTCTGCAGTTTGTTGTCAACGGAAAGTTCCCTCGGGCAGACACCAGATATTCCCACAAGAAAATGTCAATTGATATCATAAAAAGCTCTGAGGAGATCGATTTGGCCAACCTCATTTTCAGAATGAAATTTTCACCCTGCACCGTAGTGTGGGCTGATATGAAATTTCCTGACACATTTAATCTGCCAGGAAGTTTCAGCCTCATCTTCTCAATTTTCTGAGGAGGGCTGGTTGAGGTTATCGCAGATAATATTTATCAAATTTGGCGATGTGCAATTGTGCTGTCGCAGTTGACTGCAGCAGTAAAGATAGAACGACAGAACTGATGCGGAGCAGACGCGGAGTGCCTCTTGACGTGGATTTTCCCTGAAACTGTAAGGAATACTGCTATCAATGGTGATACGGTGCAGTAAATTATACTCCTTACACATCGCTGGTTTCTGTAACTTTCAGACCTGGCGGCGGTGCTGTCTTGCTGTTAACATTAGCAAAGCCGAAGTGCTACAGGCCACACGCTAGTATTTGTCTGAAGAGATTTTGTAAGGAGCTGCCACAACAGTCGGTCGTGCTTAAATTGTCTAAAGAGTTTCCTAAGACGACAAATTATGAGTTTAAAAGTATTAAGTTAGCTGGTAGCGTACAAGTAATTAATGGCTCGGTTTATCCACGAAATGTGTAATTATTTATGACATCTGTAGGTCAAACAGTATCGTAGTAGTTGCGCAGTAGATTACGTTGATGGGTCGTGCTATTAACTGTACAGCTATGAAAGACGTCTGTGAAACGTGATAAATTAATTCGGGAACGCCATGCAGTAATGATTAATTCAGCATGAAAGTGAAATAAGCTTAACTGTTATTGCAAGAGTGGTTCAGCATTGTCAGGTAGTGGGGCTGTGGGAATTCTTGTGAAGTCTGTATTTTTACCAGATTTCTGATGATTTCATGATTCAGTGTTGCCACATTTCCACCCCTTCCCTTCCCCCATCCCTCTAACAAAACGTGTCAGCTATCCTACCCAAAAAATCGTGGGGAATTCAGATATTGGTACGAAATTCAAAATAACCTAATTACTAGGTTTAAAACGTCGTAAATTTCAAACATCCGATATGGTGGACCTAGACCGGTTATCCTAAGTGCGAACTGGTGGGAAATTCAAAAATACGCAATTAAGCTATTGTTTGAAATTCAAGATGACGGACGTGGCGGCATAACATAAGAATTCAAGTGGCAGACCAGATGTACTGGTGCAGCCTGCATAGTTGTGAAATTTCTTCGGCCCTGTGATCTCAGAATTCAAGATGGCAGACCCTGGAATACTGTCACAGCCTGCATGGGTGTCATATTTCATGTGTTCTAAGTTTAGAATCCAAGATGACTTCTACATTTTCACCTAATGTCAAAGACCACTTGTCCTAATTTTAAAAATGTAGAAAATTCAGATAATCCATTTCCTAAGTATGGAATGTAGTCCTCAGTGTAAAATGGCAGAAACTTAAAAAATAATTGATTTTCTGCACTCCTATATTAAAGCTCACTTGCCCTAATTTTCTATACAGTACAGCCTGTATGTTTAATTATTTACCCCATCCAAGTTCATGTGGCCGGTCGGAGTGGCCGTGTGGTTGTTGGCGCTGCAGTCTGGAACCAAGCGACCGCTACGTCGCAGGTTCGAATCCTGCCTCGGGCATAGATGTGTGTGATTTCCTTAGGTTAGTTAAGTTTAATTAGTTCTAAGTTCTAGGTGACGTATGACCTCAGAAGTTAAGTCGCATTTGATGCCAAGTTCCTGTATGTTAGAACCCTAGAGATGACTTGTTCTACGTTTAAAATGAAGGTCTTCTAAGAAAATCCTCTTGTTCTAAGTTTAAAGTGGTGGGAAATTAAAAAAAAATTCACGTGTACTAAGTTTAAAATTCGTAAGAAATTACAAAATACTCCTAGTCTCAAATGAACTAGATCACCTGTCTTAACTTTCAGATAGTTTAACTCATTTGTGCATCCAGCATGGTTGTCAAACTCTTGCCACTGTCGTATGTAGTAGGACAGGAATGGGAGAGGTACGCAGTCGTGTTTTGTTTGTTTAAATACGTCATGCCAATCCACTCAGAGAACTTGAAAGGAAGATCCCGCATCGCCACCAGCATGTCCCGTAAAATTTGCATGACCCTTTCCTGCCTCGACGCAGGCTGACTCACAATTCCACAACACCCCGCGGCAGCTGCTGAGAGGGAACAGCACACACAGGTAACTGGATATTGCCTGTCCAGTATAGAATGGCTGTAACACCACGGCAGTAACTGATGCATCATGTGATGTCAGACGGTATATCCTGCTGGCTTCGTGCCCCAAACTGAACACATCATCCCACTCTCACCATGCTTGTCAAGTTATCAAGATGTTTGCGTCACTACGGCACTTCATGAACAATATTATATTGTACTGTGTCATCTAACATGAGGCTGGGACTATTATGACTCACACACTATCATATGTTCATAGCCACACAAGGCCAACACTATAGAGATTACCATGCCACTGTTAGATGCTATAACAATCAGTACAATAATGCATGAACAAACCTCTACATTCGGAACAACACGCTATTTGCTAGCAACTGTTAAATACAATTACAAATGTGGTCTGAAAGTTCGGTCAAATGTTCAAATGTGTGTGAATTCCGAAGGCCGGCCGCTGTGGCCGAGCGGTTCTAGGCGCTTCAGTCTGGAACCGCGAAACCACTACGGTCGCAGGTTCAAATCCTACCTGGGCATGGATGGCATGGATGGGTGTGACGTCCTTAGGTTAGTTAGGTTTAACTAGTTCTAAGTTGTAGGGGACTTATGATCTCAGATGTCAAGTCCCATAGTGCTCAGAGCCATTTGAACCATTTGAATTCCGAAGGGACCAATCTGCCGAGGTCATCGGTCCCTAGACTTACACACTAATTAAACTAACTGATGCTAAGAACAACACATACACCCATGACCGAGGGAGGATTCGAAACTCCGGCGGGAGGGGCCGCGCAGTCCGTGCAGGACGCCTCAAACCGCGGGGCCACTCCGCGCGGCGGGAGTTCGTATTTTGTTCATGTATCGACTGTGTGGAACTGTGTCAAACATATCAACCTAGACGCCGATATCTGCTGACTTCCAGATCTCGTGGGCAGAGTGATCTCAGTTCCACTGTTTACTGTTTATGGAACGCACGTTGATAGTCTGTCTCCAGAAAGATCATAAGCCGTGGTCCAAATTGCCAAAGCTGACTGATGTTTAGCGACATAGACCTACGGCTGTGTTCATCGACTCAATGACAGTTTTTGAAACTGGGAATGACTACTTAATGGTATGTTGGTACCCAACATAACGTCCGTTTTGTATTACGTAAAATGTAGAATCCATCATCTAAAGTGCAGTATTTCCAGATTTGTGCTATACTATGCGAAGTCAAAGATTGATTCCACTGTAACTGTGAAAGGTTATCGTCATCATATTCATTTGATGGGATGTGGAACTTCTATTGGAAGGCACAGTTCGATTCCGCGTGGGGGGGGGGGGGGGTGGACTGTTTTACAAGCACACAAGTTCCAAATTTCATAGTAATTTATTACAATAATGATCACTTCGGTATCTAAAAGTGTAGATGGCATCTTCAGATTACATTCTCTGTCTCTTAGAAAATTTCTATACGGTCAATAGGTAACAAGTTAAAACTAAATGGAGATAAAACAAATGTAACTAATTTTTCTCTTTCCTCTTTATTTTCTGTTTTATTTTTTGTTTTTTAGGCCTGTTAATTTTTCGTGTTTCTGTTTCCTTAATAAACAAATTGGTTGTTGTAAATAAGACAACAACTGTTTTCTACAGTGACTGTTAATTTTTGCAACATTTTAGCGATTGAAACAGAATAAAAAGGCGTTTTCTCGAAATATTTGCTGTTATTTGCTATTAGTTCTAAACAATCTATTAATGGATAGAATTCCTATTCTTTTTGGAAATCTAGATTAATGTAATTATAAATTGTTGCCTCCAGTCTTGTAATTCCATTTTCTTTAGCTAATGTAGAAGCAAAAGTTTCTTTTAATCGTTTATCAGGGCAATTTAAAAAATTTATAATGTGGTTACCTAAGTTTTTATTCACTCCAGGACTTGTTATTTGGCAAATAAATTTATTGTATATTTTCACTCTAGAATTAGAATTAATCCAAGTAAAACAGTCTTTTCCTACAGAATTGTTGTTCTTGTTGACTATTACACTGCAAGTCTCTTTATATTCTCCTTGTTTTCGAAAATTAAAATTGTTTTCCAAGTGTTCGATCATTTCTTCCTTGTTAAAAATTCCTGCAAAAGCTTGTGTTATGTCTAAATCCACTAAGTAATAGTGCTCTTTTCGAAGTTCTTGCAATATCTGTGGTAATTCCATTAACACTGTATAAATCTTGGCATCTGCTAATTCTACTTTGTAAGTAATAAAAACCAGATTTGTATATTTATTTCTTATCACATTCATATCTACATTAATAGCTTGTTTAGCTCCTTTACTTGTTGTTGTATTCGAATCTAGAAGAAGAAGTAACTTAGCTTTAACACCATGTTTTGCAGAACAAAATTTAGAAAATACTTCTCATAAGAAACTATTAAATGATCCACATATCTCTTTCTTAACTAAAAATTGTTTTTTGCCTGCAACTTTTGTACAATGTATTAAATCTGTAATTTTAAATACCATAATACTATCGCAGAATGGTTCTGTAGTTGGTATAAATTCTTGGAATATTTGTTCTCCATTTTTATAGATAATATCTCCAATTTTGTAACAAGGTTATTATTGTTTAAATTTTCTGTAGTAGCAATAAGCCAAATCTTTCGTGGTTGGTTTTACTTCATTTCCAAGCAGTTCTGTTATAGAATATTTCTTTTAGTTTGTAGCACACTTTTTATTTTCAGTTTCCACTTATAGAGGAAAAAAAATTAATGGTGTTGTAGAAAGTAGCTAGAATTAAAAATGGTTACTAAACAGAGAAAATAAAAAGTAGCTGAAACTGAGTAGCTGAAAGCATAGTGATGTGATTTTCTTACCTATATGAGCCAAATAATTTTGCAGACCTGAGCTCAAAGTGTGATTGTACAAAAATAAGTGAGATATCGGATACTGGCGAAATTGGATATATATTTACAGTAGATCTAGAATATTCCAAAGAACTTCATGACTAATGTAAAGATTTACCACTCGCTCCTGAAAATAAAATTGTACCTAACACCAAACAGAGGAAGTTGTTGACTACTCTAAATGACAAGCATAATTATGTAGTTCATTATAGAATTCTTAAAGAGTATCTCTCTCTACAAAAGAAAATTAGAAAAATAAACAGAGTTTCTCTGTTTGGTAAGACAATGGAAAAAATCAGAAATCATATGGATATAAAATTAGTGTCAGATGGAGACAAATGTGACAAACTTACTGCAAATCCAAACTTTAAAGCAAGAACTATTTTCAACGAAAATCTTGTTGCTATCCATATGAATAAAACACAAATCACATTTAATATACCCATCTATGTTGTCATGAGTATACTTGATTTATCTAAAGAACTGCTGTATGATTTTCAATACAGAATAATGTAACTAAAGTATGGAGAAAATATTACATTGTGTTATCAAGATATGGACAGTTACATTCACAATAATAAAACTGAAGATTTCTACAAAGATATGAAATCAATGATTGATAAATTTGATACAAGTGACTATCAAACAGATAATATTTACGGCATTCCACAAGTAAACAAGGAAGTTGGTGGAAAAATGAAAGATGAATGTGATGGAAAAATAATAGAACAATTTTGTGGTTTGAGAGCAAAAATGCATGCTTATAAAGTTGGTGACAAAATAGAGAAGAAATCTAAAGGAGTTAAGAAATGTGTTGTTAGGAACAAAATAAGCTTGGAGGATTATAAACAGTGTTTCTTTAACAACAGAGAACAATACAGAATGATTAATTTGATTCGAAGTGAAAAACATGAATTCTCCACAGTTGGGGTAAACAAGAAAGCATTGAGTCCTCATGATGATAAGAGATGTGTTTTAGAAAATAGAATAGATACGCTACCATATGGTCATTATTCATTACTGTAGTTATCTTCATAACCATATTTTAAAATATATCTACTGTTAGAAATGTTATAATAAATGAGTGAGAGAACAGAAAATTATTACCTCCTTTACTGAGTGCATCCAGTTTCTTATTCTATTATTCAAGAAGAAGAGAGAAGAAATATAATTTTTCTTAATAAAAATTTTTATATATAAGTGGAGGCTCTACTGAAGAAACTCAACAATGTCAGCAACTCTACTTCATTTAAATCAATTGTTGACCTGGAAGTGGACACTCTATACAACATTTCTGGGTGTGAATATTTGAAAACTAGATATGAGGAAAAATTTTATGGAGCTTAATAGTGAGTTTAAAATTATTCTACCAGATAGATAATTGAAAATAATGAGTGGATGGGATTCGGATTATTTTGAGAATGAAAATATTAAACTGAGATACAAATGAATGAAGAAACCTAAAAATAATAAGGAACTTCATGATTTAGAATTCCCTCTGTGAAAATTGTAGGTAAGGAATAGATTCACCATGATTCATTTACTTGTTTTCTTACGTGCACCTTTTATTTAAAAAAGTAGTAAACATCTATTTTTTTACGTGCACCAATCTTTTTTTACGTGCACCTTTGTAAAAAATATATTCTTTTGAACGAAAATGGGGTGAGTTAGACTTAAATCATGTGCGTGAGAGTAGATACAGAATGGGGGTATTGGATAACTGGCTCAGTTTTTGGCGAACCCGAGGGGTGAGCCAGAAAGTATACCAGTGAGCTAGAACCACCATTTTGTATCTACTAACGTTATCATTTACCATTTCAATGAATGTATGTATCATCATATCTTAAAAGACTAGAATTTCAATACCGTCCTGCGCTGTTATGTACCGATACGGAAGAGTGAGGGAGAGAGAGAGAGAGAGAGAGTGAAGGGGAGAGGAGGGAAAAGCAGGTTGAAGTGAGAGGAAAACAACGCACTCTGCAAGTACTTATGTTTCCTGTTGTCAAGCAACTAAAAATTGTATTTTTGAAAACAATGCCAAGAACGCAAATTAAAGTTAGAAGAAAAGAATTATTTGAATGTTTAAAGGTAATACGAAAAAGTAAAATGTGCAAATATCAAAGACTCATATCTTAAAATCGTGCATAAATGTAGAATTTGCACTCCGTATTTAGCAAAGCCGTTTCTAAAATGTGTACTCGTAAAAACCCTTGCATATGTATAACTAAATGATAACCAGAACCATTTTCTAAAACCATGCATCGCCCATGAAAAAAATAAGAAATTAAAAGTCATTACCATAAAAAATTTTTTAACGTTGTCCCTATGATGTAAAGGGTGAAAACTATTAAAATTAAATTCAATAAAATGTGACGATATTAGGATAGCAGTGCCCTTTGCTGGGCCGTAACGTGGACGCGTCGTTCCATATTGTCGCTGCGTCCGTCACCTGCCACTTCTCTCCAAGTCTACCTTTGTTCATTTCACTGGGGTATCAGACCGTCGAAAACACGGAAAAAGGAACCCCGGGAGGAACCATTCTGATCATTCAGCACATTTACAGGATCCAGTATGCTGAGTATGTGAATTTCAAGTTCTTTCAGTACTTTATATCTAGTATCTGTACCTTATCTGCTCCATGCAAAATTGCAGGATTCCTTGTGTGCATTGAATCGACTGTTTAGAAGTGGCCAAGGGTCCGCCGATGGCTGTCTCATATGCTGCGGAGATGTGAGTGTTGCTTGAGTCTAGTCTCAAAAACTAATCCTGTGTGCCCTATGTACATCGTTCGACGGTCACTACACTTGATCTAATCCCGAACTTGTAAACACATTCTTGTTAATATTAATGTTGGGACAAAGTTATATTTTAAGTTGCTTTTCTGTGCGGATATGAACGAGGGCTATTTGGAAAGTAGGTTCGGACCGGCTGAGAAATGGAAACCGCTGTCAAAATAAAAAATGTTTTATTTTCAACAGTTAGCCTTCGAGCCACGATATTTGTAGTAGCACTGTACCAACTTTCCAGTACGCTCGTCATATGCTAATATACAGTTCGTTGTCTTTTTCAAAACGTTGTCTACATAGCCAGCGGTTCATATGAGCAGAGATTAAACTGAGTGGGAGCTAACTACAGGCTGTAGGGCAAGTGATCAAACACTTCCCATCGAAAACGCAGCAGGAGGATTTTTATTGCCCCTGAAAAGTGCGGTCGAGAATTGCCACGAGGAATGAACCAACGACAGTTATGTTGTGTGGGCTGCATGACATCAGATGAAATCTCTCATCAGACCCTCATACTTACCGAAGACATTATTCTCTTGGCATTTTCCCCGTGCTCACCGTGTGCTCAGAACTGAAAAGAGCGACGTGACGCAATCGACGGGCATATTAGAGTCACTTTCCAATATAAGTGCAAAAATTCAAGGGATTTTCACAGTGTTTTTCTTTTCGTGAGCGATCGGAAATTACTTACTGAACAGTCCTCATATGTTGTCTTCGCTGCCAAGAAAATATTTCACAATTTTATGGAACACATGACCGCGACACGTCATTGTCGCATTTGGCATTTTTTCATTCTTAGTATATAGTTTCTACTGCTTCTTACTGGTGGCGTTTGCCCACGTGCTGTGGGTTCACTCGTAGCGTGTAACTACAGCATACAGTCCGCAGTTCGTGGTATAGTGGAGTGTTCGGTCAGAGGGTTAGCTGCCCTCTGTAATAAAAAAACCGAGTCAACGGCTCAACACTGAACTTTAACGGGTGTCATGGGACATCCGCAACGAACAAAATCGAATAAAATGAGAACAACAAAAAAAGTGGCTAACGTTGCTACCTTTGGATCAAGGGGTCCTGCGTTCGATTCCCAGTCGGGTTGGAGATTTTTCTCTGCCCAGGGACTGGTTCTTTGTGTTGTCCTCATTATTCCATCATCATTCGTGAAAGTGGCTATATTGGACTGCTTACAGATTGGCAATTTGCACGGAGGCTAATGACTGCGCAGTTGAGCGCCCCACAAACCAAACATCATCATACGGCAAACACCACCAGTAAGAAGGAGGGAATCACGGAATGAAACTGGAGGCGACAAACTAAAAGTAGTAGGATTAGTTTCGCTGTTTCGGCAGTGAAATGAGTAATGATGGCCAAAATAGAGAGGTAGCAATGAAACAATCTTTTCTTCTGGTCAGTTTCGGTTGAAAAATGCGGAATATTCACATTCAGCCTCTACAGTTTCATGAAGTTCGGACAGGCGGCGACGCTATAGAGAGCCCTCAAACTGGAATGTTCCCTGTTGGTAGTGATGACACACTCCTTCACTCGTGCCTTTGGTATACTCAAAGGAGTGTGCCCGCTGAGTTCCTAGCTGCCTAACAGAAGATCAGAAAGAGCAACTAAGGACTATCTGTGCAAAACTGCTTCGGCGATATGACGCTGATCGTGACAATTTATTGTCGACCATCGTCACAGGCGATGAGACATAAGTTTATCCCTTTGAACCGGAAACAAAACGGCAGTCCATGCAGTGGCACCATAGTCTACCACCTCTCCTCCGAAGAAAAGATTCAAGGCCTCACCCGCGGCCAGTAAAGTCATGGCGACGGTCTTCTTGGACTTAACTCGGTTTGATGTCTTCCCTCATGGTTCAAAGATCAACTCTGAAGTGTACTGTGCTACCCTCAGAAAACTGAAGAAACGACTTCAATTTATTCGTCGCCATGTAAATGGAAATGAACTTCTCCTTCTTCATGACTATGCAAGGCCTCACACACGTCTTCGCAACCTTCATTGGACTGTTCTTCCTCATCCACCATACAGCCCAGATCTCGCACGTTCCGACTTCCATCTGTTTGGCCCAATGAAGGTTGCACGCCGTGGGAAGCAGTACGTGAGGTTACCATGGAGCAAGATGTTGACTCCAACGTCGACCAATAGTGTGGTACCATGCCCTCCACTGAGGTGGAATCAGGCCTTTGCATTGAAAGGAGATTACGGTGAAAAATAGGGTTTTAGAGCGAAAATAGTGAGAAATAATAGGATGTACTGGAATCCTGAATAAAACAAACCTGCTTTCAGAAAATATGTGTTTCATTACTTATTGAACGACCCTCCTAAAATACGCACGGACTGAAAAAGAAGATTTTGTTAGTATTTAATATAAAACTATCGTTAGAAAGTCTTCTTTGAAGGGAGCTGCCTAGAGTATAGCCTAGTACGGAACGTGAAGAATAAGCAGTTCAGACAATCAGCGAATAGAAGTAATCGAAATGTGGTGCTACAGAAGAACGTTGAAAATGTGCTTGTTGGTTTTACAGGTTAATTAATGAAAACGTACTGAATCGAATGGGGGAAAATTGTGGCACAAATTGACTAAAACAAGACTTTGGACATATCCTGAGGCGTGAAGAACTCCTTACTCTGGTAATGGAGGCAAATGTGGAGGTAAAAACTGTATAGGCATGAGAATGGGAAACAGGTTTAAATGAACGCAGGTTGCAGCAAGTATTTGCAGATAAATCAAACCAGTCTTTGGACTGGACAAGCACAGAAATGACAACAATATCAATTGCATGTGTGACTTAGGCTCGTCACTACCCATCCTGAGATACGGTAAAGTCGCCCAATACGCAAAGGTGTTTCCGTGAATAATCAGGCTATGCTGCAGAGCAATAAAATGTCAGATCAACCAGTGCACTGGTGGCGTGTGCAACGCGCCGAGAAGCGAACAGAGCGCCGTATCGCAGCAGTCGCCGTTTTCCTCTTTTTTCCTCTCTTTTTCCGTCCACGGTCGCACAGTGAGCGAGAGAGGGAAAGAGAGAGCAAGATAGAGAGAGGGGGGGGGGGGGGGAGGGAGGTCGCGGTGCGTCACACGAGCCAAGTTAGAGTGGCCATTGGGCGGCGATCAGCGTTATCTGCGAGATACGGGCCCCTGGGGATACGGGCCTCCAGCCGTGTTATCTGCGGCCACATAAAGAGCGGCCCACACACACGCACACACACTTGGAGCTGCACGGTGCACGTGCTCGCTGGTGGCAGAGATATGCGGCGCTGCATAATGCTCTCTACCTACTGCACTACTGCCAACTGAGCAACAGATATAGCATTTGTAGGAGCACTCTTTTGTGCGATTGAAAGACAGGGTTGATGTAAGACACAAGGCGTTACTTTACCACTGTAGGAGAACGGGCTTTCCTCGTGAACAACAAAATCAAAATCAGGAATAACTTCACGTTTTTATTGTCCTGATATACAGGGAGTAAATTTTAAGTTGACAAACCAGACTTACTCGAAAAATAAGCTTCACACGAAAAAATATGTAGAATCCGAAGTTGATTATTTTGGACGGGGACATCTGCTGGTGCTAAAATTAGTCCGCCACCCCAGCCCTCTGGCGGTGGGGCGGGAGGCCACTTTAAAATTTCAAATGGGAAGCCCAATTTTTTATTTCAGAATCTGATTCTACATAAAAAAACTACGTACATTTTGTCTTAAACATTTGTTTTGATTCTTGGTAGTTGGCGCTGTAGTTCAAGAAAATCCATGTTTTCATTTTTTCGTGATAAATGGTTATGGACAGATAAAAAATACCTATTGACTCTATAAATTTTGATTCGGTAAAACTAAAACTCTCCCTTTCTCCCTTTAGGGTGGGGTTTGAGAGAGATGAATCAGAGTTTTACAAATGTTGACGCAAATATTAATTTTTTCCGCAGATTCGGATAAGTTTCGTTTGTTTCGTGGTTATGAGGCCACACAACTTTTAATTATCAAACGAATCATCTGACTAGCTAACTAACTAACCAAACATCCTCCTTACTAACGAGTGAACTCATTAACTCACAGAGTGAACAAAGTAAAAGACAACCTGAGGAAAAGACCAACCCACTCGCTAACTAAAGATGAACGTATTCCCGTTTAAGATTTGGTGGTCCTGAAAAGGAACGATTGCTTTCGTTTTATTGTTCATTATTTGCAAATACTTGCTTGTAAATGAATTTTTTATTTATTCGTAACCATTTTCCACGCAAAAAATGAGAACATCGATTTTCTTGAATTACAGTGCCAACTACAAAGAATCAAAACAAATGTCTAAGACAAAATGTATGTAGTTTTTTTATGTAGAATCTGATTCTGCAATAAATAATGGGACTTCCCCGTTTGAAATTTTAAAGTTGCCTCTCGCCCCACCCCCAAGGGGCTGGGGTGGCGGGCTAATTTTAGCACTAGCAGATGTCCCCCTCGAAAATAATCAACTTTGGATTCGACAAATTTTTTTCATGTGAAGCTTATTTTTCGAGTTATTCTGGTTTGTTAACTTAAAATTTAGACCCTGTATATTGATCAAAAGCATAAGTAACACGTCAAATTTATCAGCGGAATAGTTTTGGTAATAGGAGTTTTTAAGGTAGACATGTTCTGCATTCCTCTCCAGAGAAGATAATTTCGAGTACCATGAAATCATTCAACTTCTTTTTGGGCTGAATATGAGGTTTATGAGAGAACTGAACGTACTTTCAACAGTAGAATAAAGGGCGATTGGATTCAAGTAGAATAAAGGAAGTCTGGATTCAGACATTAAATTGTAGATAATCCACGCCAAGGACGTCCTATACCTTCAAAGAGAGATGAAATCACCGAAATAGCACTACCGAAAGCCAAGTAGAGATAGCTCTGCCTGAAGTCAGGATAGCTGTTGGAAACTGTGAAGCGTCAACGACGGTAGTAAAACATTATTACAGTTCAGGCATTGATTATCAATGTTTGCAGTCGTCGTTCTCCCGCACAAGCGTCGACTGTTGCTCCTTCAGCAGCGTGTTGGATTCTAGCTAACGACCGCCGAGTCATTGCAGCAGCTGCGCACCAAGGAGTACCTGTCAGCGGCCCTGGCACCGTGGCGGGTTCATTTCGGACTGGCTGCTAGAGTGGATTCGCTCCCACTCCAAATTCTACGATGAACCTTAGCGACCCATCCACGATTCACTCGTTGTCGGTAGTTGTGAGGTCTGTTGATATCCTCCTTAACCCTGTTAAGTGTTAGATCCGAAAGCGCTTGAGTGTTGAACAGAAACGCGGACCGCATGAGACTTTGTTGCTGGCTTACACACATACACACACACACACACACACACACACACACACACACAAACAAACAAACACAGTACCGGAGCATACCGTGACGGTCGGTTCCGCCATCAATAGAGAGCAGATGGCAGCAACGCAAGTTCATCAGGTGAAGGCCAGATGTGGAACGGGTCCTCCCAGATGGCCCGTCGGTATCAATGTGTGTCTGAATCAGAAGAGATTCTCTCTTCTTCCGAGAGGCTAATAGAAGTGGTAAATGCTGCCAGTCTTGCTTGCAAGATGAAAGCAGAGCTGACCATTGGCAGCATAGTCGACAGGATCGATTGCGGACCTCTGGTACAGAGCCGAGTGGAGGGTCTGAATCAGAGATTCAGACGGTTCTGCGACCGTGTAGGCTGCAGATACCTCGACTTGCGCCAAAGAGTGGTTGGGTTTCGGGTTTCGATGAATAGGTCAGGTATCCACCATGCGCAGGAGGCGGCTACACGGGTAGCAGGGGCTGTGTGGTATGGACTGGACGGTTTGTTAGGTTAGAGGGTCTCAGAAAAACACAAGAAGGGCTTCAGACACAAAGGGTGCTGTGGTATACACCACTTCTAACAAACACCGAACAACGCGCCCCAGTACGCGGCCGCCAAATACATCGCTGGCCGCACTTCTCTGGGCGTCCCGCTGCTTCCATCGCTGGCCGTCTTCACACGCACGCTCCCTTACGTGGCCGAGAAATACATCGCTGGCCGCACTTCTCCGGGCGGCTCGCGGCTACCATCGCTGGCCGCCTTCGCGCGCGCGCGTTGTCAGCACACAGCAATTGGCTACGCCAGGAAACATTGCGATTGGTTTTCCCTGGAAAACAGCGACCCCAGCCGACGGCTCCATTAACTAGCAAGCCTTATATAAACCCGGCCGCCGCCGCAAACGACAGTTCTCATCGGGAAGTGCAGTACGCCGTGTTTCAGCTGCTTGTGGATGACTCGCCGCACCACTCGAGGTTACCTGGCTGCTCGGCGGAAAATCTTGCGACTTCACTTGGAGAGACTGAACTTCACTGGACTTGGGAATAATTACGGGACGTGCACCCCATCATGCACATTCGGACATTGGTATAACCAAACTTTAATTCTGCATTACTTCTGAGTGTGAGCTAGGGTAGACGCTTGGCTAACATAATTGTTAAAAAGTGATTTGTGATTTAATAAACCAGACTGAAGAGGTTATTGTGTTATTCCTGGTTATAACACAATAAAACGGCGACGAGCACGCACCAGGAGACGTTGGAAGATCTCCTCAAAAAACTTCTCCAGCAGCAGGGCGAGAGCCACAGGCTGCTACTCAACACCCTCCGGCCACTTATACAAGGGTTCATGCAGACGCAGACCATGCAGCAAGTACCGCCGTTTCCGTCTTTCGAAGAAACGTTAGAGGACTGGGAAGCCTACGAATCCCGATTGCTGGAACATTTCCATGCTTTCAAGGTAACTGAAGTTGGCTTGATGAAATCTTTGTTTTTGTCTAGGTCTAAACCTGAGATTTATCGGCTCTTGTGCAAACTGGCCCCCTTATCAAAACCTTCGGAGCTAACTTTTGCCGAGATTTGCTCGTTGCTCACCAAATATTACCAGCGCCATACCCATGTTATTTCATCTCGAGTCGCCTTTTACCAATGCAAGAAACAGCCGAATCAGACGCATAGAGAGTGGGCAGCAGAATTGCAAGGCTTGGAGCGACAATGTCACTTTGTTATCTCTAAAAATAAGGACTCCTAAGCCGAAGAAATGATCCGGGACATGATAATCAGGGATACGCCAGACAGGGAGTTCCAACATGAGGCCCTTCAGCTCGTCGACCCCTCATTGGATAAAGTCTTGGACTTGGCACAAAGCTTCGAGGTGACCCGTGCAGCAGGCAACAAACTAGAATCATGGGTCGACATTGCAGCAGTCAATGTAAACACATCAGAGCCGGTGGCTAAGGCCCGCCCGAATGATGATTCCGAAATAGCGATAGTGGGGGCAGGCCGCCGGTCCACTCAGCAGACCCGTCCGCCACCTCGGTCCAACCGCTCAAACCGGTCGTGGGTGCCAAAACGTTTGCCATCATGTCCTGATTGTTTTAAAAAACATCAGCGAGATGACTGTCCTGATCGATGGGCCTTTTGCTACAAATGTTCTTCCGAGGGCCATTTAGCTTCTGTGTGTCTAAAGTCCCGCCGGCCGCAGCAACCTTCGGATCTTCCGATGGATGTTAATCTGATCGCCGCTATTGATCATCAGGAGACCACCAATAGGCTTTTTATTGAAGTCCTGATTGCGAAAAAAACCGATTCAATTACAGGTCGACACTGGCGCAGCAGTGAGCATTCTAAATTACGCCACGTATTTGAGACTTGGCGCTCCTCCCTTGCACGACACGCAGCGGCGCCTCATGGTGTATGGCAAACATTCCATTCCAGTCCGCGGTCAAGTCGACTTGCCGACGACATACCGGAATGTCACCCGCCAGGTCACCTTCTTAGTCGTTAACAGGGATTCCTCTGAGAATTTATTTGGGCTGGACGCATTTCGGAAATTTGGTTTTTCAATCGACTATTCTGTGAATTTGGTGTCGGACGAGGTTCCGTACTCGGATCTGGACAGGCTTCACTGAAACGGAATGCGCGGCCTCGGTATTTTCGTGCCCGTGCCGTTCCTTTAGCTCTCAGAGATCAAGTGAAGAAGGAGTTGGACCGCCTCACGGCAAGTGGCGTTCTTGAGCCTATTCCTTCTAGTCAGTGGGCTACTCCCCTCGTCGTTGTACGGAAGCCGTCAGGGCGGCTCCGTCTCTGCGGCGACTTTAAAGTAACAGTTAACGCCCAATCAGAGATCGAGACATATCCTATTCCAAAGCCGGAGGAGTTGCTGACCAAAGTGAGGGGTGGAAAATTCTTCTCGAAAATAGACCTCGCTGAAGCATACCTACAACTCCCACTTGATGCCGCATCTCAGCAGTTCCTGACCCTCAACACACCGCACGGGTTATATCGTCTGAAACGGCTTATGTTTGGGATAGCCAGTGCCCCTGCTGTTTTCCAGCGGTTTTTGGAACAATTAGTCCTTAAAGTGGATGGATGCATTAACTATTTGGACGACATCGTGGGGTCGGGTCGTACGACGGAGGAACACCTTCACTACCTGCATTCTTTATTCCATGTCTTACGGTAGGCTGGCCTAAAATGTAGGAAAGAAAAGTGTTGTTTTTTTCCAACCTGAAATTGAGTACCTGGGCCACGTCATCTCCTGTTCGGGTGTTCGTCCGTTAGCGAAACATACAGAAGCCATCATCAAGCTGCCACGACCTACAACGCTAACGCAAGTTCGTTCCTTTCCGGGGAAGATTTCATATTACCGAAAATTCTTACCCGCGGCTGCGACGGCAACTGCCCCCTTGTCTCAGTTATGCAAAAAAGGGGTTCCTTTCGAGTGGACGCCGGCATCCGACCGCGCCTTCCACAGGTTGAAGTCCTAATTACTGCAGGCTCCGTGCCTCGCACGTATGACCCTACTAAGCCAATCGTCATTGCAACGGATGCCTCGGATACAGGCATCGGGGCGGTCCTGGCTCACAGGGAGGCAGATGGGTCGGAGCATCCTGTGGCCTATGCATCGAAAACATTAACCGATACGCAACGCCGGTATTCCCAAATTGAAAAAGAGGCACTGGCCATCATCTTCGCCTTAAAGAAGTTCCATGTTTTTGTGTATGGTACAAAGTTTCACCTCATTACGGATCACAAACCCCTCATATCGTTATTCAATCCTGCAGCGAAGATCCGTGACCGGACTGCTCACCGTCTTCAGCGCAGGGCTTTGTTTTTGGCACGATACCAGTATGAAATCCACTTTCGCAACACAACCGAGCATGCCAACGCTGATGCCCTCTCCCGCCTTCCATGGGGACCGAATTTGGATTTCGACAAAGAGGAAATTCTGTGTTTTCACGTAGACGAAGAAGCACAGGCCGCAGTAGAGGCATTTCCAATTACCAGCTCTCGAGTAGCGGACGCAACCAGTAACGACGAGGTGCTCCGATAAGTCTGTCGTCACGTGCGTAATGGATGGCCCGAACGACCGCCTCCCACGGCTTCTTCCGCGTTTCGTCAGTTCTTTACTGTCTGCCATTAGCTTCAGTTGGTTGACGGGGTCCTTCTACTGCTTTCGGACGACGGACATCCAATGGTCGTCATTCCGCAGTCTTTACGTCAGCACGTTCTGCACCTGTTACACCAAGGTCATTGGTTGATATCTCGGACTAAGCTTTTGGCTCGCCGGTTCACATACTCACGCAGACGTGTCTCTCCTGCCAACGCCAGCAGGCAGCTCCTTTGCCTCTTGGCCACCATGTGCTCGCCCTTGGGAACGGGTGCACGTTGATTTTGCTGGGCCGGTGTTTAATGCCATGTTTTTTATTATCGTCGACACATATTCCAGGTTTCCATATATTGTCCGCTGCAACTCCGTTTCCACCTCCACCACTATTGCAGCCTTAGAAAAAATATTTGTCATTGAAGGTCTGCCGGAGGTTCTCGTCTCGGATAACGGTCCGCAGTTCCGCAGTGAGGATTTTCGGGTTTTTTGTGCCCGGCATGGCATTCGCCACATTCCGACGGCCCCCTTCCATCCTGAATCTAATGGCGAGGCAGAGAGGATGGTCCGCACCTTCAAAACGCAGATGAAGAAATACCTCCAGGATCACTCCCCCGACGCATCTCTTACTTTTTTCTTGAGCAGTTACAGGTCCACGCCCATCGGAGATAAAATCCCGGCGGAACTTCTTCACGGACGGCAGCCCCGGACCCTCTTGAATCTGCTTCTGCCGACACCTCGGTTGGCTCCGTCGTTGTCTGCTTCCCGTTTCCGCCCACGTACTCTAGTGCGGACGAAGGGATTCGGCCGACAACCAGCCTGGATTCCGGCCACCATCATCCAGGGCAGGGGCAGGAAAGTCTTCCGGGTTCAACTTCCCGACCAGGAGGTTCTTCGACATGCCAATCAGCTTCGCCCTCGCCTGCCTTCCCAATCGTTTTTCTCCTCCCCCCCTCCTCCTCACGTTCCCTACTTCCCCGGATTCCCCACGCCAACCAGAGGAGGACACGCCAGGGTGGTCCTCCAAGTTCGCCCCCGGTCGGCTCACGGACGACGCCTCCCAGCCAGAGCTTCTTTCCCCGGACGCGGACCAGACCCAGCCACAGCCAGCCGGGGACTCCGAGGTCTCCCCCGATCGCCACCCCCAGGTCACTCCAGATGCCGATGAAGACATGCTACTGGTTCCTCCTGCACGGCCTCCTCTGCTGCCGCGGTCCGCGCGCTATAACCTACGCCCCCGGCAGGGGCGTTTTCGCCCGTATGCTCCTGTGCCCAGTCTCACCGTCGACGTCGAGGTTTCGGAGGAGGAGGACGCCATGGACGTGGCGTTCATCCGCAGCCAATGTTTCCACGCTTCCCCACGGGGGAAGGGGTGTGGTATACACCACTTCTAACAAACACCGAACAACGCGCTCCAGTACGCGGGCGCCATATACATCGCTGGCCGCACTTCTCTGGGCGGCCCGCTGCTTCCATCGCTGGCCGTCTTCACACGCACGCTCCCTTACGTGGCCGAGAAATACATCGCTGGCCGCACTTCTCCGGGCGGCTCGCGGCTACCATCGCTGGCCGCCTTCGCGCGCGCGCGTTGTCAGCACACAGCAATTGGCTACGCCAGGAAACATTGCGATTGGTTTTCCCTGGAAAACAGCGACCCCAGCCGACGGCTCCATTAACTAGCAAGCCTTATATAAACCCGGCCGCCGCCGCAAACGACAGTTCTCATCGGGAAGTGCAGTACGCCGTGTTTCAGCTGCTTGTGGATGACTCGCCGCACCACTCGAGGTTACCTGGCTGCTCGGCGGAAAATCTTGCGACTTCACTTGGAGAGACTGAACTTCACTGGACTTAGGAATAATTACGGGACGTGCAACCCACCATGCACATTCGCACATTGGTATAACCAAACTTTAATTCTGCATTACTTCTGAGTGTGAGCTAGGGTAGACGCTTGGTTAACATAACTGTAAAAAAGTGATTTGTGATTTAATAAACCAGACTGAAGAGGTTATTGTGTTATTTCTGGTTATAACAGGTGCAGGCCGAACACAGGAAGAACGTAGATACAGGAACTATCGGTATAAGAGTTGTAAATTGTCGGTAGCTGTCTTGGGAGAGCACCAGAGCTCCAAGTGCTAACAGGAAGAACTGATGCTCAAATTTTTATGGCCACTGAAAGCGGGCTGAAGCCGGAGATAAGCTCAGCCGAAATTTTTGCGAAGAACCTACCGGTGTTCCGAAAGTATAGGCTAAACACGGTTGGCGGTGGCGTGTTTGTTGCTGTTAGAAGTAATTTAAGTTGTCACGAAATTGAAGTAGATACTTCCTGTGAGTTAGTATGGGCAGAGGTCATTGTTGGCAACCGGAATAAAATAATAATTGGATCGTTTTACCGACTTCCCAACTTAGATGATACAGTTGATGAAAAGTTCAAAGAAAACTTGAGTTTGATTTAAAACACGTACCCGACTCATAGGAGTATAGTTGGTGGTAACTTTAATTTATCCTCGATGTGTTGGCGAAAATACATGATTAATTTCGGAGGTATCCATAAAACATCATCCGAAATTGTGCTAAACGCTTTCTTTGAAAATTATTTCGAGCAGTTAGTCCATGAGCCCACGCGAATAGTAGAAGGTTGTGAAAACACACTTGACCTCTTAGCAAACAAATAATTCCGAACTAATAACGAGCATCAAGACGGATACAGAGATTAGTGAACACATTGTTGTCGTAGCGAGATTGAATATTGTAACCCCAAAATCCTCCAAAAAATAAACGAAAAAAATGACTATTCAAAAAAGGAGATAAAAATTCACTCGACGCCTTTCTGAGAGAATTTCCACTCCTTCCAAATTAATAATATAAGTGCAGACCAGATGTGGCTTGAATTCAAAGAAATAGTATTGGCCAGCAATTGAGAGATTTACACCAAATAAATTAACAAACGACGGAGCTGATCCTCGTTGGTACACAAAACGGGTCCGAGCACTGTTGGAGGAACAACGAAGCAAACATGCCAAATTTAAACAGACGCAAAGTCCCCAAGATTGGCGATCTTTTACAGAAGCTCGAAATTTAGTGCGTACTTCAAAGTGAGATGCTTATAACAGTTTCCACAACGAAACTTTGTCGCGAAACCTGGCAGAAAATCCAAAGAGATTCTGGTCGTATGTGAAGTATGTTAGCGACAAGAAACAATCAATGCCTTCTCTGCGCTATAGCAATGGAGGTACTATCGAAGACAGTACTGCCAAAGCAGAGTTACTAAGCCTTCCGAAATTCTTTCACAATAGAAGACGAAGTAAATATTCCAGAATTCGAATTAAGAACAGCTGTCAACATGAGTGACGTAGAAGTAAATATTCTCGGAGTAGTGAAGCAACTTAAATCACTTAATAAAACAAAGTCTACTGGTCCAGACAGTATACCAATTATGGTCCTTTCAGAGTATGCTGATGCATTAGCTCCATACTTAACAATCATATACAACCGTTCGCTCGACGAAAGACCCGTACCCAAAGACTGGAAAATTACACAAGTCACACCAATATTCAAGAAAGGTAGTAGGAGTAATCCACTTAATTACAGGCCCCTATCATTAACATCGATATGCAACAAAATTTTGGAACACATGTTGTGTTCGAACGTTATGAAGTACCTCGAAGAAAACGGTCTATTGACACACAGTCAACATAGATTTAGAAAACATCGTTCCTGTGAAACACAATTAGCTCTTTATTCACATGAAGTGCTCAGTGCTATTGACAAGGGATTTCAGATCAATTCTGTATTTCTGGATTTCCGAAAGGCTTTTGACACTGTACCACACAAGCGGCTTCTAATGAAATTGCGTGCTTATGGAATATCGTCTCAGTTATGTGACTGCATTTCTGATTTCCTGTCAGAGAGGTCACAGTTCATAGTAATTGACGGAAAGTCTTCGAGTAAAACAGAAGTGGTTTCTGGCGTTCCCCAAGGTAGTGTTGTAGGCCCTTTGCTGTTCCTTATCTACATAAAAGATTTGGGAGACAATCTGAGCAGCCGTCTTAGGTTGTTTGCAGATGACGTCGTCGGTTATCGATTAATCAAGTCTTTAGAAGATCAACTGAAAAACGATTTAGAAAAGATATCTGAATGGTGCTAAAATTGGCAGCTGACCCTAAATAACGAAAAGTGTGAGGTCATCCACATGAGTGCTAAACGGAATTCCTTAAACTTCGGTTACACGATAAATCAGTAAAATCTAAAGGCCGTAAATTCAACTAAATACCCAAGAATTACAATTACCAACAACTTAAATTGGAAGGAACACACAGAAAGTGTTGTGGGGAAGGCTAACAAAAGACTGCGTTTTATTGGCAGGACATTTAGAAAATGTAACAGATCTAGTGAGGAGACTGCCTACACTACGCTTGTCCGTCGTCTTTTAGAATACTGCTGTGTGGTGTGGGATCTATACGAGATAGGACTGACGGAGTACATCCAAAAAGTTTAAAGAACGGCAGCACGTTTTGTATTATTGCGAAATATGGGAGGGAGTGTCACTGAAATGATACAGTATTTGGGCTCGATATAATTAAAAGAAAGGCGTTTTTCATTGCAACGGGAATCTTCTCACGAAATTCGAATCATAATCTTTCTCCTCCGAATCCGAAAATATTTTGTTGACACAGACCTGCATAGGGAGAAACGATCACTGTGATAAAATAAGGGAAATCAGAGCTCGTGCGGAAAGGTGTTCGTTCTTTCTGCGGGCTATATGGGATAGGAATAATAGAGAATTGTGATTTGCAGAGCATCCATGTAGATTTAGATGTAGATGTACATCTTTGGTTGGTTCATAGGCTGTGCTGCATCATCTGGGACAAAGATTCACGACAATATCGTAATTGTGGGATATAATGCTATTACTGGGAATGCGAGCGATCCCAGTGATCGACTCAAGACGAGAGCTAAAGAGCTGCAGTATTTGAAGAGAGCTAGCGGGAGGCTATAACGCAAGGCTCAGTCCGTAATCACAAGCTGCAACACGCTCGCGAATAGAACAGTGATCCAGAAAGTGTAGAATAAATATCTTTATTTCCATCTACTATCCTACAATAGTGACAAAACGTTTGTGTCGTTGTAGCTACTGTACTGCAGTTTGTTATGAACAGTGCCGCTGTTAACGAGATGACTCCGCCGACCCTGTGGCTATGCGTATACCATATTTTAAATATGTACGGCGATGCTAAGCTGATTTTGTGTTTACCTTTAGACGATGTCACTATGGCTTCATCATACACTTTACCACCAAAAGTATCCGGACATCGGGCTGAAAGTGACTTAAAAATTCGAGGCACCCTCCATCGGTAATGCTGGAATTCAGTATGATGCTGTCCGACCCTTATCCTTGATGACAGTTCCACTCTCGCAGGCATACGTTCAGTCAGGTGCTGGAAGATTTCTTGCGGAATGGCAGCCCATTCTGCACGGAGTGCTGCACTGAGGAGAGATATCGATGTCGGTCGGTGAGGCCTCGCACGAAGTCGGCGTTCCAAAACATCCCAAAGGCGTTCTATAGGATTCAGATCAGGACTCTGTGCAGTCCAGTCCATTACAGGGATATTATTGTCGTGTAACCACTACGCCACAGGCCGTGCATTATGAACAGGTGCTCGATCGTGCTGAAAAATGCAATAGCCATCCCCGAATTGCTCTTCAACAGTGGAAAGCAAGAAGGTGCTTAAAAAAACAACGTAGACCTGTACTGTGATAGTGCCATGCAAAAAAAACAAGGGGTGCAAACCCCCTCCATAAAAAACACGACCACACGATAACACCACCGCCTCCGAATTTGACTGTTGGCCTTACAGACATTGACAGATGACGTTCACCGGGCATTCGCCATACCGACACTCTGCTATCGGATCACCACATTGTGTACCGTGATTTGTCACTCCACAAAACGTTTTTCCACTGTTCAACCGTCCAATGCTTACACTCCTTACACCAAGCGAGACGTCGTTTGGCATTTACCGGCGTGATTTGTGGTTTATCGACCATGAAATCCAAGTTATCTCACCTGCCGCCTAGCTGTCATTGTACTTGCAGTGGATCCCGAAGCAGTTTGGAATTTCTGTGTGATGGTCTGGATAGCTGTCTGCCTATTAGACACTATGACCCTCTTCAACTGTTGGCAGTTTCTGTCAGTCAACAGACGAGGTCGGCCTGTAGGCTTTTGTGCTCTACGTGTCCCTTCACGTTTCCACTTCACTATCACATCGGAAACAGTGGACATAGGGATCTTTAGGTGTGTGGAAATCTCGCGTACAGGCGTATGACACAAGTGACACCCAATCATTTGACTGCGTTCGAATTTCGTGAGTTCAGCGGAGCGCCCCGTTCCGCTCTCTCACGATGTCTAATGACTACTGATGTCGCTGATATGGAGTACCTAGCAGTAGGTGGCAGCACACTGCACGTAATATAAAAAACGTTTACTTTTGGGGGTGTCCGGATATTTTTGATGGCATAGTGTATTAGGACATGTTTTAAAACACGTATGCCTCGTTATATTTAAATCGCATGTTTTTCACGCGTACGTCATTCATACTTCTCATTATGGCCTGTTCTATTAAGATATGGGCAATGTACTAACTTTATTTGTGTTTCCCCCCATGTTTTGTTGCAGATCTGAAGATGATCATTGTTAACCGAAACCAGTAGTCTAAGGAGCTAACAATTTTGTGATCATGAACGGAAATAAAGAAATTTATTCGATTCGTAATGGCCGCGTGCGTCCTCGTTCTGCTATATCCACTTAACAGGTTTTTAATTGTTGTCATATGCTGAGAATTCTTCCGGGTAGTATGGCCGTGGTCCATGGAACCCTTCAATCCCTGACGTTTCGTCCAAGGCTACGTTTGACATCTTCGGCAAGACTCAGCACAACCAGGAGCACCTCCGAAGATGTCTAACATAGCCTTGGACGAAACGTCAGGGATTGAAGATTTCCAAGGTCCACGACCATACAACTCGGAAGAATTCTCAGCAGCTGAAACATCCGATCGTGAAAGCGTTCATCTTATTTTAATTGTTGTGTCAGTTCCTCGCTGTTTCTCTAGTGAAAGAGACAGAGCTCCTTACAACATGTCTTATGAGCTAACAAATATGCTTGTCTCGCTTCCCTTAGTTTTCTGTCGCTGTCTCCTTTCTACAGAAAGCGTATCCTCACTCAGCAGACGGTGCCGTAATCTGTCGAAGATCTGACCCACTTGCGACATACTGGCGCGCTTCTTGCTTCCGCGTCTGTCTCTGCAGCAGTCGAGTTGGTCTGCGCAAGGTGGAAGAGTTTTAATAAAATTTTGTAATTTCTGTCCCTTTACTATTCCGTGCCGTTACAGTAAGTAGTATGTCAGTAGACGATCAGCGCTAAAAGATGTATAAAATATCTGACGCCATAGGCATGTCAAAAGAAATGATACGGCACATTTTTGCATTAAAAATATTTATGAAAGAAATGTAAGATTTATATGCCAGTCATATACTTGTAGTGTAGCTTGGTGGCTTGAGCACGTGCACGTCAACGGCCGTTTGAAAGTGACGCAAATGCCGAAATCGGCAAATAATGGAAAACAAACAATAATTGCAGTGTCGAAAGCGGGAAATATCTTCATTTCAGAAATTTTATATCTCCGTGCCGTTCTTTCGCGTCAGTCTTGTGCATCACATAACTCACAGTAGCTCTGCCTACCACCTTGGTGACACACTGCAGGGTTATGTAAAGCTACAGAAAGCTTCCAGGTCTCAGTTATCTAGTGGGCTTAGGTGTTGTTTAACGTATTGCCGTCAATATGGATCTATATTCTCAGGTTACGCGTAAAGCAACTGACAATACAAGTGCATAAACCATAAAATTAGATTAATCATCTTTAATTGCCCTACTTATATACACTGAAGTTCCAAGAAAACTGGTATAGGCATGCGTATCCAAATAGAGAGATATGTAAACAGGCAGAATACGGCGCTGCGGATTGTAACGCCTATACAAGCCAACAAGCGTCTGGTTCAGTTGTTAGATAGGTTACGGCTGCTACAATGGCAGGTTGTCAAGATTTAAGTGAGTCTGAACTTGGTGCTATGGTCGGCGCACGAGCGATAGGACACAGCATCTCCGAGGTAGCGATGACGTACGACCATTTCACAAGCGTACTGTAAACATCAGGAATCCGGCAAAACATAAATTCGCCGACATCACTGCGACCGGAAAAAGACCCTGCAAGAACGGAACCCACGACGACTGAAGAGAATTGTTCAACGTGACAGAAGTGCAACCCTTCCGCAAATTGCTTCAGATTTCAATGCTGGACTATCAACAAGTGTGAGCTTTCGAACCATTTAACGAAACATCATCGATATGGACTTTCGGAGCCGAAGGCCCACTCGTGTATCCTTGATGACCGTATGATAGTCGGCCGCAGTGGCCGAGCGGTTCTAGGCGCTTCAGTCCGGAACTGCGCGACTGCTACGATCACAGGTTCGAATCCTGCCTCGGGCATGGATGTGTGTGATGTCCTTAGGTTGGTTAGGTTTAAGTAGTTCTAAGTTCTAGGGGACTGATGACCTCACAAGTTAAGTCCCATAGTGCTCAGAGCCATTTGAACCATTTTTGAACCGCATGACACAAATCTTTACGCCTCGCCTGTGCCCATCATCACCGACATTGGAGTGTTGATGACAGGAGACATTTTGCCTGGTCGGATGAATCTCTTCTGAAATTGTATCGGGCGGATGGACATGTACGGGTATGGAAATAACCTCATGAATCCATCGACCCTGCGTGTAAACAGGGAGCTGTTCAAGCTGGTGGAGGCTCTTTTATGATGTGGGTCTAAATACGGCTCGGAAGTACGTAAGCATCCTGTCATGTCCATTGTGCATTGCGACGGGATTTGACAATTCCAGCAGGACAATGCGACACCCCACATGTTCGTAATTGCTACAGAGCAGCTGCAGGAACACTCTTCTGAGTTTAAACATTTTCTATGGCTACCAAACTCCCCAGACATGAACATTATTGAGCATATCTTGGATGTCTTGCAACACGCTGTTCAGAAGAGATCTCCACCCCCTGATTCTCTCACGGATTTATAGACAGCCCTACAGGATGTATGGTGTCAGTTCCCGCAGGTACTACTTCAAACATTAGTTGAGTCCACGCCATGTCGTGTTGCGCCCCTTCTGCGTGCTCTCGGGGGCCCTACACGATATTAGGCAGGTGTGCCAATTTCTTTCACCCTTCAGAGTAGAACCACATCATACTTTTATTACATGTTCCAATTCAGTGTTTGCGTCCGTGGCTTCTTCACCCATACAGTGTCCGATTTATTTGCTTATCTCCGGTTCCGTGTGACTATCGTAGCAAAAACTAATGTAGAAAAATGTCTTAAAAGCAGCATAATTTTAAAACAAACATAAATAACAAATGAAAAATACAGAGTTTCATGATAGTTTGCTGAAATGGCCCACATCGCAGCAGTTTCTAAAACGTAGCAACGGCTTCTATCCAGAAAAATCTAGAGCTTGTAACTTCGTTGAAGACTTATCTTTAAGATGCAAAAATATACACGGAATCACGAATCAAATGCAATGAAAAAGGGTATGTAATCCATCAAAAACGTCGTGTGTAGTAACTTTGATCAAATGCGCTGGTGTGCAAAACTTACAGACGAAATTAATTTTTGCATGATGTGTCATTGCCAAGTAACAAAAATCAGTGGAACGTGGACGATATTTATATATATAAACTTCTAAAATATGGTACAGAGGAGTGCTGAAAGAAAAACGCGAAGAGAAATGATGATTTTGTTCACAGATAACAATTACTGAAAAGGCGGGAAATGCTCCTTAATATGGTGTGTGATCACCACGGACGGCAGTGCATGTTCGGCAACTTGTTCCAATGCTGGACACAAGGCTGGTAAGGAATGGTTGCGGTAGGGCGTTCGATTCCTCCACAACTGCGACTGGCAACCGCTGGATAATCTTTGCTGCGTTTGGACGTACCGCAACACGCCTTCTCAACGCATCCCACACGTGCTAGATGAGACTTATGATTAGATAACAGACAGGTCAGTCCATTCGCACGTGGGGAAGCAGTACAGCGCCACAGTAACGTTCAGTAATAAGTGGACCGTGTTCAAAGACTCGGAGAGCAGTACGTCCGTGTAATACTATGCTTCCTCAGAGCATAACACCTGAACAACCAAACGATCATATTCGACAGTATTTCTGATGTTGGTGCCTCTCACCATATGAGAACACGTCCAGCACTGTACTTTTCAGTGTTATATTTTTGATGAAAATCATAATACCCGTTTACATAATATGTGTCAGTTATTACAGGGTTTAGTTGTTATTATTTTAGAATAAAGTCATTGTCTTGTACGGATGAATAGTGTCGTGAAGGTAAGATTTAACAAATTTTCTTGCAGCTCGAGCCGCCTCGCGCAGCCTTCGGCTATATTCTGTGCGGTCACTGTAAAGAGTGACCATTGACTGCCTTTTGGTCGTACTATCAGTTACAATCCCTCAATCCCTACCACCCGTTCTATACAGAAACGCAGACCTTTCTCCATTGAGTTTGTGCTGTACCGGATGAAGTGAACCTGCATCAGATATCGAACGCTATACGTGCAGTACTCGTAGAAACTGGCTGCAATAGCTTGTGTGTTTCTCACGCCGTCTCAGAATGAATACATGAGATGGGCACTGTCAAGCGTAGCAAGACGTTTGCTTCCTGATGTTCCGCAGTTCATTTACTGGATAGACGAGATGACTTGTGAAGAGGATCACAGTAATGTTAATTCAGCCTGCAGACCTCACCAATGTTGTCACAATGCCTGAATGGTGGCAAGTAATTCAGGACGTCCAGCCTTTGCAGGGTGCTTTAAGAAAATTTGGCCATATTTCTACAACAGATGCCATGGGTCAAACTACAAACATGTCTTCGGAAATGTCCTCTGTGTTGTTCGGCCAGTTTCATAGACTAAAATACGCATGCGGTATAAACATGTGGTAGCGGTACATCAAATGAACAACCTAACCGTCAAAAATTAGTTCTTTTTCCTGTGCGCCCCACAGAGAATATGCGACAGTGCCCCTGATGTGCAAATTGTGCGAGAGTGCTATTACTAAGTCTGTCTAAAAAGTATCCAGCCTTTGATTTTCCTGCGCAAAACAGAGACGATAGCGCGGCGCCACTGTTCACAGTAAAGGAAGAGACCTCTACTGCGATTTAATGCGGCCCGCCACGAATTCCTCTCAGGTGCTAACCTCTTCATCTCAGAGCAGCACTTGCAACCTACGTCCTCAATTATCAGCTGGATGTATTCCAATTTCCGTCTTCCTCTACAGTTTTTGCCCTCTACAGCTCCCTATAATACCATGGAGCCATTCCCTTAACAGATGTCCTATAATCCTGTCCCCCCTCCTTTTCAGTCTTTCGCACATGTTCCTTTCCTCTCCGATTCTGCGCAGAACCTCATCATTCCTTACCTTATCAGTCCACCTAATTTTCAACATTCGTCTGTAGCACACATCACAAATGCTTCGGTTCACTTCTGTTCCGGTTTTCCCACAGTCCATGTTTCACTATGATACAATGCTGTACTCCAAACGTACATTCCCAGAAATTTCTTCCTCAAATTAAGGCCGGTATTTGATATTAGTAGACTTATCTTGGCCATGAATGCCCTTTTTGCCATTGCTAGTCTGCTTCTCATGTCCTCCTTGCTCCGTCCGTCATTGGTTATTTTACTGCCTAGGTAGAAGAATTCCTTAACTTCATCTACTTCGCGACCATCAATACTAATGTTACGTTTGTCGCTGTTCTCATTTCTACTACTTCTCATTATCTTCGCCTTTCTTCGATTTACTCTCAATCCATACTCTGTATTCATTAGACTGTTCATTCCATTCAGCAGATCATGTAATTCTTCTTCACTTTCAATCTAGATAGCAATGTCAACAGCGAATGGTATCATTGATATCCTTTCACCTTGAATTGTAATTCCATTCGTGAACTTTTCTTTTATTCCCATCATTGCTTCCTCGATGTACAGATTGAACAGTAGGGGTGAATGGCTACATGCATGTCTTACACCCCTTTTAATAGGATCACTTCGTTCTTGATCGTCCACTCTTATTATTCCCTCTTGTCTGTTGTATATATCCTCCCTATAGCTTACTCTTACTTTTTTCAGAATTTCGAGCATCTTGCGCCATTTTACACTGTCGAACGCTCTTTCCAGGTCGACAAATCCTATGAACGTGTCTTGATTTTTCTTTAGTCTTGGTTCCATTATTAACAGCTACCTCAGAATTGCGTCTCACGTCTTACCTTTCCTGAAACCAAACTGATCGTCATCTAGGTCACCTTCAGTTTTCTTTTCCATTCTTCTGCATATTAAGCTTGCAAGCAACTTGGTTGCATGAGCTGTTAAGCTGATTGTGCGGTAATTCTCGCACTTGTCAGCTCTTGCTGTTTTTCGAATTGTGTGAATGATGTTTTTCCGGAAGTCAGATTGTATGTCGCCAGACTCATGCATTCTACACATCTACGTGAATAGTCGTTTTTTTGCCACTTCCCTCAACGATTTTAGAAATTCTGATGGAATGTTATCTATCCCTTGTGCCTTATTTGAACTTAATTCCTCCAAAGCTCTTTTAAATTCTGATTCTAATACTGGGTCCCCTATCTCTTCTACATCGACTCCTCTTTCTTCTTCTATCACATCAGACAAATCTTCCTCCTCATATAGGCTTTCAATGTATTCTCTCCACCTATCCGCTCTCTCCTCTGCATTTAATAGTGGCATACCCGTTGCACTCTTAATGTTATCACCTTTTGCATTGAATGTCACCGAAGGTTTATAACACTTCCGTCTGCTACTGCTATACCATAACCTTAAAGTAGGAGGCATGTCGTGAAATAAAACTATCTAGTTAAAGCAATTATGGTATAAAGCAACAGAGCAGTGTTACCCTCTGAGAGGAATTTTGCTATGTTGAACGTGTAGTACCTAACGGAGGTGGCTTATCGGAAGTGAGAGTCATAATTACATAAATATTTGAACAGTAACAAACAATATTTTTGTTCGGCTATACTGTTTAAAGGATAAGGAAAACGGTCGCCAGCCTAATTAGGCAAGAGAAAGATTAACGTTCTCGTTTAAGAGAGTAGGTATGAGTAACTTTAACGGATAAACACAACCTAGAATTGGCCACACGCGAGTGCAATGAACTCTGACACATACATATGTTTACGGTAAGATTGAAGCTAACAGCTAGAGCAGCACAAACTATTCGCAAAAATATAACAGATACCGAAACACACTAATATTTTCTGGGTTTGTTCAAACTGAATGGTCTTTATAACATTACTAGTAACATTCACTGCAGGATCATTAATTGGACATAGGTTCAGTATTATTGTTCAAACATTTTCCTAACTGGCATGAAATTATAAATGTAGTTCACTGCAAAATTATGAACTGGTCACAGGTTAAGTATCTCTCAACTAAATAGTATTCTGTTTAGAATGAAAGTTAAATGGAATTCACTAACAGGTTATTTCTCACTGTCTTTTGAATCAAGAAATTATTGTTTTCTTAAATAATGGTAAAGGATAACCCGTGGATTTTATTACACTATTAGTATGCACTTTCAATACCCAAAAGAAACAAGTGTTTAGCAAGCATGAGTATGTAACTTTCCATAGATGCAGTTCAAGACTTTTACTACAGTGAGATACAATGTTGACAAATTTACAAGAAACTGACTCACCTTTTAAAATTTACTACAGGCAGCACTATGATCATTAACTAAGGAAAACTTTATAAGCCTCAATTTTAAGAACTTTATTACCACAGTCTTCTACTTACAAGTAAATGATTAAATGGGTAACTTTGAAACTTCACAAAACTACATTTACTGCCTTCCACAATTTCACTAAACCCACAGTAAATCTGAACACTCCCTTCTTAGAAAGGATCAAACAACATTAATTAATGTTCTGAGGCTTTCATTTTTTCCACAAACTAGGACACTCGGTAATCATAGTTTAAATGGAGAGGAACTTGAAAGGTGTTGTGATAGGGACAAAATCAAGGTAGGTACATAAATTCAGTTATAAGTTACCTTATATTTGAGCACACTAAAACATCCAGTAAGCTGATCCTTCACTGTACATCATTATAGTATTCCGTTACAGTGGTTGCGCAATGTGGTGGCAACTGCATGTTGGTAGGTGGATTCGCAGGCAGAATTGCTGGACTCTGGCCCTTCTTGGTGGCGATGATGAATACCAATTCCAGAATCGTTCCAGCTATTTATCCATCCATCCGAGACATTGGAAAGTAGCAGCAAAAAACCTCTCTCGGAACCAGCACAATATGCAATTTCTACATGGCAGCGCACAGTTTGGTAGCTCGTCCCCGACTGACCCTTGTTCCAACTTTTCTACCTAGGCCAACCACAATTTGCGCGCGCTACACAGTTCCATTCCCGAAGGGAACCACACTACCTCTTATACACAGAATAACTAAGAATCCTAAGCGAGGCTCAGCATTTACATAACAGTAACTAAGCATATTAAATAAAACAGAACATTTGCACATATTGACATTTCTACTAAAATTATTCACACAGAAATTACAATTATGTATAGTAAGTTCTGTTCCTTCCAAATGGGACAAAGAATTTAAATGACAGATACACTACTTTGCATAGAACCAAACCATGACATCAAAGTTTGTACAAAGAAAGGAGTATACAATTTTGTGTTATCTATTCAATCATACACATTTACAGAAGCTTTAGAGCTATGGTGTTACAGGTTGTTTTGACTTTCCTCTACGCTGAGTCTATCCTTTCGACAGTCATTTCTTTTCCGATATCTTCACATTTTTCCTGCATCCATTTCGTCTTAGCTTTCCTGCAATTCCTATTTATTTCATTCCTCAACGATTTGTATTTCTCTATTCCTGAGCACTAATTAAGTTAACGATATTTCTGATTCCATCGGGCAGAGTGATATAACTAGTTATAAATCTTGGATGTTATAGAATACTGAAGCTCCAGATTTAAAGCACAGCCCAGGCTAATACAACAAGAACGATAAATATTAATGATTTCAAATGTGGAGTTTATTATAACCTTTTAGTATTACGCAATGCCAAAGGCTCAATTTTTTTTAATTACACTGATGCAATAAATAACAATAAATAGTTACAATCTCCGGCCGGCAGTAAATCGCATGAAGTGAAGGATGTTGCGTACGGTCGGCCAAGCTGGGAAGCAAGCCGGGCTCGCCAATACCGCTTAGTTCTATGGATTCAGAGCACATTCTGAAAAAAAACACACTAAATGCTTCTTCAGTACTTGACACACCACAAGACACAGTAACACAATAACTTATGACAATATGGAGCCCTCCAAATTAGCCTGTATACAATTAATCAACATGAAAAAATGATAAAACGTGTCTGCTTACCTAGAAGCCGGGCACGTTATGAACAGCTCGTGCATATTAAATAAACAAGTTACAACCAGTCTTTCTTTCCTAGGCAAATAAGTAATTATAAAACGCATGTGCCAGTAACAGACATCTGTATTATCAGGTAACATCTTTGTACCAAACTTATTTCAGTTCCCATAGCTGCTACTTACTATTACCGCGGGTAAATCTTGCTGTAACAAGGGAATAAAGCAATACCAATGAATGGTGCGTATATATGAATCAACAACTGATTGTCAGGCACGACCTTCACAAAATATCAACTGACGTAATTCTGAATCGCCTGGCGAAAGAAATTTAAGAAGTATCATGGTACAAACGGAGTACACAGCTGCTACCAGAACTGGCGTGAACGCTGCCAGATAAATAATTAAACATTCTCAAGAATGGAGGACTCCACGGCAGACACAAACTGACATGGAGACGAGAACGGAGTCACACAACACAAGGAACAAACCCCGCCTTAAATTCTCTCGCAACACACTGACAGCCTCAGCCTTCCAAAACACCAAGGCCGGCCATTGCGCCAAAACGGCCAGCAGGTCACAGAAAAGCGTTAGTTAGAGCTCCCACTCGGTTCTGCGCATGCAGATGTCGTGTTGCCGCCGGGCTCTCCTCTGTACTCATCGGCCCTTCCAAAATCAATTCACTTCGGCCACGCTCGACAGCTCCGTCACCGACCGCAGAGTACGCCACCATCATGCCGAACCAAAGATAAGCGACCCGTCATACTATCGAGAGATCCATATGGATCCGATGAGGCTCATTTCATATCTTCCAAAGATTCTGCTACTGAGTAGGAACAGTGACCAAGTAAGAATGACCTTTAGGCTTATACTAAAAAGTGAGAATGATGGCCGGCCTGGGTGACCGAGCGGTTCTAGGCGCTACAGTCTGGAACTGCGCGACTGCTGCGGTCGCAGGTTCGAATCCTGCCTCGGGCATGGATGTGTGTGATGTCCTTAGGTTAGTTGGGTTTAAGTAGTTCTACGTTCTAGGGGCCTGATGACCTCAGAAGTTAAGTCCCATAGTGCTCAGAGCCATTTGAACCATTTTGAGAATGATGAAATAATTTTTAAATGATGTCGAGAGCTATTGCAAAGTTCTATGGTAGTATTAGTAATGGAACTTCTATAAGCTGATATACTTACTGACTGGACAAGATACCTCCCTTTTTGCCTTATAACACTTTCATATATATTTAACTTTTTATTTACATAACTGCAAACAGAACAATCTTTCTAGCATTTGGACAAGGAAGGAAACGTATGTTTTAATAGAGCTAATATAGGAATTTTTATTCCCGTCCATTTCGTAAACTGTGTGATTTACTAACCAGATATAGACGACAACTGCCGCTGGTTCGCGTTGCTATCCCGTATACCATGTTGTGGCCCACGCACCGTATACACAAATCTCGTTGTATTTTAAGCGCTCAGCAGAACGCTGAGCTCGGCACCCTCAACGTTGGTGTTCAAAAGCACGGTCCGTGGGCCGACGGCTTAAGGTCAGAGGCGACTGACAGCTCCCCGCCTTCCACCGTGCACCGCATGTCCGCCAGAGAGGGCGCTCACGCAGCAGCCTAGTGGCTAGCTGCGGCTCAGCGCCGCCCGAGGCGCCAGCAAGCAGACGTGCGAATTCAAATCACCGGCACGAAGGACATGCAGCACGCACTTTACATAGACTAACGAAGTGTGCTTACCTTTAGGTATCAGTGTACTCTGTCTTCAAAAAAGAAAATGGATGGATAACTGAAACACTGAGACACAATAACTTTTGTGTACTTTGTGTCACATTATCTTTTTTAGGACCTTACCCGTTTTCAGATTCCCCAAATCATATCAAATACGCAGTTTTAAGCACTTGCCCCATTTGGATATATTGGTGCTTAAGTTCGTAGCGTTTAAGATTGGTAAACACAGTACATACAGAATAGCCGGCCGCTGTGGCCGCGCGATTCTAAGCGTTTCAGTTGGGAACCGTGCGACCTCTACGGTAGCAGGTTCGAATCCTGCCTCGGGCATGGGTGCGTGTGATGTCCTTAGGTTAGTTAGGTTTAAGTAGTTCTAAGTTCTAGGGGACTGATGACCTGAGATGTTAAGCCCAAAGTGCTCAGAGCCATTTGAACCATTTGAACCACATACACATAACAGAGAAATTAATCAACAATAATACGTTCTGTTACATTATTTACAACAGTCTGCCAACGCCGGGGTAACTTTTCGATTCCGCGACTGTACAAATCAAGTGGTTTTGAGGCGAAGAACTCGTCAAGCCATGTTCGGAGCTCATTTTCATCCGAAAAGGAAGATCCTTGAATTTCGTTCGATAGGGAACGGAAAAGGTGAAAATCTGGTGGCACAAGGTAAGATGAATAACGTGGGTGCGGAATGACTTCCCAAATCAACTTATGTATAGTGTTTTTAACAGTCTAGTACAAAGCGGTGGGCGTTATCGCGGAGAACCATCACCTCACGCAGTCTCCCTGGTCGTTGTTCTTGGACTGCGTCTGCAAGACGTCTCTGTTGTTGACAATAAATATCAGCAGTGATGGTTACATCTCGGGAAAACAATTCGCAGTACAGTATGTTCCATCAGATGCATAACATTGTTTAAATGGTTTAAATGGATCTGAGCACTATGGCACTTAACATCTGAGTCCCCTAGAACTTAGAACTACTTAAACCTAACTAACCTAAGGACATCACACACATCCATGTCCGAGGCAGGATTCGAACCTGCGACCTTAGCGGCCACGCGGTTCCTGACTGAAGCGCCTACAACCCCTAGGCCACACCGGCCGGCCATAACATTGTCTTTTTGTGGATGCACGCAGAGCATTATATGGGGGATGGATGCTGCTTCGTTTGGGCTCAACCATACCTTTCTCGGTACCAGTAAGGACACAGGATAGGAATGGTCAGCGTTGACCACATGCCAATTGACGACAAATGGCTTAGAACATGCAGCACTCATACACCCGATTTTCAACTTTCTCCGTTGCATGCACTGATTTGGATCGTTGTGAGTTAATGCGTTTAAACGATCCTCATCAAACCCTCAAAGCCGTCCTGAATCCCAAACGAAGAATATGTCGTAAAGTTTCCGATTTTTTCACTTCACCTAGCATCTACAGCTCCTCTCATTATCTCCAAATGACAAAATAACAATATGTAAACTCAAATAGCAACAGTAAACTACAAATAAAAAATGACCCTCTATAAATAAAGCCATAGCAATCGCAATAGCAACAGCAACATGGGAAACAAAAACGCGGCGAACTTCAGCACCGACCTAATACACTCCTGGAAATTGAAATTATAACACCGTGAATTCATTGTCCCAGGAAGGGGAAACTTTATTGACACATTCCTGGGGTCAGATACATCACATGATCACACTGACAGAACCACAGGCACATAAACACAGGCAACAGAGTATGCACAATGTCGGCACTAGTACAGTGTATATCCACCTTTCGCAGCAATGCAGGCTGCTATTCTCCCATGGAGACGATCGTAGAGATGCTGGATGTAGTCCTGTGGAACGGCTTGCCATGCCATTTCCACCTGGCGCCTCAGTTGGACCAGCGTTCGTGCTGGACGTGCAGACCGCGTGAGACGACGCTTCATCCAGTCCCAAACATGCTCAATGGGGGACAGATCCGGAGATCTTGCTGGCCAGGGTAGTTGACTTACACCTTCTAGAGCACGTTGGGTGGCACGGGATACATGCGGACGTGCATTGTCCTGTTGGAACAGCAAGTTCCATTGCCGGTCTAGGAATGGTAGAACGATGGGTTCGATGACGGTTTGGATGTACCGTGCACTATTCAGTGTCCCCTCGACGATCACCAGTGGTGTACGGCCAGTGTAGGAGATCGCTCCCCACACCATGATGCCGGGTGTTGGCCCTGTGTGCCTCGGTCGTATGCAGTCCTGATTGTGGCGCTCACCTGCACGGCGCCAAACACGCATACGACCATCATTGGCACCAAGGCAGAAGCGACTCTCATCGCTGAAGACGACACGTCTCCATTCGTCCCTCCATTCACGCCTGTCGCGACACCACTGGAGGCGGGCTGCACGATGTTGGGGCGTGAGCGGAAGACGGCCTAACGGTGTGCGGGACCGTAGCCCAGCTTTATGGAGACGGTTGCGAATGGTCCTCGCCGATACCCCAGGAGCAACAGTGTCCCTAATTTGCTGGGAAGTGGCGGTGCGGTCCCTTACGGCACTGCGTAGGATCCTACGGTCTTGGCGTGCATCCGTGCGTCGCTGCGGTCCGGTCCCAGGTCGACGGGCACGTGCACCTTCCGCCGACCACTGGCGACAACATCGATGTACTGTGGAGACCCACGTGGTGAGCAATTCGGCGGTACGTCCACCCGGCCTCCCGCATGCCCACTATACGCCCTCGCTCAAAGTCCGTCAACTGCACATACGGTTCACGTCCACGCTGTCGCGGCATGCTACCAGTGTTAAAGACTGCGATGGAGCTCCGTATGCCACGGCAAACTGGCTGACACTGACGGCGGCGGTGCACAAATGCTGCGCAGCTAGCGCCATTCGACGGCCAACACCGCGGTTCCTGGTGTGTCCGCTGTGCCGTGCGTGTGATCATTGCTTGTACAGCCCTCTCGCAGTGTCCGGAGCAAGTATGGTGGGTCTGACACACCGGTGTCAATGTGTTCTTTTTTCCATTTCCAGGAGTGTAGTTCTGTGGACGCCGGTACACGGACGCAATATTGCTGCACGCTGGCTGGCATCGTTCTGCCGGCGGCACCTTTAAATGGTCGTTGTGAGGACAGGACAGCAGGCTAGGAGCGAGTCTGCGCAGCCCCGGGGTGGCAGGGAATTTGCGGCGGAGCGGGCCGGGACTCCGGCCTCCGCTGCCGCTGCAGAACTCGGGCCGGGCGGGGCGCTCCAAATCCCCGTAATAAATGGCTGCAACTCGACTAGAAAATTGGAGCCCGGCTGACCTCCACCTCCACTCCCCCCCCCCACCCCCCACCCTACCGGCTTGGGGTCGCCTCGGCTGTCACTCCATGTGCGTCCACCACATCGCTTGCACCGCGCGTGACACCGTTCTGTCCGTTTACATTTACGAGCCGCTCACAGCTGCACAGCTGGTGAGCACGAAAATTCTTTACACCTTTCTTACCAACTAACGCATTCCGTTTCCTCTGACATGGAACCCCTTGAGTGCGAGGACGCAAAAGACCACTGATATTTACGGGATTCGACGCCCCAGGGAGGTATCAAATGGTGAGCACAGCATGAGGCTACGGAGCGTAGTTGAACTGCTTAGTCGACTAGTAAGTCACAACAATGCTACAGCGCTACTGGTGTCGATAAAAAAGCAGAGTAATGGCAATGGTAAACAAAGCAAACATTCCATTATATCTACACTCATGCTCATAAATTAAGGATAATGCTGATACATGGTGAAACAACACTCTGGTGGGAGGTTTTCGCGTATAAATCACCTCGGGGTATGACCATGCGGTGCATCTGACCTGCGGTCATCGCACGGTGGCGCTGGCAGCAGTCCACATAAGCAGAGGTGTGTTGGTGCATGTCAGAGTACAGTGCAGCGTGTAAGAATGAAGACCTTTTCAGACGTGCAAATGGGGACTGTGTGTTGAAAATGGTTCAAAGAACATGTATTGATGACGTTTGAGGGGTAGAATACTAGGGCGACTGGAGGCTGGTCAAACACAGCAGGTCGTAGCACGGGCGCTCCGTGTGCCACAAAGTGTGATGTCAAGATTATGGCAACGATTCCAGCATACAGGCGCTACAGTATGGGACGTCCACAGTGAACAACAACACAAGAAGACCGATATCTCACCATCAGTGCTCGCAGACGGCCACGGAGTACTACTGCAGGTAGCCTTGCTCGGGACCTTACCACAGCCACTGGAACAGTTGTCTCCAGACACACAGTCTACAGACGACTGAACAGACATGGCTGATTCGCCCGGAGACCTGCGAGGTGCATTCTACTGACTCCTGGTCACAAGAGAGCCCGTAAAGCCTGATGTCAAGAACACAGTACATAATCATTGGAAAAGTGATCCCAGGTTAAGTTCACGGACGAGGTATAGTGACTCTCGCTGGGTTTTCATCTGGCGTGAACCAGAAACCAGATACCAACCCCTTAATGTCCTTGAAAGGGACCTGTATGGAGGTAGTGGTTTGATGGTGTTGGGTGGGATTATGATTGGTGCACGTACATCCCTGCATGTCTTTGACAGAGGAACTGTAACAGGTCATGTGTATCGGGACGTCATTTTGCAACAGTATGTCCGCCTTTTCACGGATGCAGTGGGTCCCACCTTCCTCCTGATGGATAATAACGCATGGCCCCACCGAGCTGCCGTCGTGGAGGAGTACCTCGAAACAGAAGACATCAGGTGAATGGAGTGGCCTGCCTGTTCTCCAGACCTATGCCCCATCGAGTGCGTCTGGGATGTTCTCGGTCGACGTATCGCTGCACGTCTTCAAACCCCTACAACACTTCAGGAGCTCCGACAGGCACTGGTTCAAGAATGGGAGGCTATTCCCTAGCAGCTGCCCGACCACCTGATCCAGAATATGCCAACCCGTTGTGCGGCCTGTGTATGTGTGAATGGTGACGATATTTCATATTGATGTCGGGGTACACACGCAGGAAACAGTGACATTTCGTAGCACATGTGTTTCCCGACGGTTTTCTCAACTTATTACTAATACCGTGGACTTACAGTTCTGTGTCGTGTGTGTTCCCTATGTGCCTATGCTATTAGCGCCAGTTTTGTGTAGTGCCGCGTTGGGTGGCACCACATTCTACAATTATCCTTAATTTATGAGCATGAGTGTACAACAACAGCTGCCGAAGTTGGCATTCCGTCAGAAATGAACCCAAGGAATGAAATATTAACGTTTCTGCAAGATGAGTCAGTTGAACGTGTGATGACGTATATACAGAACTGTGTGGAGAATAAACATGAGGAGTACGAATGATGACGATACGTGTTTAACAAGAGAAAGTGTTGTTGAAATAGATGTCAAGCCATTTAGTTTCTCATCCTTGTCGGATCTGGAGCTACAAATCCCGTCTCCAGTGAGACGTAGTAAATGACAGTCGTTGTCCAAGAAGTGGGTACTGAACATAATTACGTACATGGAACATCATCCGCAGCAAAGTAAAGAAAAATTATGAACAGATTTCGAGTAAGTCCGCAGCAATATGACTGTGTAATGCATAAAAAGCTACGGGTATTCAAGGGAGGACAACCCGCACTCGTTACAAAAACTGCCGTCTGTGCGTTTCAAGGATGCTCGATAGAATTTACGTGATGTGTATATTGTGACCTACTACGATATGCACATCGAGCTGCCCGTGATGTAGATCACAGTGATTTCAGGGGAAGCAGTGGATGGCTGCATAACTTCAAACAGTGATACAGAATTGGAAAACGTAACATACGAAATTTCAAACAAAGCGTCAACGAGACAATGCGCAGGAAACTGCGGAATCGGCCCTAAAATTTGTAGATGAGATGAACAAAATTGTCCCATCGTTCAGTAATGACTTTGTCTTCAACTCGAATTTGAAGAGGAAATGCATATGAAAGGAACCCTAGGAATTAGAGGTACCGAGAGAGTTGTATCAAGATCAACTAACATCAATTCCTTAACCCATTCGTATACAATTACGCCGACTGCTAATCTGGATAGTAAATTGATTGGAAGGTTATTTACTGCTCTGTGAGAAGCTATGATTCCTTCTCGAGTGCTTCATCTTGCAAGGGCAGTAGGGAATATTTATGTCACAGCAAGCAAGAGTGGGAAAATGGCCGTGAGAGAACTATAAATATGGTAAGAGCACTACTTCTGCCAACAGCTAGTCAAAATACCTTACTTTTACTTGATGCCTGATCTGTGTATAAAACTCATACTTCCTTAGAGCAAAATATCCTCCCGAAAGTGTATGACATTGCATTTCATACCGCCTGGAAGTACTAGACAAATTCAGCCTCTGCATCTTTTTTTCTTTTGTATCTACAAAACGTATTGTCGCACTATCTGCAGCTACGCTTTAAAGGATAGCCAGTTTCACCAAAAGCTCCACGATAGACTGTTTCGCATTCGGTTGCATGCCGTCACATCAGTTCTCATCACCCCGTTACACCAACATGATTCGATATGCATTCCTTAAGAGTGTATACCTAGCTGAACGCCCTGCGTGTTTTGTAACTCCGAAGGATTCGCCTTAGATCTTGATGGTGCGAATCTCCGTGATCACCCTGGCGCGCCATTTTTCATTTGGTGGTCGTAGTGCAAGATAATGGTTTGTTGTCAACGATTCTTGAATATTGACGTTGTCCATCTTGTGGAATGTAATACATACATTCCATAGAAGATTGATCTTTGCATCTCCCGGACACTCCCTTCACCCTCCTGATGCACATGGTGATTCATTAGCAGTTAACATTATTCCTGTCATTGTTGCTAACACGACACTTTCAAATGAGCCTTACTAAGGATTGAACTTGCGGCCTCGCACTCAAGAGGTTCCTTGTGAGTCAGTATGAAAGACAAAAACGTTCCTACGTTGTTTTTTGAATGCACCTTCACGTACCATTCCCTGAAACCAGAACTATCCATAAAATATCTACGAGCCCTTAACACTACGCCGACAATACAACCGATGGAAACTGGATAGGAGCCTGGGAAAGACGTAGCTGCTGCGTTTATCTCGTACAATGCACAGTCCGTTGACAGTGAAAATTCATTATACAGACAGTCCCATAGACTGTGATCAGGCCATGTCTCTGCAATATCTTTTCTTTGAGGAGTACTTCTCCCAAAAGGGATGCAAGAGGATTTCTGTGAGGTTTGGAAAGTTCTGGAAGATGCATTGTCGGGAGTAAAACTATGAGGGCGGATCTTCAGTCCTGTTTGGGTAGCTCAGTCGAAATAAAACGCCCACGAAATGCACAGCTACCAGCTTCTAGTCCTCGCCCTGCACAAAGTTTTAATCTAGTAGTACTTTCCGGCTTACGTGTTTAATAGTCGGTTACGATTATCCATCATGGGTACTGTTTAACATTGCGAGTGTACATTAACTGACTATAAATTCAGATAAATGTTTCCAAAAATTACTGCAACCTGCCACCTTCAGTTTTTATTTTCCATTACCGTTTTTCGCCTAGCGATTCGTCATCAGACCGTACAAATTTATTGCATATTTGGATTATTGTGGGAGTCGATCAGCTGTGGAAAGATGTAAAAACGAAACATGTGAGCACTGAATGTGGCGAGAATTATTTTCATTATGAGATCGCTTTAGATGTACTACTTATTAGTATCTGTTGGTTTCTTCTTGGCGAGCACGTTGTTCTGGAAAACATTACGTATGTTTTCCAACGACGCTAATTTTACAACAGTTAACGGTTTCTCTGCGCTTCATAAAATGGAAATAAATCACAGAGCACAACTAAGTGGGGGTTATGTTCAAAGAGTTCAAGTTGGGGCAGAGAGTTTCTTTCTTCAGCACTCGCAGTGCACATAGCTGGCAGTAACAATATATACCTATCTATATTATATTTATTACTATAGAAATAACAGGCATTTACGTTGCAAATTATTACCTGTGGCAAAGTTTGTGAAGTGCTATAAAATTGAAGTCACTGGAAAACATAAGTTACGTCTTCCAGAATAATGTGCACACAAAGAACAGACCAAAAGTAATAGTAACTGTAAGTAATAGTAACTGAAAGTAATGCACCTAAATCGACTTCGTAATGTGAATAATTCTCGACACATTCAGCGCTTACACGTTTCGTTTTCACATCTTGCCACAACCTCATAACACCTATAATGCTGTAAATATCCAATAGACTTGTATCATCCGATGACGAATCGCTAGGCTATCCGAAACCGGTAATGGAAAATAAAAATTTCAGAATAAACAAAAGGTAACTGGTTGCAGTAATTTCTGGAAAACTTTATTAATCACAGTCGCAGCGTTTTATACCCATGATGGATAAAAGTTTTAAACTCGGATAACTACGTCCAGTAATACATGAAAAACGTGCACGTACTGGATGCTCGCTACTCAGTATGAACAATGAATGACACCAAAAATCCACCGAGCATATGCTGTACGCTGGCGGATTCGTGGTCACATCTCATCTTCTGAGGATGAGCCAGAAAAGGCTCGAAAGCTACCTATGGAAGTAAAAAAATATTTCATAAGTGACTAGTGATGTTTATCTCTATTTACATACAGTGTTTAACACATGTATCTATGGAACAATGTGTTTACCTCTGAGCTCTGTACAAAACACCTGTTGCGAATCTGACTGGGCTTAAATACGGATGTTTTTACGGTGAGGTCAATAACATTTGTAAAAACTGAAAAGTCATACAGGATAAATTAACCGAAAATATTAGTTAACGTAACAGCGTCCTGTTCGATTATTGCCATTAAAACTCGAAAGAGGCCACGAAATTAAATTGGTCCGTGAGATCAGGACTGGTACTTGAATTACAGCTTGGTAAATGAAGAGCCGCAACAGATGTTTAACGATACCTCATCGAAACAACCGGTTTTGCAGCTTATAGCTGCGTCCTCAGGTAAGATTCTGAGTAGAAAAATGGGATACAGCTACACTACCGGCCATTAAAATTGCTACACCAAGAAAAAATGCATATGATAAACGGGTATTCATTGGACAAATATATTATACTAGAACTGACATGTGATTACATTTTCACGCAATTTGGGTGCATAGTTCCTGAGAAATCAGTACCCAGAACAACCACCTCCAGCCGTAACAACGGCCTTGATACGCCTGGGCATTGATTCAAACAGAGCTTGGATGGAGTGTATAGGTACAGCTGCCCATGCAGCTTCAACACGATACCACAGTTCATCAAGAGTAGTGACTGGCGTATTGTGACGAGTCAGTTGCTCGGCCACCATTGAGCAGACGTTTTCAATTGGTGAGAGATCTGGAGAATGTGCTCGCCAGGGCAGCAGTCGAACATCTTCTGTATCCAGAAAGGCCCGTACATGACCTGCAACATACACTATCCTGCTGAAATGTAGGGTTTCGCAGGGATCGAATGAAGGGTAAGGCGACAGGTCGTAACACATCTGAAATGTAACGTCCACTGTTCAACGTGCCGTCACTGCGAACAAGAGGTGACAGAGACATGTAGCCAATGGCACTCCATACTATCACGCCGGCTGATACGCCAGTATGGCAATGACGAATACACGCTTCCAATGTGCGTTCACCGCGATGTTGCCAAACACGGGTGAGATCATCATGATGCCGTAAAAATGACGTTTTGCCATTTGTGCACCCAGGTTTGTCGTTGAGTACACTATCGCAGGCGCTCCTGTCTGTGAGCGTCAGGGGTAACCGCAGCCATGGTCTCCGAACTGATAGTCCATGCTGATGGAAACGGCGTCGAACTGTTCGTGCAGATGGTTGTTGTCTTGCAAACGCCCCCATCTGTTGACTCGGGGATGGAGACATGGCTGCACGATCCGTTACAATCATGCGGATAAGATGCCTGTCGTCTCGACTGCTAGTGATACGAGGCCGTTGGGATCCAGCATGGCGTTCGATACGACAAACCGCAATCGCGACAGGCTGCAATCCGGCCTTTATCAAAGTCGGAAACGTGATGGTATGCATTTCCCCTCCTTACACGAGGCATCACAACATCGTTTCACCAGGCAACGCCGGTCAACTGCTGTTTGTGTATGAGAAATTGGTTGGAAACTTTCCTCATGTCAACACGTTGTAGGTACCGCCACCGGCGCCAACCTTGTGTGAATGCTCTGAAAAGCTAATCATTTGCATATCACAGCATCTTCTTCCTGTCTGTTAAATTTCGCGTCTTTAGCACGTCATCTTCGTGGTGTAGCAATTTTAATAGCCAGTAGCGGATATACTGCGAAGTCGGTCGTTTCAATACAGGATCGTTGTACGAATTATTAAAAGGGAATGTAAATATGTGCACAATATACATTACGTACAATTTCCTAAGGCGGCTATATGCTTACCGACATCAGAGGAGTACAACGCTCTTTGACGATGCAAAGATTCTGTTGTGCTAAAAAGGCTCACGAAATTAATTGTCACTTCTCAAAAATAGCAGTAACCGAAAAGCCAGTTCGTCAGGACGAGTATTGAATCTTTGCCGCCCACTGTTCGTTGGACAAAGGAGCAACGCAACACACGTGATGCAGGGGGGTGGCGCGGCCTACTGCAGCCGCTGAAAAATGGTCCCGCGCCATGGCTGAGGCGGATTACACGGAAACCGCGTCCAGCAAACACGAAATCGCTTTAATAAAGACTTTTTGTTCCAGAATTTTGATAAACAGCTTTGCTTGTTGCTGCAGTGCGGCGCCGGCGCCCGCCCGCGGCGTATAATGGAACAATAATACCATAAATCAAGGCTCGATACAAAGCGGTTCACAACTTTAAGTAATGGCTGCAAATATTTCACGCGTTAACTGTAAATACAATCTGCAGTCACATATTAAACCAATATTTAATCTTGGCGCACAGTTCAGCGAGCAATGTGGTCATGTCGGAATTTTCCTTTTTTGTTTGTTTGCGACAAAAGAAATGTTACATAGTTTTCAAAACATATGGCGTACTGTGGGAGGCAGCAGGCAACCATAGGACGGTACCATATTTCCTTGGTCTTTTTTGTAACCTGTAACAGCCGAAGAGAGACTGTAGCGTCTATACAGTCGATCAATTCTGATGGTATCTATACGTTTACTACGCCGAGCAGGGAGATTGGATTGAAGTTTTACGGTAGTGAGCATAAGCTTATCTAAGAGGATTGCGTGCCGGTGGTCAGAACGGAATCAATACGGGGCGTCGGGAAACGAAGAGTCGAGAACGGCACCGGAGACGACTCGACAGCCGCCGTCAGACGAAGAGGAAGGCCACGCTTCCAGCCACTTCATTCGTTAGCGCTACGGACAGCGCATTGTTTGTATACACAAGTATAGCCCCGTGTTCTGAGGCGTACACGGATATGACGAATAGAATTTTCCGCGTTGACTGTTAAAATACTTCTATTAAAAAGGCTCTAGTGGTTTCGCATCAGTAGTGATCCATCTTCAGGTGATAGGTTTTTCAAACAGTCATTGCGCGGCAAAGTGATTGCTTAGAGCCAAGCCCCATCGTTCAAGAGTGCTATCTGTTTCCATCTTGACGATAAACGGTGAGACTTGGCTTAAAACAATCACTTTGCCGCGCCGTTACTGTTTAAGGGGAGCCGGAGATGCCTATGCTGCCCATGTTAAAATCACTAAGTTTGAGGAACATTTATGAATAAACTACCAAATAGAAAAATTTTAATTTTTTTTACATATAGAGTGGTTTAGTATTGCAGTTATGACAGAGGGATTTTGGAGTATCTTTTCTAGTTTCCTTCCAATTATTTTTTTATTAATGACCCAAATTATTTTACAAATAATTGCTTTATAATTAAACTGAAATGAAACTACTGAACATATTGCCAAATGGCTGTGTTACAATGTACGTTTGACCACTAGGAGTGCTGTATAAAAATTTCATCTCTCTAGCTTGAGTGGATTTTGAGAAAGTGTTCCTTATATTCGAAAAATTCTAATTTGCGGGAAATGGCTATCAAAGTTTCTCAATACATTCCTGCACTATAGGATGGATTATCAGGATCTTCTTCTTCATCTTCCAAAAGCTTCCTCTTCTGTCTTCTTTTCTGGCCTGTTGTTCCATCATACGTCATATGCCTTTCTCTTCTTTCTGCTCCTCTTATCCTTTCTCTGTCAATATTTCTTAGTGATCGTACAGTGTTCACCCCAGTTGTAAATCCTAATGTCTTCAGAACTTCACACTTCACACTGTTCCCTTGGTTGTAGGTTGCTATTGCATCATAAATGCCAAAGTGCAGTGTTTTTATGCTTACAAACACCTTTTAGGAATCACTTTCCAAAAATAAATTGTTTACGCTCTCATTAGGATACTGCGTCTTTCCGTGTAGACATTTGTGTAACAATTCTGGCTGTGCTAAGTCATGAGAAATTGGTTTTATTGTTCCCTCCTGATTCTTGTACATACTGCATATTACCCGCTTCACACAAGAAGTATAATACTATCAACAACAGGCGCAACACTGAACTGATTCGAAACGGTAAACAGCAAAGAGACGATGTTCCGCGCTCTTATTCATTGTAGTATCGCAACTTGGTATTAGTGTTAATTTTCTTTTCCCTACGTTCTTCCTCTTCTTATATACACGGTTACTAAAACGTGGCATCGTAACCAGAACAAAAGTGTACGACAATATTAAATGCAGCAAGATGTTCGAAATTCTGAGGAAAATAGGAGTAAGCTGTAAGGAAATACGGGTAATATTTGTCACAAAAAACAATGTAGCCAACCCTTGCACACTCGCTGTATGCGTAACATAAGGCGCTGTATGCGTAACAGGCCAAGAAAATCCCAAGCAGTTCACCAGGAAGTCACGAGAGGGTGTTAGATGCATTCAGCGGCCGCCCATTTCCTCTGCAGGCGTGGGGTAAAATGGTAATAACTCCTCTTCTAGGGCGAGTAGAACAATAATTCAAAGTTTACATTAAAGAGGAACGTTCCAATTAATTTTCGGTAGCAAAAAAAAAATCGTAATTTTTTTGGATTTGACCACCTCCGGCTCCCCTTAAAAAACCTATCACCTGGAAATGAATTTCTACTGATGTGAAACCGGTAGTGACTTTTCCGTAAAAGCATTTTCACAGCCAGTGCCAAAGATTTTATTCACGATGTGGAATTATCGCTGCAGTTTCCCAACCTCCAAAATAATATCTGCACAGGTATGCACTTCCACTGGTGAATCCGTTCAGAGATGAATCATAGTACCTATTACCATTCCCTATGGAGAGAGAAACCATTATACACTGATCATTATAATCAAGGTTAGTTGCCCCATCCTGCAAAAATTGCAGTCGGAGTTAGTCAGTTCTCACCAATATCTAAAACAATCACCCACTCTTCCTCCCTCTCTCCACCAAAAACGCATACAGATACGGGGTGTTAGGGGTATAGGTACAGATATTTTGATAACTGGTCCTTTAATATATACCCATTTTGATGTGTCAGTTAATTTTCCCTGTATCTGTCTTACCTCAAACGTATCATACAATTCACTACCTGATGTTTTCTGCACCGTCGTAACTGCACCATAAAGTGGACTATGCCTGCCAATACAGACGTACTTCAATACCTGACTTTCTGTTTAGGGGAAAATAAATATTAATAGCTATCTTTTGCCACGTGAACTTGGAGGTACTAACCAACCTAAGACATACTTCTCACAGTAGCAGTAATTATCAGTCTTCACGTTACTAAATACTGATGTAATGTTGTTCAGTACACTGTCCTTAGTCATAAGCACAAATATCTTAACTTAAGCCACTAACACCTTGTATATAACATTTACTGCTGACCATTAAAATTAGAGCACCCGGAAGGAAAACAACTAACGAATTATTAATTATTGTGTCTAAAAGCTAAAGTAGCTAGACTGCATGATTTAATTTGTAGATGATTTAGGTAAAACAGGGAACGAATTTTAAGAAATTTGTCACACCTAGCCACCACTTCTGGCAGCAACATTACTCTGACCTAGCTTTTTATCAAGCAACTTTGATGATAGATTTGGGTATATCGTTTCACGCCACTTGAACTATATCACAGAGAGTGGAGTGGCGGTATGCCAGTCTTTTGGCAACTGTGTGAGAATATGTTTTGAATTCGTGAGAGATCTGGAGAACATATTGGCCAGAGCAACAGTCCGGCACCGAATGAAGTGAGGTAGGTCAGGACAGCACAGGCAACATACAGTATTGTATTATCTTGCTGAAGATGTCACAGACACCTCAGACACAGGGCTCAGGTATCAGCCTTAAGAACTCAGTAAAGTAAGAGTTGCTATCTGAATAACTACCTCTGTTAAACGTGTTGTGTTTAGAGGCACTCCATACCATCATGCCAAGGGCTCGACCTGTATAACGATGGCTAATGCAATTTGTCTTTCTTCTCAGATCTTCCAAATACAGATACGTCCACCATGAAGATGTATGCACTGGGGCTTGCCTGTAAAGACGACATGGTAGCACTCCTGTCTTCAATATTGTTGTTGGCACACTTCATGCCCGAATAACTGCCGCCGTGCTGACAGTCGATGATATATTTGTCTTCCTGAAAATAAGCTCATTTCCTGATTCTAGTTATGAGACTTCACTATATGATCCTGCATGGCCAAGTGAAAGTGTATGTGCCATGTATCGGTACCACCCCACGTGCGTCATAGCAGTGGATTTGCAAGTTTCTATCTGACGTCGATAGCAGCCACAATAGATCTCGCAGACCCAATGGTGTGCGTCCACTAAGCCACCCCTCCAGCAGTTCTGTACTTCGAGCGCTCACTGTCGCCGCAATATGGACAGACGACCGCAGCCACTCACTCCATTCGTGCTTCGAGTCACTTCGTTTTGGGACGCTACAAATGAGTCGCGTAGTCACTGCTCGGGCTCCATGGTTGTTACTGTTGTGATAGCTGGACTCTGATTCTTGTTGTGTTATTTTTATTGAGTCGTCGTATGCTTGGAGAGATACAAGGCAAGTAAATCTTTGTTTGTTGTGTTATCTTGTTCGCTAATCATTCCTACCACGACAGTTGCCACAACACTCTGCACACCTCCGCTCCTACCCGTTGTGTATGAAGTCGTACACAATAAAGGGTTTGTCCTCTCTGGCGCTAGTCGCATGTGGTCTTTGAGATCCTGCATGATACTTACTGCAGACCTCCTGAGCCCTTGATTACGCAGCAATATCGCGTAACAATAAACTGCAGTATCGCTAGGCTAAGAACTTATTGTTGTCGAATACGACAGGTGTTTCTAGACGTTTCTTCTTCTTACACGCGATATCGCGTAAATGTCTCACAAGTAAAAAACCTTCAAATGGGATAACTGAGCGAGAAATCCACTATGTAACCTTTCGTTGTACACAAAATGTGCACAGCATTATTCGTATTTACTTCGTACGATTGTGCTGAAATGCAATCATTTGCGTAGACAAGCTGTAGTACACTCGATGCCAAACTGACATTTCTTTTATGGCAAAATAGTTGGTTCAAATGACTCTGAGCACTATGGGACTTAACATCTGAAGTCATCAGTCCCCTAGAACTTAGAACTACTCAAACTTAACTAACCTAAGGACACATCCCTGCCCTAGGCAGGATTCGAACGTGACCGTACGGTCGCGCGGTTCCGGGCTGAAGCGCCTAGAACCGCTCGACCACAACGGCCGGCAAAATAGTTGTTTTGCCGTTTTAATGGCCAGCTGTATACATGTGGTTTGGCAGTGTAGCCTAGAGTTCAGTGTGTCTGACTGTTATGTGGAGTACCCAGATCCGATTCCCGGTAAAGCCATGGATATTTCCTTGGTGGGAGGACTGGAACGGGGTGCACTCAGCCTCGTGATGCCAACTGAGGAGCTGCTTGAGAGAGAAGTAGCTGCTCCAAAGTCCGGAAAGCTGCCAACAGCTGGGAAAGCGGTGCGTAGTGCCGACTCCATCCCCCTGCACATCGCATGCAAATGATGCCATTGGATGACATGGTGGTCGGTCGGCGCTGAATGGCCCGACAGGACGAATAGACATTTAGTGCAGCATTTATACGCTGCACACCGTATTCTTCGATGTATCTATGTACGTAACTATGCAGGTGATATGCACCATGGACAAAGCCGAATAGTTTAAAGGTTGATGTCAGTGTAACTGCTGAGTTCTCGACATACCCCTCTGGGGATGTCAGAAAGAGCTGTAATGGGTGACGTCCCCATAGACCCACGTGAATATAATTACTGTTGATACACAATGGACAACTTAATGAATTTCATTCAGTAAACGGGGTTGGCCCTAGCATACGCGACACATGGGTGCTATAATTCATAAGCTGATAAAATAGGGTTTCATCAAACTACTGACTGAAAAATCGTCACTATAAAACCCTATTTATTACAATTTCTTTTAGATTTCCAGTTAAGCACAGATACACAAGTACACAAAATCATTACTTTCGCGGTTCTAGGCGCTACAGTCTGGAACCGCGAGACTACTACCGTCGCAGGTTCGAATCCTGCCTTGGGCATGGATGTGTGTGATGTCCTTAGGTTCTACATCTACATCTACATCCATACTCCGCAAGCCACCTGACGGTGTGTGGCGGAGGGTACCTTCAGTACCTCTATCGGTTCTCCCTTCTATTCCAGTCTCGTATTGTTCGTGGAAAGAAGGATTGTCGGTATGCCTCTGTGTGGGCTCTAATCTCTCTGATTTTATCCTCATGGTCTCTTCGCGAGATATACGTAGGAGGGAGCAATATACTGCTTGACTCTTCGGTGAAGGTATGTTCTCGAAACTTTGACAAAAGCCCGTACCGAGCTACTGAGCGTCTCTCCTGCAGAGTCTTCCGCTGGAGTTTATCTATCATCTCCGTAACGCTTTCGCGATTACTAAATGATCCTGTAACGAAGCGCGCTACTCTCCGTTGGATCTTCTCTATGTCTTGTATCAACCCTATCTGGTACGGATCCCACACTGCTGAGCAGTATTCAAGCAGTGGGCGAACAAGCGTACTGTAACCTACTTCCTTTGTTTTCGGATTGCATTTCCTTAGGATTCTTCCAATGAATCTCAGTCTGGCATCTGCTTTACCGACAATCAACATTATATGATCATTCCATTTTAAATCACTCCTAATGCGTACTCCCAGATAATTTATGGTATTAACTGCTTCCAGTTGCTGACCTGCTATTTTGTAGCTAAATGATAAAGGATCTATCTTTCTGTGTATCCGCAGCACATTACACTTGTCTACATTGAGATTCAGTTGCCATTCCCTGCACCATGCGTCAATTCGCTGCAGATCCTCCTGCATTTCAGTACAATTTTCCATTGTTACAACCTCTCGATACACCACAGCATCATCTGCAAAAAGCCTCAGTGAACTTCCGATGTCATCCACCAGGTCATTTATGTATACTGTGAACAGCAACGGTCCTATGACACTCCCCTGCGGCACACCTGAAATTACTCTTACTTCGGAAGACTTCTCTCCATTGAGAATAACATGCTGCGTCCTGTTATCTAGGAACTCCTCAATCCAATCACACAATTGGTCTGATAGTCCATATGCTCTTACTTTGTTCAATAAACGACTGTGGGGAACTGTATCGAACGCCTTGCGGAAGTCAAGAAACACGGCATCTACCTGTGAACCCGTGTCTATGGCCCTCTGAGTCTCGTGGACGAATAGCGCGAGCTGGGTTTCACATGACCGTCTTTTTCGAAACCCATGCTGATTCCTACAGAGTAGATTTCTAGTCTCCAGAAAAGTCATTATACTCGAACACAATACGTGTTCCAAAATTCTACAACTGATCGACGTTAGAGATATAGGTCTATAGTTCTGCACATCTGTTCGACGTCCCTTCTTGAAAACGGGGATGACCTGTGCCCTTTTCCAATCCTTTGGAACGCTACGCTAGTTAGGTTTCAGTAGTTCTAAGTTCTAGGGGACTGATGACCTCAGAAGTTAAGTCCCACAGTGCTGAGAGCCATTTGAACCATTCATTACGTTCATTATGGAGCAGTTTTCATGCATCTCAGTGTTTATGAGATCATATTTCCTTAACTATATGTGGGACCGTGATATGATATTGTAGATGCATTACTGGTATATGTGGATACCGCCTCTGAATAGAGTTAGTAGCACAGAAGTAGTAAATTTAAATGTCATGCATGATGTGGAAGTTTTTCACGCATCTCATTTTTTATGACGTTGTATCTCCAGAACTGTGGTAGGTATGTGGTTCATAGCCTCGAGGAAGCTGTTTCCTGACAGTAAAGAATATTTGTACCAAGTTTCGTCGAAGACGGTCCAGTGGTTTAGGAGAAAATATGGAAAACACACACACACACACACACACACTTGCATATATACATACATACAGTTTTTATAAAATGTTTCGCAAAACTGCATAACATTTTAAACTAACTTTTACACTGAGAAAACTTCAAATATTGACAAAAGTAGCAGACAAAGCTAAGGACAGTATCAGAAACCTGAGAAAATTTCAGTATAATTTGATGTTTTGTATATATGTTTAGTGTAGACAAATAATTGTTTAAATGTAGGGAAAATACAACTATGTGAACTTACGAAACGCGGTGAAGGTCTTTAAATAGGAGGCGGCAATTTTGCCTTGGATCAGTGGTGAGTCATGTGTGTAAAGTGTTCAAAGTTTTCTAAGTACGCATTAGGGGCCTGTGAAATTCTGCTTGTCGGCGGCAAGAACTCAGACTTCACAGTTCTTTGTATAGGTGCAGATACAGACACTATTTGAAGTCCAATGTTTCATTAAATGTAGTGAGACGTTGAACGTGAAGACAACAACGGTGGTCACTATTTAAATTTACACAGGTGCAGAGGACTACACAGTATAATGCGCCAACGATGAATATTTTGTAAAGATACTCGATAATGATTTAAGACTGAAATTGTGTAATAGTACAATGAATAAAAGAACGACAGTTGTGGCCGCCACTAAGTCAATTGACCAATTCATCGTATCTGCGGACCGAGTCTCAATAAAGATCAACAAGGACAAGGATATTTCACCCAAGTTTCTTTCGTGTTGTACAAGTTTAAAATGACATTGTTCATATACGTTCCGGACATATTATCAGCTTCTGGACTACTTGATACTCTCCTCATAAAATTCAGATACCGAATAATCTATTATAGATGGAGCAAAACTTATATAAAAGTCCTATTCAGCCATATCATTCAAAACATACATTGTATGTTTTGAAAAACAGGAACGACTTGCAGCACTGGTGAATGCATTTGTTAACAATACTATTTAAATAACGACTCATAAATCCTAAGGTGTGTGTGCAATTTAAAGTCGTGTAATGTAAGCTGTGAATATGACGATATGGATCCCAGAACGGGTGTTAAACAGCAGCATAAATAAAGCACAGGCAGTTCAAATGGTTCAAATGGCTCTGAGCACTATGGGATTCAACTGCTGAGGTCATTAGTCCCCTAGAACTTAGAACTAGTTAAACCTAACTAACCTAAGGACATCACACACATCCATGCCCGAGGCAGGATTCGAACCTGCGACCGTAGCGGTCTCGCGGTTCCAGACTGCAGCGCCTAGAACCGCACGGCCACTTCGGCCGGCGCACAGACGGTAATAGAGCACATATAAGTGGACAAAAACGTGTGAACTGTATCGCTGGTCCAATGAACGAAGGTAGCGAGTGAACGGATGTACGGCGCAGCCACCCCAAATATAACTAATAACTGCTCCCAACATCTAAAACTTTCTTCCTTATTTACACTAAGTAACTATAATATGGCCAACATTACACTTAGTAATTATGACACGACCAATATTACACTTAGGTACAGATACCGTAATAAGTATCATTCTGCTCTGCGTTTAGTAACGATGTTGTTATGTACAACAGTGTACTTAGGTACTGGTTCTTTAACAAGCATCTTCTGATTTACACTTAGTAACGCTGGTGCTGTGACCAATATTGTACGTAGACAGTGAGCCTTTAGTACGATCGATCTGAAGACGGTTCCCTATCAGCAGAGCAAATTTAAAAAAAAGGTAAGAACTGTACTTCACTTGAAGACCTTCCAATTGAATAATCGTGCTAATATTACTAACACAAATGAAAGGCCAAGAAAATGCAAAATACGGTGTTTTACCAGCGGAGATCAAAGATGTTCGACATAGTGGAAACCACGCTCAAAACAAAAATGGTTTACCGCGCATTTTACATGAAGAATCAACAATGACAAAGCTTTGTGTATTGTAAATGTCGTATCTGTTCATTGCTGAGCAAAATCAGGTATAAACCGAATTTAACAATGTTTCTGTAGCGACACAGCGATACATTGGTCCACCATTTCGCGCCGGTAGTGAAACTACAATTAAAGCGGTAGCTGGAAGCTGAAGGCCTACACCAAAAATTCTGAAGTCGATTGGCTTTTCCAGAAAGGCTATGGGCACTGTTATTGGAGATGTAACCATATTTCTCTCATCGATTACCTTCCAAACGATGAATTCTGCACTAAATGTCTGCTGCAAAATACGTCAGAAGCGTGGAGTACATAGGAAAAATAACCCTAATACAGGAGAAAATTCACCTGCTGATAAAGGTTCTTCGAGAAGGAGATGTAGCGGGAATTTAAAACACATAATTTTTTAAAATCCACCCACTTTAACTGATTTGGCTCTGTGCAGCTCATATGAAATTCAAACTGTGGAAACGCCGGGTAGAAATATCAACAGTGTAGGAAATGATAGATTACTACTTACCGTAAAGATGACACGTTAAGCTGCAGACAGGCACAATTAAAACACACTTATACATAAGCTTTTAGATACAGAGTTCGACAGAAAAAGATTCTGGCCCAAGCTACTGGAATTAGAGGTCATGAGGTTTGCTTGTTTGTGTGAATGAATGGTGTGTGTTTCTCTTTTTCTGACGGAAAGATTGTGTATAAGTGTCTTTTAATCGTGCTTGTCTCCAACAAAACGTGTCGTGTTTACGCTAAGTAGCAATTTATCTTTTCCTTGAAACTTCCTGGCAGATTAAAACTGTGTGCCGGACCGAGACTCGAACTCGGGACCTTTGCCTTTCGCGGGCAAGTGCTCTACCACCTGAGCTACTCAAGTACGACTCACGCTCCGTCCTCACAGCTTTACTTCTGCCAGTACCTCGTCTCCTACATTCCAAACTTTACAGATGCTCTCCTGCGAACCTTTCAGAACTACCTTTTCCTTCATTGTACATGTGAACTTCATTATGAGTGGAAAATACCCTCGTATGTTTCCATCTATGAAGAAGTTTCTGCACCCATGGGTGTGTATTATGTAGAACTTCCCCAAGCATCGATTCTTGTTACTGGAAACCGTCAGGAAAAGTGGTTGGACATGAAAGGCGACTGCGTTACATAGAAAGCTCGTGTTTGATACAGGAAGTGTTTCACTGCAAGACAAATACATTTTTTTCTTGTCCCAGTAACATGCAAAATCGGAGCACACTAATTCAGTCACCGTTGCAGGAGTATCAGAGGTGGCTCACACATTTCGTCGGCCAGCAGGGTGTGGCTGTGAAACCGGACAGGTGTGCGCTCGCTGTAGCGTGCGACGAGACATGGGCGCCGAGTGCCCCTGTGGCCGCGGCAGCCCGCAACACAATCCTGCTGTGCGCGACACACCCACCTGCTAGCCGTCCTCTGTAAGGCGTCTATCATGAAGCGGCAGCTCGACACACCGCTTCGATGTGTTTTATTCTCGCTATGCGAATTACGGTAACCCACCAGGAAGAAGAAGGGGGCAGAGGCCAAATGGCTACAGGAAAAAATATCGAGAAACTGGGAAAAAGGGTTATGGAAAATACAATCTTTTCCCGAGCTAAAAGGGACATTCAATAAATAATGGCCGACAATTTTTCCTCAAAAGTAAATTCTTCTGAAATGTTTGAGTTTCACGACATTGTTAATCAACATTTCTTCTTTAAGAGGCGTTCAAAAAGAAACCAGCCGGAAGCATAATTACAGGGGGCGCTGCAGTCATGGACTGTGCGGCTGGTTCCGGCGGAGGTTCGAGTCCTCCCTCGGGCATGGGTGTGTGTGTTTGTCCTTAGGATAATGTAGGTTAAGTAGTGTGTAAGCTTAGGGACTGATGACCTTAGCAGTTAAGTCCCATAAGATTTCACACACATTTTAACATTTTTTTTTATCCTGGTTGCTGAGACACTTGTCCCACTGAGACACAAGGCGGTGAATGGCTGTCTCATAAAATTCATGGGGCTTCGATGTTAACCGGTTGCGCACCTACGGCTGGACTTCGTCGTTCGAGGTGAATCGTTTGCCCCTCAGAGCCTTTTAAGGGGACCAAAAATGGCGTAATCACAGGGAGAGAGGTCCAGACTGTACGGAGAGTGGCCGAGACCTTTCCATTTGAATTTCTGCAGGAGTGCCGCGACTGTGTTACCCTTATGAGGCTTTACATTGTTGTGGAGCTGAATGACCCCACGAGCGAGATGTCGTTTTGGTCTGATCGCTTGGCGAAGGGTGGTGAAGGTTTGCGAGTAACGCTGGGCATTCACTGTTGTCCCTCTGATTACGTCATTTTTGTCTCCTTAAGAAGGAACTGCGGGGCAAACGATTCACCTCAGATGACGACGTTCAGCTGTACGTATGGAACTAGTTAACATCGCACCCCCCGGGAATTTTATGAGTCAGCCATTCACCGCCTTGTGTCTCAGTAGGACAAGTGTCTCAACAGCCAGGGTCAATACTTGTAACATACAGGTACTGGTGCTTGTAATTATGCCGCCGGCTCGTTTCGTTTTGAACGCCCTTATACATGTAACTTTTTCTGCACAGCCTCCATCACGTTCTATGGCCTTAAACCAGCGTTGTTTAAGAGAGCTCTTGTCCTGTGCTCGTAACCATGTTTAGACTGCGTGAATTACGTTCTCTTTACAATCGATGGGTGTACCTCGTACAGAATTCTTAAGCTGACGAAACAGATGGAAGTGGGAGGCGTCATGTCTAGGCTGTAGGAGTAATGAAGTATTGATGTTTAACCCAGTTTGACGATTTTCTCAGGGGGTCTCAACTCAGTTTGGCGATTTACTCAAGGGTTCTGAGACTTGTGTGGACGTGCATTGTGGTGTTGGAGCAAGACGTCTTTTGGATTCTTGTCAGGTCAAACACGTTTCAAAGGGTTTTTGAGTTTGTTTACATTCTTCACATATACCTCAGAATTAATGGCAACACATCCAAGAGAATGACACCATAACTATCCCAAAAGAGTCATCATCTTGTCACCGGAAATAACTGCCTCGAATTTCTTATTTTTTAGTTATTGTGGTTGTTACTCTCAAAGGACTACCTTTTTGCGTTCGGCTCAAAGTGACGCACCCAGATTTCTTCACCTGCAACGATCCGTGACAGTAAGGCCTCAAACTGCTCAAACAGTTCCGATGAAATGGCTTTTCTTTGAACCTTTGTTGTGAGCATTCGTGGAACTCATCTCTAGCTCCTTTGAATATCCAAGAATGACATTGCACACGCACTTACAGAGCTCACCGATAGCTATAGTGACAATTATCGAGTTGTGATCAGCCGGTCTGCACGAATAATGGCCATTGCGAGATTCGAGCCGTCGGGAGAAGTGGCCGTGACAGAACGTCCAGTACTTGGCCTATCATGAAGCTCATTTTCTGCACTTCCTAGTGCTCTAACTCTATTTAGTTATCGTCCAACAGTGCTGCTATCTATAAAATCATTTCTGTACACTCTACACAAACGTCTATAGACGTTCACCATGGTTCCTTTCTCCGTAAACAGGAAAACAATTACAGCACGAAGTGTCTTGCGTAGAGGGCATTTTGATGGTTTACTATATATCTACCATTTGTCAGAATTCTTAAAACTTTCGCCAACGTGCAGAATAAATGTCAAATCTGAACCACCTGAAAAGACGTTTCCTCAACGTATACAAAAGACTATAGAAAAATCGGGGGCATTATTTATTGAACGAGCCTCGTGTTTTTCCCATCCGGCTGTTTATTGTCTTTCATATAGTTGCTGTTGCTAACTAGCTCCTACGGCTGGGACATGCATGTGATATATTACTGCAAGTGGTTAAGTTTCTGAGGGTGAAACCGTAGTTCTGTCGATATCGGTAGCAAGTAACATAAACTATAAACACAGCGAACCGTAGAAAAATAGTAAGAGAATAGCAAAATATTTAACAGCTGATGTCCCCAGTTTCCAGAACTATGGACGCAAGATGAAGAAGAAATGGTAGCACCATAGAACCAATTCTAACGTTGCACTTTCTAACCAAGAGGAGGAAACAAGAAACTTTCATAAACCTTACGACACACAAAAAGCATTTAGCAATATAAAGCAGATCAAGTTGTTTCACCTCATCTGGGGAAGAGTTGTAGCATATAAGGAAAGATAATATACAATATTTACAAAAACCGAGAGAAAACGATAAGAGTGGAATGTCTTAAAAAAGACCATAAGATGAAGATTTCTGTGCTGTTCAACATGTGTAACGAAGAGGCAGTGGTATAAATGAAAGTAAGTTTCAGGAGTAGGATTAAAATTAAGGCTGAAAGGACATCAGTGATAATATTAGCAGTGAAATTAGGGACCATGTCGTGAACAGAGTGATGGCATTCTGTTACAGTGGGAGCAAAATACATCACAACGGACAAGCACTTCAAAGCGAATACTGCTTACTTAGAAATCCTACTAGTATTGAATACAGGTCTTGGTTAGAGAGAGATATTTATGAGAACGGAATTGTATGGAAGTGAATGACGGACTGTGGAAATACGGAAAAGAAGAGAATCGAAGCGCTTTAGATCCTGCGTAACAGAAAAATGCTGAAAATTAAGCGTTCTGATAGAGAATAAAGGTAAATACGCTCTGTAGAATTGGCGGGTAAATGGTAAAGTGGAAAACACTAGCAATAAGTAGCGGCAGTGTGCTATTACACGTGTTAAGGTATCAGGGAATAGCTTACACAGTACTAGAGGGACCAACAGAGAGAAAAATTAGTAGGAGAATACAGTCTGGAATATATCCAAAGCATAATTGAGGAAGATGTGCGAAAATCCTGCTCTGGTATAAAAAAGATTTGCTGTTTTCTCATGCTTCACGTTACAATTCCATGCAATGTTGTACTCCAGACGCAAAGTTCAGAAACATAATTCTTAATTCGTTGTCAGCGTTTGGTACCAGCAGAGCTTCAATATCTAACACCATTAGAGTTATTTTGTTGATTAAAGGAGTTTTCTTAATTAAAATCCGATTTTAATGACAAAATATCTTTTAATGATGCACGATGATATTAGGGACCTTTTGGATCCATTTTTGAGAGCTTTCACTTGAACAGTGTAGTAATATGTCGTTTCGCATCATAAATGAGCTTAATAAACACAGATAGTACAATGTTACACAGCTCTAAACACTACACTTATCTTTGGTTTGTTATCATACAAAGTCTATAATGTAGGGTCCTTACTTTCATTGTTGTTCTAGACTTAAGTCACCTTGGACCGATATAGGTATTTATGGAGCTCTTTTATATTAACATACTGATATAGAAAATCACACAAAATACATAGGTACGACGCTGTAAAGTCACACCGTCTGAAACGGCATAGTGCATTATTTGAAGTTATTTTTGTGACTGAAAACGGAATCTATACACATATCACTTGAATTATCACAGTCGCAGTTATCCTAAAAATAGCTGCTGGGATGAAATAATTTTACTAGCCAAAATTATTCTGCTCCTAATGTGTTCCTTGCTCCATTTATTTACTGTAGTCTTGCCTCATAAATCTTTTCGTATCATGCACCATCACATTTCCAAATCACTATTCTCCTTTATACTCCTATTTATGACTTCGTTTATTTTTTTCTTAACATATATTATGTTCTCATCGATCATTCCCTCCCACTTAACAGACTGCCTTAGTATTCCTTACTTTTGGTCAGAATAACTATTCCTTCCACTAAGTTTATCATTGGAATACAAATTCCTGTCCTTATCCTAAAATTCTCTGCTATCTCCTTCATTGCGTCTTCAGCATGCAATGTAAACAACAGTGACGATAAGATGCAATTCTGCATTACTTCATATGAGACATTATGTTTTCTGTCTATTAATGTGTTTCACATTCAACTGGTTCAAATTTAGAACGCTACTTAGAAGGCTTATCCATATTCACAGTATGTTCGAGAAGTTACGTATGATTTTAGGTCAGATAAGAACAGCAAGGGGAAGTATTAATCAGATTACATTGAGCTCAGAAAATATTTACAAATGTAAATCTGGGCTATGATGGATACCCAACTGTGGCCATAGAGTCACGACATAGCCAAGTAAACTGATGGAACCATACAGGATGAACAACAAGGAGTTTATGAGGAAATGGAATACTGAAAATTTAGGATGGATTGAGATAAAATGGAAACTGTCTGAGGAAGTCACAGCAGATATAGGAAAAGCAGAGGCGAAGAGACCATGAATGGCTCGTGTTTAAAGATGAAAGAATAAAATATGGATGAAACTTAGGAAATATATAGAACTGCAAACAGACTAATATACACTCCTGGAAATTGAAATAAGAACACCGTGAATTCATTGTCCCAGGAAGGGGAAACTTTATTGACACACTCCTGGGGTCAGATACATCACATGATCACACTGACAGAACCACAGGCACATAGACACAGGCAACAGAGCATGCACAATGTCGGCACTAGTACAGTGTATATCCACCTTTCGCAGCAATGCAGGCTGCTATTCTCCCATGGAGACGATCGTAGAGATGCTGGATGTAGTCCTGTGGAACGGCTTGCCATGCCATTTCCACCTGGCGCCTCAGTTGGACCAGCGTTCGTGCTGGACGTGCAGACCGCGTGAGACGACGCTTCATCCAGTCCCAAACATGCTCAATGGGGGACAGATCCGGAGATCTTGCTGGCCAGGGTAGTTGACTTACACCTTCTAGAGCACGTTGGGTGGCACGGGATACATGCGGACGTGCATTGTCCTGTTGGAACAGCAAGTTCCCTTGCCGGTCTAGGAATGGTAGAACGATGGGTTCGATGACGGTTTGGATGTACCGTGCACTATTCAGTGTCCCCTCGACGATCACCAGTGGTGTACGGCCAGTGTAGGAGATCGCTCCCCGCACCATGATGCCCTGTGTGCCTCGGTCGTATGCAGTCCCGATTGTGGCGCTCACCTGCACGGCGCCAAACACGCATACGACCATCATTGGCACCAAGGCAGAAGTGACTCTCATCGCTGAAGACGACACGTCTCCATTCGTCCCTCCATTCACGCCTGTCGCGACACCACTGGAGGCGGGCTGCACGATGTTGGGGCGTGAGCGGAAGACGGCCTAACGGTGTGCGGGACCGTAGCCCAGCTTCATGGAGACGGTTGCGAATGGTCCTCGCCGATACCCCAGGAGCAACAGATTCCCTAATTTGCTGGGAAGTGGCGGTGCGGTCCCCTACGGCACTGCGTAGGATCCTACGGTCTTGGCGTACATCCGTGCGTCGCTGCAGTCCGGTCCCAGGTCGACGGGCACGTGCACCTTCCGCCGACCACTGGCGACAACATCGATTTACTGTGGAGACCTCACGCCCCACGTGTTGAGCAATTCGGCGGTACGTCCACCCGGCCTCCCGCATGCCCACTATACGCCCTCGCTCAAAGTCCGTCAACTGCACATACGGTTCACGTCCACGCTGTCGCGGCATGCTACCAGTGTTAAAGACTGCGATGGAGCTCCGTATGCCACGGCAAACTGGCTGACACTGACGGCGGCGGTGCACAAATGCTGCGCAGCTAGCGCCATTCAACGGCCAACACCGCGGTTCCTGGTGTGTCCGCTGTGCCGTGCGTGTGATCATTGCTTGTACAGCCCTCTCGCAGTGTCCGGAGCAAGTATGGTGGGTCTGACACACCGGTGTCAATGTGTTCTTTTTTCCATTTCCAGGAGTGTACATTTGATGAAAGAAATACATAGTGACGCTGATAATGATGTGACTACAGGAAAATTAATGTGGTGTACAGAAGGTCAAACATTTCGAAATGTAAAGGTATAAGGCCAAAAGTTTCATATGAAAAGACCTCTCTTAAATGCAGATGAAAGTGTATACAAGTGGAAGGAGTACATAGAAGACCTCAACTATGGAGAGGGCTTGTCCAGTAATATGGTAGCAGAGCAAGATGAAAATGATAAAAAGATAGGTGACGTCATAGATATCACAGTACTGATTGATCAAAGGACGAATGTGTCAGCGTAGTAAATGTGTGGGAGGTGTAGAAACTGAGAGACTATTTAAGTTAGTATTAGATATCTCTAAAATAGTAGCCTTATCTTCAGATTTCCAAAAAAAAAAAAACATTATTTTCACGTTTCCAGAGAAAGCACATGCGGATAAAAGAGAAATCTGTCGGCAGATTAGCCTGACAAGTCACGTTTGTACTGTGGTGACCAGGATAAGATACGAAAAATAGAAATTGTAGACAAAGGCTGTGTTTGTCTTGTTCTATGGCAGTGAATCCAGGATAGGAAACAAGAAGAACAAAAGCAGCATAGAATGAGATGAGATTTCTAAGAGCTGTTTAACACTGTTGAAGGAAGGATCTCATAAGAAATGAGAATAGGTGAGGAGAATGAGCTGTATTTAACTTAGAGAACAAAATGGAAAAATATAGGGAGAAATGGAGGCAACATCTTAAATGTATGGATGAAGACAAAATTCCAAACGCTCTGGAGTAGGAGACGTTGGAGCACTGAGAGAAAAAGGTCTTAAAAGCGTGAATTTGGAATAGGCATATTGCCTAAACACTGAAGTGAACAATAAGGAGGATAGGTAAGTCGAAAAGCTAGTTCACTTTTGTTTGAGCCCTGACTTTGCCCATGACATATTTGCCTTTTTTGGCGCTATGATAAGAGAATACTTTATTCTGGTTCCCAACCATAATTTTGACATTAGACTACCGTAGACTGGCAACCAATGTATATTTTTGTTGACTCGGGCTACGATTGATCCTTTATTATTTTTTAATTTTCTTTCAAACCATGTTGCCTGTATCATGGTGACGGATAAAACTCTAACAAAACAACTGGACGACCATTAATTACATGTATTTGTCTATCTTCTTACAAAGTTTGAACCTATTTGCACAAGTCTCAAACACAGAAATGGAGCGCGTAAGAAAACTCACAATAATATGTCTTTTTTTGCACGTAACATAGTTACAGTAAAACAAATGGTCGAATGGATATACAAACTGCCGCTAGTTCGGGCTAAACCAAACATTTTTGTTCCATTTTCATAGCTGAAATACGAAACGAGCACCAAGACACCCCGATGCCCAAATCCCAAATCGCAACTCTGCGCGCGGTCTTCTCACACATATTTGTTACAGCACTCCCGCAAGGCGAGTGGGAAGCTCTTTCGCTGCCGTCGCATTATCGCATCGCAGTCGGAGAATTCCATGCCAGAGGCCAGCTATTATTGGTTCACCGACCACATCGGGGATAGTATCAGTCGACCAAGTGACAGTTAGGCAACACTTTCATACATATAAGCTTACGTATAATTCTCAGCCACCGGTAGCAGTAATGCCACATAAAAATCCCAGTATTTAGTGCGCGTACAAACACATGGTCAAGTCACATTAATGTGACCACCACCTATTTTGGACGTCAACGTGCAATAACCATTCATGACGGAGCTAACAGAACTAGCGATGAAGGCTATATAAAGCATGGCGGGGGACGTACGAAACAGCAGTCGCTCTCGTAATGCTGAAACGGAGATCTGACGTCCAAGAGGGCTTTCAGGCCAAGGATGAAAGCATTTCCGAAACGGCTAAGTACGTAACTATTCACTTTCCGCCGTGGTTAAAGTATACCGTAGACGGCAAAATGGCGAAATCCAAAACCAACGCCGAGGCTAGTATTATGTTGTACAATCCTTATCTGACAGGGGTGTATGACGGCCGCGGAAGTGTTTCGGGAGAATAGACGAGCAACTGTTGAACAACTGATCGTCCAGATGAATCAAGTGTCTATCAACAGTGTCTCCTCAACGACTGTTCACCGAACGTTGCCGCAGATGGACCTCCGCTGCAAGCGCGAGGTTTACGCATGCGTACTGATTGCTGCTCATCGGCAACGAAGGCTCGAGTTTGCACGCCAGTACCCCAAAACACATAACGTATATCCACAGGACATGTAATTGAAAAAGTGTCATGGTGATTTCTCCATTGGCAAAGTACTCCAGAATAGTCCCCCTTACCGAGCGAGGTGGCGCAGTGGTTGGCACACGACGGTTCAATCCGCGTTCGGCCATCCTGACTTAGGTTTTTCGTGATTTCCCTAAACTGCTCCAGGCAAACTCCGGGATGGTTCCTTTGAAAGGGCACGGCCGACGTCCTTCCCCATCCTTCCCTAATTCCATGAGAGCGATGATCTCGCTGTTTGGTCTCTTCCCCCAAACAACGCAACCCAATAGTCCCCCTTTAGGACCTCCGGGTTGACACTGCCAAGGGAAGGCGCCCATGAGAAAAAGATTTAAGAACCGACGAAAGGATAACGTTGTACGAGTCGAGGCGAGGAAAGTCAGAAGCTTTAACGTAGTAGGGAAGTTGAAAAATCTGAAAATGGAAATGCAAAGGCTCAATCTAGATATAGTAGGGGTCAGTGAGGTGAAATGGAAAGAAGACAAGGATTTCTGGTCAGGTGAGTATAGGGTAATATCAGCAGCAGCAGGAAATGGTATAACGGGAGTATGACTCGTTATGGATGGGACGGTAGGGCAGAGCGTGAACTTTGGACAGTTCAGTGACAGGGTTGTTCTTATCAGAATCGACAGTAAACCAACACTAATAACGATAGTCTAGGTATACATGGCGACATCGCAAGCTGAAGATGAAGACATAGAGAAAGTATATGGGGATATTGAAAGGCTAATACAGTACGTGAAGGGAGATGAAAATCTAATATTTATGGGGGACTGGAATGCAATTGTAGGGAAAGGAGTAGAAGAAAAGGTTACCGGAGAGTATGGGCTTCGCACAAGGAATGAGAGAGGAGAAAGACTAATTCAGTTCTGTAACAAATTTCGGCTAGTAATAGAAAATACTCTGTTGAAGAATCACAGGAGGAGGAGGTATACTTGGAAAACGCCGAGTGATACGGGGAGACTTCAGTTAGATTACATTATGATCAGACAGAGATTCCGAAATCTGATACTGGATTGTAAGGCGTACCCAGGAGCAGATATAGACTCAAATCACATTGTAGTAGTGATGAAGAGTAGGCCGAAGTTTAAGAGATTAATCAGGAATAACCGATATGCAAAGAACTGGAACACGGAAGTACTAAGGAATAACGAGATACGCTTAAAGTTCTCGAGGGTTATAGGTACAGCAATAAAGAATAGCCCAGTAGGCAGTACAGTCGAAGAGGAATAGATATCTCCTAAAAGGGCCACCTTAGGAGTTGAAAAGGAAAATTTAGGTACGTAGAAGTTAACTGCGAAGCAACCATGGGCAACAAAAGTTGATCGATGAAAGAAAGAAGTGCAAAAACGTTCAGGGAAATTCAGGAATACAAAAATACAAGTCGTGGAGAAATAAAATAAATAGGAAGCGCAGGGAAGCTAAGACAAAATGGCTAGAGGAAGAGTGTGAAGAAATCGAGAAAGAAATGATTCTCGAAGGGACTGACTCAGCATATAGCAAAAGTCAAAGCAGCCTTCGGTGACATTAAAAGCAAGAGTGGTAACATTAAGAGTGCAACCGGAATCCCACCATTAAATGCAGAGGAAAGAGCACATAAATAAAAAAAGAGTAAATAGAAGGCCTCTGTGAGGGGGAAGATTTGTCTGATGTTATAGAAGAAGAAACAGTAGTGGATTTAGGAGAGAGAAGGGATCCAGTATTAGAATCAGAATTTAAAAGAGCTTTTTAGGACTTAAAAGCGAATAAGACACTATGGATAGATAACATTCCATCAGAATTTCTGCAATCATGGAGGGAAGTGGCAACAAAATAACTATTCACATTGGTGTGTAGAATGTGTGAGTCTGGCGACGTAACAGCTACCTTTCGGAAAAATATCATCCACACAATCCCGAAGACCGCAAGATCTGACAAGTGCCAGAAATATCGCACAGTCAGCTTAACAGCTCATGCATCCAGGTTGCTTACAAAGTGAGGACGTGTTAGATGATGATCAGTTTGGCTTTTGGAAAGATAAAGACACCAGAGAGACAATTCCCACTCTGTGGTTGTTAATGGAAACAAGAGTAAGAGAAATCAAGACACGTTCATAGGATTTGTCGACCTGGAAAAAGCGTTCGACAATGTAAAGAAAGGGTGCAAGATATTCGAAATTCTGAGAACAATAGGGGTATGCTATAGGGTAATATACAATAAGTAGAATTCGAAAAGGGAATAATAGGAGTGGACTACCAAGAACGAAGCGCTCGGATTAAAAAACGTGTAAGACAGGCATGTAGTCTTTCGCCGATGCTGTTAAGTCTGTACACCGAAGAAGCAAATATGGAAATAAAAGAAAATTTCAGGAGCAGAATTAAAATTGAAGGTGAATGGATATCAATGAAACGATTCGCTGATAACTTTGCTATCCTGACTGAAAGTGAAGAAGAATTTCGTTATCTGCTGAATGGAATTAACAGTCTAATCAGTACAGAATACAAACGGAGAGTAAACGAAAGAAAGAAGAAACTAATGAGAAGTAGCGAGAAACTTAACATCAGGATTTATGGTCACGAAGTAGATGAAGTTAAGGAATGTACTACCTAGGCAGGAAAATAACCAGTGACGGACGGAGCAAGGAGGACATCAACAGCAGACTAGCACTGGCTGAAAGGGCATTCCTGGCCAAGAAAAGTCTATTAGTATCAAACATAGGCCTTAATTTGAGGAATAAATATCTGAGGATGTACGTTTGGAGCACAGCATTGTATGGTAGTGAAACACGGACTGTGAGAAAACCGCAACAGAAGAGACTCGAAGCATTCGAAACGTGGTGCTATAGACGAATGTGGACTGATAAGATGAGGAATGAGGAGGTTCTGCGCAGAATGAGAGAGGAAAGGAGTATGTGGAAAACTCTGACAAGAAGAAGTGACAGAATGATAGGACATCGTTTAAGTCGTCAGGGAATGACTTCCATTATACTAGAGGGAGGTGTAAAAGGCAAAAACTGTATAGGAAGACAGAGACTGTAATACATTCAGCAAATAATTGAGGACGTAGGTCGCAAAAATGGCTCTGAGCACAGTCCCCTAGAACTTAAAGCTACTTAAACCTAACTAACCTAAGGACATCACACACATACATGCCCGAGGCAGGAGTCGAACCTGCGACCGCAGCGGTCGCGTGGTTCCAGACTGTAGCGATTAGAACCGCTCGGTCACTCCGGTTGGCCATAGGTCGCATGTGGTGTTCTGGGATGAAGAGGTTGGCACAATGGATCAACACAAGTATGCATCTATCCTTGGATTCCTTTTCCACCCCTGCATGCAGTTTGTTTTTTCTCGGCATGATGGCATCGACCAGCACGACAATGCAACGTGTCTCACAGCTCGCAGTGTACGTGCGTGGTTCGAAGAAATGGCCACCAGACGCGCCAATCGACAAACTGTGGGCCCGGGTCGATCGGGCTGTCGACCCAAGGATGCTCAACCGGGAAACCTAGTGGAGATGTTCGCGGCACGGGAGTCGGCATTGCTCCATATCCTTGCAGGTACCTTCCAGAACCTCACTGACTCTCTTGCTGCGCATTTCACAACGCAAACGGTGTTTATTCAGGATTCTAACAGGTGGCCACATTAATATGGCTGGACAGTGTAAATCTTCACTGGCGCCATAGACGAGTAGGTACAACTTGTCACAGAGTTGCATTAAACGTTGTGCGTTTGTGCTGTGATAAAATTTAGGCCTTCGATAGTAATTTTGAAAAATGGTACAGCTATTCACATACCTAACATGTTGCTATGAGTTGCTCGTTTAGGTAGTTTCATGTCTACCATCTACGGTACAGTAGTCATCTGCAAGCAAGAAAACGTTTTGTGGTTCTCTGCTTCAGCCATAAAAACGCTCCGCTTGCTTTAAATTTATTTCCTTTTGCTATTGGTGTTCCTGTTTCAAACGTATTTGGTATCTCCTATCAGAAGGAAGCAAGGTTTCTGCCTTCGATTCACTTGTAATTATAGTCGTCTGATGTTCATTTGCCAAGTTGCGTATCTGTTTCTGCAAATAGAAAAAGTTGACAGAGTCGTGTGATGTGTGAACAACTGTATGTGATTTTCAAACACTTCCATATATTTAATGTTAGCATTAACTTACCAGATTTAATGCTTCAACACTGTGAAATGTGTCTTTTGGCTATACTTGTACCCAAATGTAAAATATAACAACTACAGTCATGCTCATAAATTAAGGATAATGCTTACACATGGTGAAACAACGCTCTGGTGGGCGGTTTGCGGATTTAAATCACCTCGGGGTATGACCATGCAGTGCATTTGACCTGCGGTCGTCGCACGGTGGCGCTGGGAGCAGACCACATAAGCAGAGGTGTGTTGGTGCATGTCAGAGTACGGTGCAGCGTGTAAGTGTGCAAACGTGCTAATGGTGACTGTGTTGAAAATGGCTCAAAGAACACATATTGATGACGTTATGAGGGGCAGAATACTAGGGCGACTGGAAGCTGATCAAACACATCAGGTAGTAGCACGGGCCCTCCGTGTGCAACAAAGTGTGATTCAAAAATGGTTCAAATGGCTCTGAGCACTATGGGACTTAACATCTGAGGTCATCAGTCCCCTAGAACTTAGAAATACTTAAACCTAACTAACCTAAGGACATCACACACATCCATGCCCGAGGCAGGATTCGAACCTGCGACCGTAGCGGTCACGCGGTTCCAAACTGAAGCGCCTAGAACTCGGCCACAGCGGCCGGCCACAAAGTGTGATCCCAAGATTATGGCAACGATTGTAGCAGACAGGAAACATGTCCATGCGCTACAGTACGGGACGTCCACAGTGTACAACACCACAAGAAGACCGATATCTCACCATCAGTGCTCGCAGACGGCCACGGAGTACTGCAGGTAGCCTTGCTCGGGACCTTGCCGCAGCCACTGGGACGGTTGTCTCCAGACACACAGCCTACAGACGGCTGAACAGACATGGTTTATTCGCCCGGAGAGCTGCAAGGTTCATTCCACTGACCTCTGGTCACGGGAGAGCCCGAAAAGCCTGGTGCCAAGAACACAGTACATGGTCATTGGAACAGTGGTCCCAGGTTATATTAACGGACGAGTCCAGGTATAGTCTGAAAAGTGATCCTCGCCGGGTTTTCATCTGGCGTGAACCAGGAAGCAGATACCAACCCCTTAACGTCCATGAAAGGAACCAGTATGGAGATCGTGGTTTGTTGGTTTGGGGTGGGATTATGATTGGTACTCGTACATCCCTGCATGTCTTTGACAGAAGAACTGTAACAGGTCAAGTATATCGGGACGTCATTTTGCACCAGTACGTCCGCCTTTTCAAGGGTGCAGTGGGGCCCACCTTCCTCCTAATGGATGATAACGCACGGTCCCACCGAGCTGCCATCGTGGAGGAAAACCTTGAAACAAAAGATATCAGGCGAATGGAGTGGCCTGCCTGTTCTCCAGATGTAAACCCCATCGAGCACGTCTGGGATGCTCGCAGTCGACGTATCGCTGCACGTTTTCAAATCCCTACGACACTGCAGGAGCTCCGATAGGCACTGGTGCAAGAATGGGAGGCTATACCCTAGCAGCTGCTCGACCATCTGATCCAGAGTACGCCAACCGGTTGTGTGGCCTGTGTACGTGTGCATGGTGATCATATCCCATATTGATGTCGGGTTACACGCGCAGCAAACAGTAGCGTTTTGTATCACATGTGTTGCGGGACAGTTTTCTCAACTTTTCACCAATACCGTGGACTTACAGATCTGCGTCGTGTGTGTTCCCTACGTGGCTATGCCATTAGCGTCAGTTTTATGTAGTGCCGCGTTGTGTGGCACCACATTCTGCAATTATCCTTAATTTATGAGCATGAGTGTAGTTATCCGTTCGATTTATACGTGTAAATAGCTTTAAACCCGAAAGTCATGTAAACTCTACAAGATGTTATCATAATAGTTTCCAGAAATAATAACAAATAAAACTCACTTAACATAGCACAACAACTGCTAAACATATTTATGTAAAACAAAACGAGTCAAACGATGCCTTGCATAAAACGGAGTTTCTTTCCAATTTTCCTTAGGAAGCAGAAACGTTAGAAGAGCTGCAACATCGAGAAGACGATTATCCAAAACTGTTGTTGTCCATCTAGGTACCTATGTGTGTTGATCGAAGCATACTACCTGCGAGGTACAGTATGTCCATTTGCGAAAGTGAGCGTTCCTTATGGCGAAAACTGTTGGGAGTGTTGGCGACGTGCCGCACTGCTTTTTTGCCCTGGAGATGCGAAAGCTCTATGGAAGTGGAACGTGTTTCTGCTTCGCAAAGCGACACGTAACTTCTCCAAATAAACAAAGGACGCTGTTTTATGTCGTCCATTAACTCGGCCTTTTTGTATTTTATTTCGTTTTATAGCGAAAAGCTGGAGATCATTAATCTTAATTCAGTCGACGCTGAAATTACTTTTCTGCGACAGTTAAACGCTTGTCAAGGGGCGGCGAGGATAGCGGAAAATTGTTTGGGCCCAACTTTAAGGCTGCTGGCGACACACGCGGAGCGCCGGCCGCCGCTGCTGACCTGCTGCGGCAGCCGCTGTTGTTGCGCCGCGCCGCTGCGAGGTTCCTCGTCTGTAAAACCGCCCTCCCACCCGGAATAATAAAGAGAGCAATTTTACGCTGCAGCAGACCTAATTAAACTATCTTAAATTATGAGAGTTAAACACGAATTTTGTCGCAGCCGTCGGCGTTTGTGTAAAAGCGGGCCACTGTTTACCGCTTAAAGACAAACGAACGCGAAGAAGCCGTTATGCCCTAGAGCCTGAAGTCGCATGAAGGCGAAGCTATTGTACCGAGTGGCTTTAGCTAGACTGTGGGCGGTCAGGATAGGAGGAGGATTTAGGGTCTGTAGGAAAGCATATTTATCACACAATTGGGTTCTTCGAAGAGGGCTAGGTGGGCTTTACATAGGTGCAGGTGTAACGGAGAACTTCATTCTCTTGGATAACAGGATTTAAGGTGTAGTCCATCGTGGGTCGTAGCCAGAAACAAAGAGAAGGAGTAGCCTCCCAAGCTCACTACGATTTGACTACAGGATTGGTGGTCTGTGTATCGTCGCACCATCAGCGCTGACACCGCATGTTCAGCACTGGGGCTAGGGCACCTGGACCCTGCTTGTCTGCCCTAGTCTGCGCGGAACGATTGAAGGTATCGAGACTGTTAAAATTTTGTTATTAATAGCTATTAATAGCCCAAGCCTTCCCCCTCAATGGTTCAAATGGCTCTAAGCACAATGGGAGTTAACATCTGAGGTCTAGACTTAGAACTACGAAAACCTAACTACCCTAAGAACATCACACACATCCATTCCCGAGTCAGGATTCGAACCTACGACCGTAGCAGCCGCGTGGTTCCGGACTGAAGCACCTAGAACCGTTCGGCCACAGCGGCCGACCTTTCCCCTTCAGGAAAGCCCACATGATGTGGGCATTTAGCTCTGATTGTGTTACACTCGTGTATATTATAAATTCTGAGAAGGCCATTAGAAAGAAAACATGGTTCAAATGGCTCTGAGCACTATGGGACTTAACATCTGAGGTCATCGCTCCGCTAGAACTAACCTAAGGACATCACACACATACATGCTCGAGGCAGGATTCGAATCTGTGACGGTAGTGGTCAAGCGGTTCCAGACTGAAGCGCCTAGAACCGCTCGGCCACTCTGGCCGGCCATTAGAAAGATTACTAACAGCAGCATTTATGTAAATGGCCTCCCGATGAGTAATGGTTGTGGTTTCTCGACGTGACGGAGTAGGCGCCTAGGGCAGAGTTGCCGTCGGAATGGTGGTGGCGAATAAATAGAGATGAAGTGGAATTCGTATGAGCACAGTAATTAAGAAACTACCAGGTTTTCTCTAAAAAAAAACACATCATGTTCGACGTTGACAGCAGAAAATTATTTACTTCACCTCACTATTCCAATTTCGGCCTTTGCGCCACTACAAGTGGTACTGTAAAAGATATTAATTCAGCACATGTCAAACTTTTAAAATCCTCCGACATGTATACATGACATTGTCAGAGCTACGTTTTTCACTGTAGAAATACAGTAGTGTCAAACGAGGGCAAAGCTCTGTACATTGTGAAATGATGTAAATTACATCGCCGCGCGTTGTAGCCGCGCGGTCTGGGCGCTTTATCGCGGTCCGCGCGGTTGCCCCTGTCGGCGGTTCGACTCTTCTTCACTCGGGCGTGAATGTGTTTTTTGTCCTTAGCGTAAGTTAGTTGAAGTTAGATTAAATAGTCCGTATGCTTAGGGACCGATTACCTCAGCACTTTGGTCCCATAAATCCTTACCACAAATTTCCAAATTTTTTCCTAAATTACATTCACAAGTGTTTTCGCGCCAATGGCCTCACTTCACATGTAAACCGTGTGTTAGAACGTTGATTTATAGCGATTTCTGTTAAGGATATTAACATCGGCAATAGTTTATGTAATTTACGTAATTTCATGGTGTACAGAGCTTCGTGCTCCTTTGATGTTACTGTATTCCTTCAAAGAAAACGCTTAGTTTTGACGTTACATGTGTAAATGCTGGACGATTTTAGAAGTATGACGTTCGCCGAAGCAAAACCTTTTGCAGTTCCACTTGATAACGGCCCAAAGGCCGAAATTATAATAGTGAAGTAAAATAAACAATTTTCTACAGTCAAAGATGAACATAGTGCCTTTCAAAAAATTCCACATGGTTGTATCCCAACCACGAGAAGTTACTACATCGTCATTATACAGGCAGGGCTAAAACAAATACTAGTGATCACTTGCGTCACTTTATTGTTGATGTCCTGTATATGCTGGATACGTTTTCCAAAAGGATGGTTGCCAGTCATAAACCACTGCTATGGCCTAAGTACCCAAGATACGAATTTCCGATTACCTGGATGGCAAAAACTAAGTAATTTTGTGGCGTGGTCTTCTGAAGCGGAGTTTCGGTACATGGCTTTTATTGCAAATCGGGAAAAAATATTGAGAACATTTTATTCTCGAAGAATGTTTGTCGTCATAGATGAAGCTCGAATTAGGTAGAATAAGGGGAAGTAGTGTAGTTCCATTATTGTTATGCATTTCACGTTGATGCAGGGAAATGCACAAAATCGAAGGAAAATACTTTGAATAAATAACGTTTAGCACAAGTGAGCTTCTAACCATGTTTTCTTGGAAACAAGGCCCCACTGGTTAGAGGAGGTCAAGGAAACCGTAAATATGTATTTTAAGACACACAGTTATGTAACTTCTATTAATTTTTCTTCGTAAATTCGTACCGTCTACAAACACTTTCGATATCGTGGAAGAAATTTCGTCCTAGATTCCAAACAATTCAGAAATGACGAGTTAAACATAAATATCCTCGAAGCCCTTAGAAGGAAGTCATTTTGTGACGTTAACGAAGAGGTAATTGGTTGTTTACTACCTGTAATGTTGGTTTTACAATCATGGAGTGGTTTCATAGTACTGAGCGTAACTACGAATAGTCGTTGTCTCAAAGCTTTGACTGTGATCGTGAAATAAAACCAGCTGTTTGCTCTTAGCTAATCTCGTTGATGGAGTGATATTACTAATTGCTCACCATACCTTCAGGAAGATAATCAATATGCACATGGAAATAGTGTCCACGTGGTCGGCCCACGCAAATATTATCTCTCTCTTCACAAGCTCTGTATAGATGTGGACGACGCAGGATAACATGACACGTCCCGGCGGTTGTAATTAAACTGTAGTTAATCACAGAGGTCCAGACTGGTCTCTAATTCTCGAACTACAGCGACACTTTGAAGGTATGCCAATGCATTAGCGCGGAACCGATTTACACTGGAAAAAGTTAATTCTGATTTTAACTACCAGATTCTGATTTTGGCTACCAAGTACAAATTAGGCGCTGTGACTCCAAGAAAGACGTATAGAAATGTTTCCGTATGTAATGAATCAGGAACGGGACCAGGGCAGAAAAAGTCAAAGAAGTGAGGAAGGCATAATGTGATTTCATTATTAATCGCCGCTTACGCAATTTGTTCAACAGTTCTTTGCAGCAGTTCCGGTGGAACGGAGCAACATGTTCCTCTATATCGGCCTTCAGATCAGGTAGAGACCGAATGTGTTCCTGGCACACCCTACAGGCCCTATGAGTGTATTCTCTTCAAAGAACGGACCGAGAATAAGGGCGCTTCTGAATCCAACAGCAGAGTCACGTACTGTGAGTACAATGGCTTTTAGTGCACAACATGCTGTTTTCCGGTACCCCACATTCGGCAATTCTATGTATTCACTGTACCCAGTAGTGCAAAATGCGCCTCGTGACTACAAAGAATACTGCAGGGCCATATCATCAAGTTCGATCCGTGCCACACACTGAAAAGCAAATTCAGAATGTTGCTGCGGATCGTGAGTTTACAGTTGCTGCACCATTAGGATCTCTTGCGGGTACTCGTGTAATATAGACCGCAAAACATTCTGTATTGTTGATCTTGGGATACCACACGAGCAGTAGTACTATTGGGGCACCAACTGCATGATCAGTTACAACAACAGTAACGTCATCATTGATTTCCAACGCGGCAGGACACCTTCCTCTTCCAGATGCCACACCAAGTTCAACCATGTTTTCGAATTTCATTGTTATCTTCTTTAAACATCGGGCCTTTTCTCAGATCTCTCATTCGGCGATACTCTCTCAATTCAGCAGTGTACTTGCTGCCGCAAACATAAAGTAGATTCAGTAAAAGCGCGCGGTCTCTCTTTTCGTTTGCCAAATTGTTCACTCACGTTACGGCTTGGCAAATGACAGCGTGGATGTCACACAGTCATACAAACTGTGTACAGCCCCACATTTGTACCTAGTGACCACAACTGAATCTATTTTTTTTTTAGGGTAAATCGGTTCTGCGTTAACGGATTGCCATATCTGCCAAGTTTCGCTGTCATACCATAATTACAGCCTGCACTTTAGTTATAACCATCCGGTATCTTACCATAGACAAGTGAACAACACACAGTCGTAGGAATTCGATGACAATCTGATAACAAGCTAGATTATTTTCGATACGGTATTGCTCTTATAGTATTACAGTTTTATTAGAGATAATGTTTTTACACTCGTACGTTTAATTCGCAAAGGTGGAGCGGGCTGTTCAAGTTCTGGTAGACTACAGAACCAGTGTTTTCATCCAGTTACCAGGCGAATTCGTATTGGAATAGAGACAGCCTCAATTTCCAGTATTTGAGACAGTGTTTCTAGTTCTGGCTGTAGCCTTACAAACAATAGAAACCATCCGAAAAAGCTTGGTCAGAACAAGGGGAGTTCAGCTATAGAAGAATGCGATATAGTCTTACAAGCCACATGATAGTGGCTTCAGTCACTAATAGCTTCGTACTAGCAAGCTAATGCTGTGTGTTTAAACCCTTATAATTTTACCGCTTTTGTGCTCCAGCAACAATGCTGGCTATACGAGCGATTCGTTTCTGCGTATGTTGTGGATGAAGTTTTTATTTTCATGTAACTGGAACGCTGTTTCTGAGCTCATCACATCGTTCGTGCTGACATGGTATGTGGGAGCGCTGGCGTACTTATACCAACATACGTTTATCCACGTAGATTGCTGGAACTGTTTCAGCATGTCACTGCTTAGCATTTTAGAGTGAGATGTAACATCCTTCTCTGGTTGAAAATTTCAAAAGTCGAAATTTCAGTCGTAATAAATATTTTTAACGGACATAAGAGAAATGGTTACGTTCAGCATTTTTAATTTATTGAATCTAATTGAAAGTCTAGTATAGGTCTAAATTTATTTGTTTGTACTAGTTAATTAAAGTCGGTGTGTAGCGCACCTAAGTTGTTGCCGATATATACTCTATTTGTCATTATCTATTCCAAAGGGAACAGCAACGTGATTGAGATCTTACCAATTATAGAGCCTTTCTTCTTTGCAGCAAAGCATCAGCTGAGCTCTTGGAGGACCAGAGGATTGCAGAAGGGTCCCCAATTCGAATATATGGGAGGAATTCACTACTACCGCATAAATATCAAAACATCTTCGCGTGCACTTTATACATCTACATTTATTGTTCAGTTTCGTTTATTTGAAGTAATTATCTTACTACTTTTGAAGCTTTAACCCAATTGCCATGAGAGCTTGTAGTGGGGTAGCGGAAGTCCTGCTTTGGAATATTTAGAAGGCTTTCAGGCCCTTCATTTGTCCTACAAACAAGAAAACCGCCCTGAAAATCTAAGAGAATGGGAATTATTTTTAGTTCAGTATTGAGACGCTATCTTCCAGACACGATGTATGAAAGCGTAAAGTACTAACAGAATGGGAAGTATAATCGTACTCATTGTCCAGCTTTTAAGGGAGCCTTTTGCACGTTGTGGGCGCGAACTGTTTCGCGCCAGTGCGTCTACTAGATTCCAAACATGTTTTCGTTTACCCTTCCCCAATCATCCAATCGAAATTATTTGCAAATGACGTTGCTAACAGTACTGGTGGTGTAAGGCCCTGAGCGAGGCAAGAATAACAATTCGTATTAATCCATCGGCTTAATGGGGTAGGGTATACACAAAATAAGTTTGCAATTAGTAGAATCCAAGTGACTCTTGCCGAGAAATGTTGCAAATGATAACTCCTGGTTTTCACGCTTTTTTTGAAAATGAACATTATGACTTTCAACAGAATGGGGCGTCACCTCACTATCACATTGATACAAAGGCATTTCTAAGTCATACATGCCCTGCCGGATCAACAGGATTGAGATGGAGTGTGGAGTTTCTACACTCCTGGAAATTGAAATAAGAACACCGTGAATTCATTGTCCCAGGAAGGGGAAACTTTATTGACACATTCCTGGGGTCAGATACATCACATGATCACACTGACAGAACCATAGGCACATAGACACAGGCAACAGAGCATGCACAATGTCGGCACTAGTACAGTGTATATCCACCTTTCGCAGCAATGCAGGCTGCTATTCTCCCATGGAGACGATCGTAGAGATGCTGGATGTAGTCCTGTGGAACGGCTTGCCATGCCATTTCCACCTGGCGCCTCAGTTGGACCAGCGTTCGTGCTGGACGTGCAGACCGCGTGAGACGACGCTTCATCCAGTCCCAGACATGCTCAATGGGGGACAGATCCGGAGATCTTGCTGGCCAGGGTAGTTGACTTACACCTTCTAGAGCACGTTGGGTGGCACGGGATACATGCGGACGTGCATTGTCCTGTTGGAACAGCAAGTTCCCTTGCCGGTCTAGGAATGGTAGAACGATGGGTTCGATGACGGTTTGGATGTACCGTGCACTATTCAGTGTCCCCTCGACGATCACCAGTGGTGTACGGCCAGTGTAGGAGATCGTTCCCCACACCATGATGCCGGGTGTTGGCCCTGTGTGCCTCGGTCGTATGCAGTCCTGATTGTGGCGCTCACCTGCACGGCGCCAAACACGCATACGATCATCATTGGCACCAAGGCAGAAGCGACTCTCATCGCTGAAGACGACACGTCTCCATTCGTCCCTCCATTCACGCCTGTCGCGACACCACTGGAGGCGGGCTGCACGATGTTGGGGCGTGAGCGGAAGACGGCCTAACGGTGTGCGGGACCGTAGCCCAGCTTCATGGAGACGGTTGCGAATGGTCCTCGCCGATACCCCAGGAGCAACAGTGTCCCTAATTTGCTGGGAAGTGGCGGTGCGGCCCCCTACGGCACTGCGTAGGATCCTACGGTCTTGGCGTACATCCGTGCGTCGCTGCGGTCCGGTGCCAGGTCGACGGGCACGTGCACCTTCCGCCGACCACTGGCGACAACATCGATGTACTGTGGAGACCTCACGCCCCACGTGTTGAGCAATTCGGCGGTACGTCCACCCGGCCTCCCGCATGCCCACTATACGCCCTCGCTCAAAGTCCGTCAACTGCACATACGGTTCACGTCCACGCTGTCGCGGCATGCTACTAGTGTTAAAGACTGCGATGGAGCTCCGTATGCCACGGCAAACTGGCTGACACTGACGGCGGCGGTGCACAAATGCTGCGCAGCTAGCGCCATTCGACGGCCAACACCGCGGTTCCTGGTGTGTCCGCTGTGCCGTGCGTGTGATCATTGCTTGTACAGTCCTCTCGCAGTGTCCGGAGCAAGTATGGTGGGTCTGACACACCGGTGTCAATGTGTTCTTTTTTCCATTTCCAGGAGTGTATATCGATCTCCTGATTTATCTTATCCAGACTTCTGTCTGCGGGGCACTCTGAAGAATACAGTTTACGCTGCAAGACCACGAACACTGGATGGTCTTAAAGAGTAAACTGAACAAGACTATGATGCTATTCCATTACGAACAATACATTTGGCATTTCGTTTCGTTAAAAGTCGTTGTCGACGGTATGTTGCGGCGGAAGGAGGCCAATGTGAACATTTACCAACTGTCGTTTGATCTTAAAGTACATTACAAACATTGTACTGCATTACTATCTCCTTTAATTAAAGGCATACATTATTTTTGGACACCCTATGTTTACCTGCAATGGTCGGCTGTCGATCTCCAAAGAAATGGCCGCCCTTGAGGCTGTGCTATCTGGTGAGAGAGCTCGCGCAGTGCGTCAGTCGGCGTTATGGACGAGCGGCTAAACCAACAGTGCGTGCTCTGGACAGTGAGTGCTTGTTGAACTATGTCCATGTGACATGGCATTGTTTAATGGTGTGGCCTTTGCCGTTTGTCGTCGACTATGCGTACTGGAAAGAGCCGGCCGTGGCGACCGTGAAGTTTTTCGGCGAATACGGCCGGCTGGCATACGTGACACTTGGGTGGCCAATTGGTGCAACCGACGGAACTCACAGGCTCTTCATTGACTAAGTGCCTATGGTGATGCCTGGCTCATTAAATTTAAATCCGAATTTTGTTCAGCACCTCAGTGCATGAAAAGATGAGAATGGTGTCCTCTTGTCAAACGATTTAAATTTTGTTTGAACAAATGCCTCAGTAGTTCGACTGGGTACTTAACTGTGCCTTTTAGAGGGCTGGAAATGTCGTGCGACTAGGGCCTCCCGTCGAGTAGACCGTTCGCCTGATGCAAGTCTTTCGATTTGACGCCACTTCGGCGACTTGCGCGTCGATGGGGATGAAATGATTTTGCAAAGATGATGATGATTAGGCTGTCAGGGGAGGCGCTTATTACACTATTGGCCATTAAAACTGCTACACCAAGAAGAAATGCAGATGATAAACGGGTATTCACTGGATAAATATATTATACTAGAACTGACATGTGATTACATTTCAACGCAATTTGGGTGCATAGGCCTTGAGAAATCAGTATCCAGAACGAGCACCTCTGGCCGTAATAACGGCCTTGATACGCCCGGGCATTGAGTCAAACAGAGCTTGGATGGGGTGTACAGGTACAGCTGTGCATGCAGCTTCAACACGATACCACAGTTCATCAAGAGTAGTGACTGGCGTATTGTGACGAGCCAGTTGCTCGGCCACCATTGACCAGACGTTTTCAATTTGTGAGAGATCTGGAGAATGTGCTGGCCAGGGCAGCAGTCGAACATTTTCTGTATCCAGAAAGGCCCGTACAGGACCTGCAACATGCGGTCTTGCATTATCCTGCTGAAATGTAGGGTTTCGCAGGAATCGAATGCAGGGTAGAGCCATGGGTCGTAACACATCTGAAATGTACCGTCCACAGTTCAAAGTGCCGTCAATGCGAACAAGAGGTGACCGAGACGTGTAACCAATGGCATCCCGTACCATTACTCCGGGTGATACGCCAGCATGGCGATGACGAATACACGCTTCCAATGCGCGTTCACCGCGATGTCGCCAAACACGGATGGGACCATCATGATGATGTAAACAGAACCTGGATTCATCCAAAAAACTGACGTTTTGTCATTCGTGCACCCAGGTCCGTTGTTGAGTACACCATCGCAGGCGCTCCGGTCTGTGATACAGCGTCAAGTGTAACCGCAGCCACGGTCTGCGAGCTAATAGTCCATGCTGCTGCAAACGTCGTCGAACTGTTCGTGCAGATGATTGTTGCCTTGCAAACGACCCATCTGTTGACTCAGGGATCGAGACGTGGCTGCACGAACAGTTACAGACATGCGGATAAGATGCCTGTCATCTGGATGCTAGTGGTACGAGGCCGTTGGGATCCAGCACGGCGTTCCGTATTACCGTCCTTAACTCACCGATTCCATATTCTGCTAACAGTCATTGGATCTCGACCAACGCGAGCAGCAATGTCGCGATACGATAAACCGCAATCGCGATAGGCTACAATCCGACCTTTATCAAAGTCGGAAACGTGATGGTAGGCATTTCTGTTCCTTACACGAGGCATCACAACAACGTTTCACCAGGCAACGCCGGTCAACTGCTGTTTGTGTATGATAAATCGGTTGGAAAGTTTCCTCATGTCAGCGAGTTGTAGGTGTCGCCACCGGCGCCAACCTTGTGTGAATGCTCTGAAAAGCTAATCGTTTGCATGTCACAGCATCTTGTACCTGTCGGTTAAATTTCGTGTGTGTAGCACTTTATCTTCGTGGTGTAGCAATTTTAATGGCCAGTAGTGTATTCTCCTCTTATAGAGGCCACTCCTGTCGTAGTGCGGTCCTAATCAGCGCACCTTTGGCCTACGTCGTTTCACCGCCTTCTCTTCTCTTGCGTTCTTCATCTTCGTTCCCGCGCTTGTGGTTACGCCAGAAGTGACTTCAGATTTTTTTTAAAGTGCTAGTCTTTTAATATTTATGTAAAGGTAGCTTCCTTAGAATATTTCTGGGTAAACATTTTAAAGTTCCTTAAAGATTGGGCTCGTGTAGCCGCTGTGACGTTTATATGGTACTGTTCGTCATAGCTGAGTTCAGTTGATTGAAGTTTCTTTAATCATGGCAACAGCCGTCGAGTAATTTACATTCTTGAAATTTTACTACTTAAATATTTGAAACTTTGTTTTAAAGATACTGCTCTTGTACCCACTGTTCTGTGAGTTATTACTACAACGAAATTCCTGGTTGCAGCAACACTCGCCGACCAACGCTAACACGTCATCTTCTGTACTGTAGGAGTGTGACTGACGGGTTGTTTGCTAGAACCATCTGTGTAATTATTTAAATATGTTTTCGAGTTTCCCTGAGCCTTGTTTGTCAATCAATTTGTGAAGGCAGCTGTCAGGGAGGCCCTAAGGCCCCATTATGTTTTCAAAGTCACGCCGTCCATTGCATTGCCTACCTGGCGTAATGTGAACATTTTTTAATTGTCTGATCCAGCAAATGGTAGATGTTGCTACAACTTTGGACATTTGTAATAATTGTTTAAATAAATGTGTATTATTTACTGTATTGTCTCTGGGTTTGTGCCCACAATCTTCCCACTCCGAATTGAGTGTAAGTAACTTTGTTATTTGCATTTACTAGTTAGATACCTATGGTCTAAGCAGTGATCTATTGACGATCCGGATTACAAATATGGTAAGCTCAAAGGCGCTAAAGCTTCAACATTAATTTGAATCAAAATTAGTAAATAAAGCATATCAGTTATTTTGCATTTTAAAAACAGCTTCTAAGTGACAAGTAACGACACACCCGTTCTGTTTCAAAATAATCCTTGGTAACTGTGATGAGATCTGTGAAAATGACTCAATTAAATAGGTAATACAGCACTGTTATTGGGCTCTTCCTGCATACTACGTTGTTGAATACAGCTAGTTTTGAGTATGATACTTTTCCACACACTACGAAGTCGTGTCCTGAATTTTTTCATCTCCACTGAACTTATTATAATTTTGCTAAGACTGTGGCAATATCTTTCTACAGGCATGAAATTAAATTTTCTGTGTACTTACGCTGAGAAAAGCTGTGTTTGCAACAATTTATGTAGTATTTACGGTAGAATCTAAACCCTAAGTTGTCTTACTGGAAAAATTCTGTGCAAACGACCTACCACCATAGCGATTAACATTATTGGAGTGACACCGGTTTACCATATTAAAGCGATATTAAAGTTTCTATTATGAATTTGAAACACCAGTACTTGCGTAACTTGTTATTACTGTGATAGACTAAATAAGCAGTACACTGAAGTTCTGTGTTCCAAATCTTTAGGTTCTAATTGTATAAAAATTCTGATGTAAGGTTTAAATTTTTACTTACCCATGCAGACAGTCAGTTCTCCCGTTACGGGTGAACGATGAGCTTGCACGAAATCAGCTAGCTAACTTTAGAACTCAGTGTTTATATGTTCTGGAACGTAGTGACTTATTGGGACCAACTGATTTGCTACTAAGACGTGTCGGTTACACAGATAGATGAGCGGCAAAACCAGTTTCCCCAGCTGAAACACGGACCAAGATTAGGCCTGCTCAGCTGTCCTGGTTTCACTCCCCTCTGTGAATACATCTCACACGGGTTGTTGACAGCAGTATAAAATCATCTGCAGACCCGTAGTTACTGTACTCTGCTATTGAAGTGCGAACACCGTCGTATCACTTTGTCTTTCGCTTCACTGGACTTGCTGGCTCTGGAGTGGACCGCTACCGAGACGGTCGAAACTTTGGTTCTATCGTTGTTTCTGTTTTCATAGTGACTCGTCGTGACAGCCAAACAGAATTTATACAATATCATTTCCTGTTTGACAGCCATTTTACGTTTCATGTTTGTGTTGCACATTGCACATGTGAATATACACTCCTGGAAATGGAAAAAAGAACACATTGACACCGGTGTGTCAGACCCACCATACTTGCTCCGGACACTGCGAGAGGGCTGTACAAGCAATGATCACACGCACGGCACAGCGGACACACCAGGAACCGCGGTGTTGGCCGTCGAATGGCGCTAGCTGCGCAGCGTTTGTGCACCGCCGCCGTCAGTGTCAGCCAGTTTGCCGTGGCATACGAAGCTCCATCGCAGTCTTTAACACTGGTAGCATGCCGCGACAGCGTGGACGTGAACCGTATGTGCAGTTGACGGACTTTGCGCGAGGGCGTATAGTGGGCATGCGGGAGGCCGGGTGGACGTACCGCCGAATTGCTCAACACGTGGGGCGTGAGGTCTCCACAGTACATCGATGTTGTCGCCAGTGGTCGGCGGAAGGTGCACGTGCCCGTCGACCTGGGACCGGACCGCAGCGACGCACGGATGCACGCCAAGACCGTAGGATCCTACGCAGTGCCGTAGGGGACCGCACCGCCACTTCCCAGCAAATTAAGGACACTGTTGCTCCTGGGGTATCGGCGAGGACCATTCGCAACCGTCTCCATGAAGCTGGGCTACGGTCCCGCACACCGTTAGGCCGTCTTCCGCTCACGCCCCAACATCGTGCAGCCCGCCTCCAGTGGTGTCGCGACAGGCGTGAATGGAGGGACGAATGGAGACGTGTCGTCTTCAGCGATGAGAGTCGCTTCTGCCTTGGTGACAATGATGATCGTATGCGTGTTTGGCGCCGTGCAGGTGAGCGCCACAATCAGGACTGCATACGACCGAGGCACACAGGGCCAACACCCGGCATCATGGTGTGGGGAACGATCTCCTACACTGGCCGTACACCACTGGTGATCGTCGAGGGGACACTGAATAGTGCACGGTACATCCAAACCGTCATCGAACCCATCGTTCTACCATTCCTAGACAGGCAAGGGAACTTGCTGTTCCAACAGGACAATGCACGTCCGCATGTATCCCGTGCCACCCAACGTGCTCTAGAAGGTGTAAGTCAACTACGCTGGCCAGCAAGATCTCCGGATCTGTCCCCCATTGAGCATGTTTGGGACTGGATGCAGCGTCGTCTCACGCGGTCTGCACGTCCAGCACGAACGCTGGTCCAACTGAGGCGCCAGGTGGAAATGGCATGGCAAGCCGTTCCACAGGACTACATCCAGCATCTCTACGATCGTCTCCATGGGAGAATAGCAGTCTGCATTGCTGCGAAAGGTGGATATACACTGTACTAGTGCCGACATTGTGCATGCTCTGTTGCCTGTGTCTATGTGCCTGTGGTTCTGTCAGTGTGATCATGTGATGTATCAGACCCCAGGAATGTGTCAATAAAGTTTCCCCTTCCTGGAACAATGAATTCACGGTGTTCTTATTTCAATTTCCAGGAGTGTATAATAACATATTCATATTATTTCCCAAACAATTAACAGCTTAATGCAATACTTAGCATGTGTGATTATTGTAATAGTATGATGCGTTCGACTCTGTCACAGTCATAGTGTACGAGATAACGGCAGTAAAGCAGTAGGGTGGTGAATATCTAGAAAATTGCCATCAGATCTTCGACAGAGCGGATGGCAGTGTGTGGGCGTCCTTTGGCGTGAGTCAAGACAAATAAGGTCCCAACTTTCTGGGACATCGACTACGAACGCGACTCAGGATGCACGTCAGATTCTACTGATGCTCATTCCTCCTTAAAATCCACCAAGAGTATTTTTTTTGTCTAAAACCACAGGTCATTATTCTTCATGGATATTATATATTTTTCTTTTGTTATATTCCACATTGACAAAACAGACGTATGCAAACGGTTCCTCCCCATCAATCCCAAATCGCCTGGTTGTTTGATGTGGGGAAGGTGATCAGACAGCGAAGTCATCGGTCCCATCGGATTGGGAAACAATGGGGAAGGAAATCAGCCGTGCCCTTTCAAAGGAACCATCACGACATTTGCCTGAAGGGATTTGGCGAAGTCATGGAAACCTTAAATAGGAATGGCCGCACACGGGTTTGAACAGTCCCGAATCGCTTTGAAATTGCTTGCGAAAACGACTCATACGTTTCCAAAAGAAAATTTGGATATTTTTGCTAAAATGCTTGCACTTGGTCTTTAGTCATTCTTTTTCTCGGTAACAGTTCGGCACCACGTTATCCTGGGAATTACGTAGCAAGCCGCTTCTTTGTACAGATGTTCCAGGTTAGTTGTTGTAGGCAAATACAATGGAATACTGGATTACTCGGATCTGTGAGTATCGCAAACTGATCACCACACTCCATTTCCTAGTAGACATACTTAATTCTAACACGCAGCGTTCTTTTATATTTAGTCGTAGCTATGAAGCCGAAATTACGAAGAAGCAGCTTTAAGCCATGGATCCACACCAGACATTACTGGCCATTGAAATAGCTACACCAAAAAGAAGTGCAGATGATAAACGGGTATTCATTGGACAAATATATTATACTAGAACTGACATGTGATTACATTTTCACGCAATTTGGGTGCATAGATCCTGAGAAATCAGTACCCAGAACAACCACCTCTGGCCGTAATAACGGCCTTCATATGCCTGGGCATTGAGCAAACAGAGCTTGGATGACGTGTACAGGTACAGCTGTCCATGCAGCTTCAACACGATACCACAGTTCATCAAGAGTAGTGACTGGAGTATTGTGACGAGGCAGTTGCTCGGCCACCATTGACTAGACGTTGGTGAGAGATCTGGAGAATGTGCTGGCCACCGCAGCAGTCGAACATTTTCTGTATCCAGAATGGCCCGTAAAGGACCTGCAACATGCGGTCGTGCATTATCCTGCTGAAATGTAGGGTTTCGCAGGGATCGAATGAAGGGTAGAGCCACGGGTCGTAACACATCTGAAATGTAACGTCCACTGTTCAAAGTGTCGTCAATGCGAACAAGAGATGACCAAGACGTGTAACCAATGGCACCCCATACCATTACGCCGGGTGATACGCCAGTATGGCGATGACGAATACACGCTTCCAATGTGTGTTCACCGCGATGTCGCCAAACACGGATGCGACTATCATGATGCTATAAACAGAACCTAGATTCATCCAAAAAAATGACGTTTTGCCATTCGTGCACCCAGGTTCGTCGTTGAGTACACCATCGCAGGCGCTCCCGTCTGTGACGCAGCGTCAAGGGTAACCGCAGCCATGGTCTCCGAGCTGATAGTCCATGCTGCTGCAAACGTCGTCGAACTGTTCTAGCAGATGGTTGTTGTCTTGCAAACGTCCCCATCTGTTGACTCAGGGATCGAGACGTGGCTGCACGATCCGTTACAGCCATGCGGATAAGATGCCTGTTATCTCGACTGCTAGTGATACGAGGCCGTTGGGATCCAGCACGGCGTTCCGTATTACCCTCCTGAACCCACCGATTCCATATTCTGCTAACAGTCATTGGATCTCGACCAACGCGAGCAGCAATGTCGCGATACGATAAACCGCAATCGCGATAGGCTACAATCCGACCTTTATCAAAGTCGGAAACGTGATGGTACGCATTTCTCCTCCCTACACGAGGCATCACAACATCGTTTCACCAGGCAACGCCGGTCAACTGCTGATTGTGTATGAGATATCGGTTGGAAACTTTACTCATGTCAGCAAGTTGTGTGAATGCTCTGAAAAGCTAATTATTTGCATATCACAGCATCTTCTTCCTGTCGGTTAAATTTCGCGTCTTTAGCACGTCATATTCGTAGTGTAGCAATTTTAATGGCCAGTAGTGTACTTTCTTGCAGGCAAGGTATGCAGGAGAACCTCTCTGAAATTTGGAAGGGGTAAAGTTGTAAGGGGGTTCGTGAGTTGTTGGATAACTCAGTTGGTATATATCTTGGCCCGAGAAAAGCAAAGAGCTGTGGTTCGAGTCCCGGTCCAGCACACAGTTTTAATCTATTAAAGTTTCAGGCGACTTTAAGAGAACATAATCACTAATTACCCGGATTATCGTAGGATTATGATAGAAGTATATCATCAGCGCTTGCAAATACGAATAGCCGCACAACGAGTTAAAAGCAAGCCTTATATTCGACACTACCGGCCATACCCCCACACCGGGAGAGGTGGAAACGTGTAATGCACCCAGGAACACTGTCTAAAGCGACCGTTTTTGTGGTCTAGATGTTATGGCGCAGGGAGGGATAACGTTTCCAGCGTGTACTGGCTCGAAAGCTTTGAACACGCTACACTCAACGCTCAACGCTATTGTGACACTGTACTCACTACACATGTACGTTTTTTCAGGGCCGCATTCGTCCCTGATTTCACTTTTACGGATGACAATAGGCGACTGCATCGAACAGCGTAGATGGAGGAGATGTTAACACGAGAGGATATTCGCCGAATGGACTGGCCTACCTGTTCCCCTCACTTAAATCCCATCGAACGCGTGTGGGGTGCATTGGGGAGACCTAGTGCAGTGCCCACATGCACCAACGACTATCAAGCAGTTGTCAACAGCACCAGTGATGGAATGGAACAATCAATCTACCACAAGAACCCTTTACGAACCTTGTGGTCAGCATGGCAGTACGCTGCAGATCATGCACTTCTATCCGCTGCCATCACACACCCTATTAAGAACCATGCAGTGTCGAGGGGATCAACATGATTCGCTGTGACTTTAGTGTATTTATTGTCTTTGTGTCATTTCTCTTTGATTCGTTTTTTCTTCTTTCATTTACTTTGTGTACTAAATTGCATCAATTCTTTTATGCATGGTCGACGTTCCTCGATCTACGAAGGCGAGTCAAATGAAAACTTTGTAATTCAAATCGAAATTTCGCGCTGTTATCCTATAAATTGGTAAGCGTGCTACGAACAGCGTGCAGAATGGCCTGTAGGTGGCAGCATAGTTGCAGATGCACACATACCGTAGCAGTATCAGTATAAAGATGGCCGCCCCACTTGCGACTTGCACCAAGGAAGAACAGCGTTCTGTTATTCGGTTTTTGCGTAGTGATGGTGTGAGACGTATTGAAATTCATCGACGAATGAAGTTTCAGTACGGTGATGCATGTTTGTCACATCAGAAAGTCTGCGAATAGAGTAGGAAGTTCGCAAACGGTATGACTTCAGTGGAAGATGGTCCTCGTCCAGGTCAGGCATAACGAGTTGTGACTCCACAGAACATTGCAGCAGCTGAAGCTCTAGTGAAGGAAAACCGCCGAGTGACACTAAAGGACATTGCATCATGTTTACAGATTAGTCATAGGTCAGCGCACCACATTCTGCATGATGTGCTCCAGTTTCACAAAGTGTCTGCAAGGTGGGTGCCACGGAAGCTGACTCCTGAAATGAGAGAACGAGGTGTTGATGCTTGTGAAGAACTTCTTCGGCGCTTTGAACGAGAAGGTGATGGCTTCCTTGCAAGAATCGTTACTGGGGACGAAACCTGGGTTCACTTCCACCAACGGGAAATGAAGAGAGCGGGCAAGGAATGGCGCCATTCCTCATCAACAAAACCAAAGAAGTTTCGAACAGAACCATCAGCAGGGAAGGTTATGCTGACTCTCTTTTGGGACGAAAAAGGCGTCATTTTGGAGCATTACATGCCTAGATGGACCACTGTCACCAGTTTATCATACACATGTTATGCTGACTCTCTTTTGGGACGAAAAAGGCGTCATTTTGGAGCATTACATGTCTAGATGGACCACTGTCACCAGTTTATCATACACAGATCATCTGCGGCCTGCAATCAACTCAAAGCGACGTGGATTGCTGTCAGCCGGTGTCCTTTTACAACATGACAATGCAAGGCCCCACACTGCCCGTACAGCAGTTGCAACAATCACAGACCTGCATTTTGAGTGTCTTCCTCATCCACCGTACTCACCAGACTTTGCCCCAAGTGATTTCCATATGTTTGGACCACTCAAAGACGTAAAGGGAGGAAAGAAGTTCCGTTCTGATGAAGAGGTACGCCACGCGGTACATCAGGGGTTGCGCGGACTACCAAAAGAATTTTTTTTCTTAAGGAATTTATGCACTTTGTGAGCGCTGGAGAACTTGCATTGAGCGTGGGGGAGATTATGTTGAAAAGTGATACAGCTTTGTACCACTTCTGCACAATAAACAATATTTTTTAAAAAAAATTTAAGGTTTTCATTTGACTCACCCTCGTATGTTGGCAGTGCTACATCATGCGAAATTTCTTGCGTCCTTAAGTTTTGCCCACCAGCGCAATTAGCGAGAAGAAATTTTCGGACAAAGGTAACTTAGTTTGTAAGTAAAAAGCGTACGAACCGTCGCCCCTTTCTCGTCGTCGTGCGGGTCGCGGCTGTGAAGAGCGAGGCACGCAGTACGTAAACCAGCAGCCACGGCTTGCGGCGAGAAGAGGGAACCACAGCAAAAGTTGTGAGGGGCAGTGCGCAAGTTGGGCGCCCTGCGCTCTCCGCCCACCGCCCTGCCCAGACGGAATACGGAATACTTGCGGAGAACAGCGCGACCCGCCGGCCGCAACTTGCAGCCACAGACGCAGACGCGAGCTGCAGGCCGGGCCACAACACAGGCACTTGCCGCCCTCGGCAATAGCCGCAGACAGCCCACGACTGTCATGAATTCCACTTACAAAAGGTTTAGTCCGTCGTTTTTCATCTCGTGCCGTACCAGCACTTAAGGTGGGGAGAGGAATGTTGCATGGAAGGAGCTGGGCAGAGCCTTCCGTGTCTCCACGGGATTTCGTCGTAGAGAACAAATGGTGCCAAATTTAGCGATATCGGCGCAGTGAGTTTGTTTTCTGAGTTGATGACGTGACTTTCACCGCTAGGAGTCACGTGAATGTTGGCAAAACATGATTGTTTCGTGTTGCGCTTATGGCTGTACTCAGCGTTTTTTCGGGGGAAATGGCATTACATTTCACGTGTGTTTCTATGATAGTGAGGATGCGTTTATTGAAATCTGCTTAAATGACTTTTATATGTTTTTTACACTTGAAATAGAGTATCACGTAAATTAAGTGTTGAAAGTGATGCCTGTAAAGTCAGACTCATATTACATTTTGGAAAGTATCTGTGATAATTCGGTTACAGAAGTAAGTATAACTGTTTCTCATTCCTAATCATAGGTTCCCTAAGGATGAAAACCCAAGGCAGCTTTGGATACAGGCCCTGAAAAGGACAGAAAAAAGTCATTTTCCATCACGACAGTGCACCAACATACACCTCAGCAGTTGCAGTCGCAAAATTAATGGAAGTAGGATTCCAACTCGTTTCACATCCTCTCTTTTCTCCAGACTTTGCTCCCTCGGGCTACTGTTTGTTCCTCGATTTGAAGAAATGGCTGGCTCTTTTTATTCAAAAGAGGAGGTGACTGCAGCAACTAATAGCTATTTTGCAGACTTGGATAATTCCTATTATTCGGAAGGGATCAACAAGTTAGAACAGCGTTGTACGAAGAGTATGTCTAGAAGGAGACTATGTCGAAAAATAAAAAGGTTTATCCCAAACATTAAGTAGTTTTTATTTTTGCACGGAATTCTCAAACGCCGCTCGTAAAACCCACTTGCGCTCCAAGCTAACCAATTTTGGTGGAGGCAGGATGGCTGAACGACGGTTCGCTGTAGGTACTCTTCTTTCCTAACAGCACATCGAGTAGTCAGCGCAGTCAGACTTGTTTCAGCTATCTGAGCTATCCGCACGAATGTGATTTTAATTTCTACTTTCGGAGGCGTTAGCGTCACTCGAGGTTGGCATCTGGTGGTGTCCAGCAGTGATGTTAAGATCATACCCGCCGACTTTTGAACATGGAAGCTTAGGGAGGAATATTATAAGCAATTTGGCGTATTACCAATTAACATTAACTCACAAGCTGTACACTGTCCATTCACATTAATGTGGCCACCTCTTACAGTCTGAGTAACTACCTTCTACAGCGCGGACAGCTGACAGACGTGCACGAAGAGAGTCAGTGAGTTACTGGAAGGTAACGACAGGGCTATGGAGCCATGCCGACTCCAGTTCCGTGGCCAGATGAGCGAGGTTTCTCCGTTGAGGATCCATGGTGCGAACAGTCCGGTCGAGATGGATCCACAGATTCTCGACTGGGTTTAAATCTGGGGAGTTTGGTGGCCAGAGAGTACAGTAAACTCTTCGAACCACGCACGTACTTTGTGATCTGCGTGACACGTTACTTGTTACATTGTCTTGCTGGTAGATGCTGTCCTGACGTGGAAAAATGAACTGCTCGTCGGGTGGAAGTGGTCGCTAAGGATATATGCATGTTTGTGTTGTTTCATTATACGTTCCAGAATGATGAAATCACATAGTGAATGCCACGGATTCATTCTCCAGACCATAACGCTCTCTCGTGGATGCAGCGCTTTTGCTTTGAGATGTTTCACGTCGTACACGTCTATGGCCATCTATCCGATGAAGAATAAAACTTGATTCATCTGGAAAGGCCACATGTCGTCACTCACTGAACGTCCAGTTGCGATAGTGGTGTGCAAATTCCAGTCTTCGGCGCCGATGGACAGCAGTCAGTATGTTTGCATGAACGTGGCTCCTACTCCGGAGTCCCATATGCAGCAACGTTCGCTAAGCGGGCGTTGAGGACACTGTTGGTAGCCCTCTGATTCATCTGGGCCGTCAGTTGCTAAACAGCGTCACGTCTGTTTGCCTGTAAAATCTCCGCAGCCGCCGTTCAGACCTGTCGTTTATGGTTCGTCATGCACCATGTGGCGCGGCACGCTTCTTTTTACCACCCTGCCAGTGTACAGCAATGTTCATTTGTCTAGCTAAAAGCTGTGGTAGAAAATACTAGACCACTACTGTCTACTGCAGGTCGGAACATACATAGAATTGTCCGGTAAACGGGATGTGGCTAGCTACTGAAATAAAAGTTTTAACTTGGCAATGTAAATTTTCAGGTGTATTTTTACGATAAAGATCACAGTTAATACTGCCAAGTCCGTACTAAGTGGCAACACAATGTAAAGTTCACATGCACACCGCAATCACACACGTAGCCAGATTATGGTATTTACACCCGTTACCGAAGTTAATAGAGTTCACCGGATCGTTTAGTTATGAAAATGCTGGCTCAAATGTTGTGCACTCTGCTCTACACGTAATACCTGTTCCAGTCTTAGATCGCACAACACGCCACGCAGTTTTAACTAACAGTCAAAAGCATTAATTTTGATATTCCATCCGAAATTCCACACGACTTCCACTATACCGTTCACTTAAATACACTTTGTACTACATCGCGAACTCGTAATTAGCATTTTTCCGCGATTTTACAGTACTTTCGTCGGAGCTGCTTTCAATGAGATGTTACTAGTTCGAACCCTCAGCCCTGACCCCCCTAGATCACATCAAAGTCTTTGTTCCCAGCATAGATTGGCGCAAGCCTGCATTTTTCTGATTGGCTGATATCACAAACAGCAAATCAGGTTGCAGTATTATCCCGCGCCAACCCGTACTTTACTTCAATGACCAATCATAGTAAAACATTTCTTTCTACAGCAGTTACTAAATAAATAAATTTAGAAAAGTATCAAATATAAAATTACTCCTTCTGAAATTACCGATTAATTTGTGTTCTACTCAAAATTCATTACTACCATAAACTGACTGCAGATTTAATTATAGTAAATCCCCTGTATAGTTTAACTGGTACTTCGTGAATAAACAAAACAATTTTCATTTACTTCTGTTCTTCTTCACTCATACAACATTCACACTGCTAATTACTACACATATAAAACAATTATAATTAAGCAAATACATTAAATATTAATCAAACATAACTTTACAACATTGTTTTGACTACGACTGCTAGCACTGTCCGTCAACTGCTGACCTCTGCCGCCTACTAGTACAACTACGTGCAGCTCTATAACTCAGGTCCATGTTAGCTGGTGACATCTGTCGATGACTCATGCCTATAACGATATCATCCTAACAAGTGACAGGAGCGATGCGAAGGCGCTACGCTTCAACCACAGTCGCCCGGGTTCCGGTTTTGGGTAATGCCATTTTGCCATTCATGGTTTACTGTTATCACGGCGACACGTGAACAGTTTATAAACTTGGCCGTTTCAGAAATGTTTTCACCCTTGGCGCGAAAGCCATGATCATGTCCTTTGGACCACAGATAAACCGCTCTGTTTCCGCATTACGACAACGGCTCCAATGTTGTGTAGACCCTCCCCCTGATACGCTTTATATACTCTCCATAGCTGGAGCTACCACCTTCCGTCTGTGAGTGGTTCTTCAATGTTGACGTTGAACTTAGGCAGTGATTACGTAAATATGACTGGATCGTGTTTGTCCTTTAGAAACCATATCTTTGTTGACAATCCTACCATCCCAAGGAGCAACTCTTAATTATGCTGCACGCACCTTCTTTCATCGCAGTCATTTGTCGATAAGACTTCGTAATGGGCGCTTTAAGCCGTTATTTTATTGCATTAATAACGCCAATATTTCCGTACATCTCTATCATTATTTCAACGTTAAATTATACAGTCGAGGTAATCACTATAGTCTTGGCATAAATTGCGCATGAGTCGAAAATAAATTGTAATATGTCCGTAGGGAAATATTGAAATTGTATTGTGATTACTATTATTCGTCAGTGTATGAAATAAGAATGGCTTCGTGATTGCTCAAGAGCGCTAGTAAACTTTCCGATTGTTACGTATTTCCGCAGAAATAAATAAAGTAAATCCACCGTGTTTGCTGGCATGTGCGAACATGCTGCAAAGGAAAACTCTTTATACGTGCGCGTGCGAGGTGCTAAGTGGCAGCTATAATATACAAAAAGTCAGTGTATTCAAAATATGCTTCACAGAGACACACAGAGTAGTTTTTGTATTTCCATCCTTTTAGCAGGAGGTCTCTGGGTCGATGGCCGTTTACTATCACGACAAATAAAAACACCTACAGCCGTCCTTATGCCTTTATCTTATTTTGTCGCTACCAGTTTCAACGCTTCAGTGCGTCATCTTCAGGCTGTTTTTGATGTGGTACAGGTTTATATGATCCCCATGCATAACACATGAGTTGCCAGAATTACTGGATGCCGCAGAAGAATATAAGCAACAAATGACTGTGGACACTGAGTAAAATTATTACTTTGAGACGAATAGTTTGACACAAGAGAGAAATTTACGGCGAGCTGCATCAAACCAAAATAATGGGCTGCTATTTCTGTAGCATTATTTTCTATGTACGTAGAAAGAAACCTCAGAAGATGCAAGTTGCTCCACGTAAATTACCCATACAGATGGCAAAGCCCATCTGTGAACAAGGGAGCAACTCAGCGTCTATGTAGAATTTTGCTCGTAGTGAAATATTTCTAGGCATGTTTACGACATATTCAATAACTTCAAGACACCATACGTATTACATCACTGTATCTTACACATATTATCTTGAATTGCGGGCAAATGCAGTCAAATATCCACCTTTTTATATAAACGCAACAAACACCGCTCTGGCTGCAGAAAGTTTATTAAAGCCACGAACGGTTTTAAGCATCCTCAGATGATATAACTGTGTCTACAGCATTATTTAACACTTTTCTTGAAGCGGGTGTTAATTTTATCAATGAAGTGAAGGACGAGGAGAGGCTTCAAGAAAAACGTCAAATGATGAAGACACAGTTTTATCACCTGATGAGAATGCACCAAAACTGAAGTAAAACTGGTCGTAATGTCATAAACGTTCTACAGCCAGAGAGTTGTTTATTGTCTTTTACAAACAATGTATCTTAGTTTCTCTATGAGATGCGATTAGTGATAAAACTATAAAAAAATAACAATAATGGTATTAAATTACGAACTACAGCACTCGTTCCAATATTTCAAACACTAGTAACGGGTCTTTTAGTACGTCAGTTTATTTGTTTTTATTGAAGATAAGCCCTTTGTTATGTTCGGGAGTTTACCATTTGACAATATTTATTTACGGAATTTTACTACAGTTAATATTATTTATAATTATCAAACGTTTTAATCCCACATTTGATTGCGTATTTTGACAGTTATTATTAGTAAATATTTGTTTATTAAATATCTGCCACCAGTCCTGCCAACAGCATCACTAGCGCAACGTTGGCAATTTTTATCCATTTTTAAATATCACTCAGTTTAAAACCATGCATCCTCTCTGTCACTGCTTTAAAGAAATTGTCTTACATGTTTATCAAACGCATGTAACCGATTCATGTTCATGAACCATTAATTTTGATAATCCTTTGATTTCCCTCTTCATGATCCGCAACCGCTTATTTGTTCAAATAAGACTGTGAATTTTACTGTTAATTTAGTTACGAAGATAATGGGACCCCTCTAAAAGCCATTTACTACAATATTCTCCTCTGTATCTGCAGTGTCCTCCTTACCACTAATGAATTAACGATTAGGGAATCGATTTGCAAAAAATGGCTCTGAGCACTATGGGACTCAACTGCTGAGGTCATTAGTCCCCTAGAACTTAGAACTAGTTAAACCTAACTAACCTAAGGACATCACAAACATCCATGCCCGAGGCAGGATTCGAACCTGCGACCGTAGCGGTCTTGCGGTTCCAGACTGCAGCGCCTTTAACCGCACGGCCACTTCGGCCGGCAAATCGATTTGCACAGCTTTACTGCAAGAACATGACAAGACGAGCGGAAGACATTGTGAATTTTGCAAAGGAGCTGAGTGATCATTGCGACTCTTAGTGACGTGACGTGACACTGGTAAAGACTTTTGAACTCTGAATCTTTTGTATTCAGATTAGAAAATTAGGATGTCTCCTTTTATCGTGATATTGATTTAAAGTTTTTTATGACCAACTGTGCGTGCCTGACACCTATGGAACCATACCTAAGTAAACACTGTTAACCGAATTGGACAATCAGTTTTCGATATCTTTCCTCGATAAACAAAGAAATCATTATTCAGTTTAAAATTGGATTTGACGCATATACTTGCAGCTGCACTTCGCAAACCCTACCCTAGTGTTTGAGGAAATAATTTATCCAGTTGTCGTTCTGTAGTACTGAAAACTGGTAATTAAAGAATAACGTATATTTCACTATCTCGTAGTAACTGCAGAAGCGCGGCTAATTGGTTGGAATCGGTATATCCTGCTATTTAGCGTATTTCCGATGAAAATGTGCAGTTTCAGTGAACTAATTAGCATCTACTAAAAAATAATGATCTCGATTTTTTTCTGTTCTTAATACCAGCTTACTTACTTTATAGGACTTCAGTTGTAATTCGATTAGCTTGTACTTCAAAAGTGCCTACTCCTTCCACAATGAAAACAGCTATAGAGATAAAACTTTCAGTCCACTTTCTCTTTTCTGGGAAAAAAACGAAATATTGTTTTTTTCTTTCTTATTATCTTTAGTCAGTAGTCCCCTTTCTGTCCACGTACAATGTTTTGCGTATTTTCCTACATCGTTTTGACGCAGAAAATACAGAAAGAGTGATTCAGATTCCAGTTCCAAAACCAGTCTAACGATTACGTGCAATAGTTTCACAGTTCTTTCTTATGATGTCTATGCCCATGCTCGTCGATAAATTACGAATAAATGTTCTTATTTCGCCAGACTTTTGAGGAAAAGTCTTTCTTTAAACTGAACATTATATAAAAATTCCGCTTTCAAAATTCAAAAATACGCTGATTCTGATGTGCTACTCGCCTTAGCCCTGGCGATAATTACGTTCTTCTCGCTTGTGTCAGTCCACTACAATGTACACACCCTGCGCTTCCATCGGTTATTGGATGTTTCACAGGTTCATACTCAGCTACTGAAATTCAAACAAACAGTCCGCAGCTCATTGTCGTGCGGTAGCGTTCTCGCTTCCCGTGCCCGGGTTCCCGGGTTCGATTCCCGGTGGGGTCAGGGATTTTCTCTGCCTCGTGATGACCGGGTGTTGTGTGATGTCCTTAGGTTAGGTTTAAGTAGTTCTAAGTTCTAGGCGACTGATGACCATAGATGTTAAGTCCCATAGTGCTCAGAGCCATTTTAACCATCAAACAAACAACAGAGAAATTTCGGGTCGTATTTTAAATAGTCTCCTATTCCTAACTCCTGCAACTTTATTCTGTTACCACTACGTTGTTTTATTTGTAACTCGCGGTGACACCCTGCGTTGCCCAGATACTTATAGTTGTGTGTCCACGGCCGTACTACGCAGTCTGGCCTTGTGCTTAATGTTTGTGACGTCACGTTTCCTGCAATATGTGTCGTACGATATATGTAGGTTCAGAGGTATATGTGGATACTGTATGCAAAATGCGTTGTGAATTGAGTCAGTAACAAGGACGTAATAAATTTAAACGTCATGCACAATACGGCAGTTTTTCACGCATCTCATTGTTGACGTCGCCATATCTCCTGAACGATGGTTCGTACAGGCATGTAATATTGTAGGTACATTCAGTGGCATATTGTCTACAATATTTATTGCGATTAGAGCTAGTAGCAAAGCAGTAATACATTTAAACAGTATGCATGATGCAGCAGCTTCTCACTCTTCTCGTTGTTTATGACGTCATATCTTCTGAACTATGCGTCGTACAATGATGGAATTTTGTTATGGAATTCAGTGCATAGTGTATGTAAAATGTGTCGTGGATACAGTTAATAGTAAAGAAGTGATAAATTATAATGTCATGTCTTATGCGGTACTTTTACTGAATGATCAGGTGAAACGCAGTGAACAATAAACAATTTCCCTTTCATGATTTTGTGGGAGCTGTCACCGAGAAAAAAATTCGCAAATGTCTGAAATCATGTGTAAAGTTTGTTGCTAGTCATTAAGTTCAAAAAATGGTTCAAATGGCTCTGAGCACTATGGGATTTAACATCTGTGGTCAACAGTCCCCTAGAACTTAGAACTACTTAAACCTATCTAACCTAAGGACATCACACACATCCATGCCCGAGGCAGGATTCGAACCTGCGACCGTGGCAGTCACGCGGTTCCGGACTGAGCGCCTAGAACCGCTAGACCACCGCGGTCGGCAGTCATTAAGTGCTCTCATTCCCAAATACTGGGTAAATAAAGTCTAGGAATTCATGTGTTACAGGCTACACTTCCTTTTCACTCCCACGGCCTTGATAGTTGGGTGGTTCTTACTCCCACAGAAATTGTTTATGTGACAGTAAGGTACATGTGTACTAAGATCGGTTAAAAGAAGTCCAGTAATTCAGGAGGAGACTGCAACACACACACATACACATTGAAACCTCCCCTTAGAAAAATTTATGAATGATTATGCTGATAAATCCCTTATGTTATTTGATTTTCAATCAGCTGAGCAAAACTGAACGTCCACAGACATTTCTCTCTAATTTACTGTCTCTGATGGACACAAGTCCAGATCATCCACTCTCAAAACTCCGCCATCTCTCTCCCCACATCCACCACTGCTGGCGGCTCACCTCCAACTGCGCAATGCTACGCGCTGTTCACATCCAACTGCCCAACATTACAGTAGCGAATATTACAACAATGCCAACCAGCCACAGACTGCACACAGCACAGCCAGTGATTTTCATACAGAGCGCTACATGGTGTTACCAATATAAAAACCTAAACAGCCTACTTACAACACACACCCACAGATACATCCATTTTTATAATATTTATGGATACATCAGTATAACAGTCGTAAGATATTCCTATTCGTTGTAACGTGCATTGCGAAATTAACTTTACCTCTCTTAAAACAAAAATACTACGTGTTGTCGGGACAAAGTGTTCTTGGAATTAGAACTGCAACGGAATAACCACTATTGGAAGAAAAAGATTAGTGATTTAACTAGAGTCCAGTGCCTTTCCAGAAATGTGGCAGAAGAGCCTTCTAAACTTCGTACTCGTAACAGTGCTTTCTCGGAAATATGAGAGCGCTGACTTCTAAATATAGGTACTCGCTACAGTACGTTCTCTGAAATACGGCAGCACCGCCTCCTAAATGTACGTATTCGTAACATGTGAAAGCACTAAGAACAAACAGCACGTTTGTCGTCAGAGGCGCTTGAGAGCAACAGGAGGAGAGTTTGGCCGGACACGCGGCGCCAGCGTGAGGGCGCGTTGGAGGCGCGGCCGCTTGTAGCAGCGGTGGGAAGACCCAGGGGCGGCTACTTCTGGGTGAAGGCTTTTCCCTGTCCATCAGCCGGTTTACGAGAGCCCGCCGGCGGCGGTGGCGGCGGCAGAGGCGGCGTTGCTGTAAAGGAGGATGCGTCGTGGGGGCGTGCGAGCTTTATGTGGGGGCGTGTGCGTGTGTGTGTGTGTGTGTCTGTGTGTGTGTGTGTGTGTACGTGCGGCCAGGCTTCGTTACGCCGCCCACCGCTGCAGATGAGATGCGCGCCCCGGCGTCGCAGATAGCTTCATCCCGAGCGCCCGTTGCCAACGCGTTTCCTTTCAACTGGCCGTGTTCTCCCAAACAAGCCTGCTACTTTGACGCAGCAACTTTCCTTTTCTCCAGCATAAAGGCGCATACTTTACTCGTACTGGCAATTTTGTGTGGCTTACTCGCTTCATTCTCGCACAGATATACCAGTCTAAGCTATACAAATTTTAACTAGACCCTATGTTGATTAACGTGCAGGGTCTTTACAAGTTATCAGAGCGTATTTAGTGGATTATTAAACTTTGGCCCAATCATGTTTGATTATTAATAACTCGCATGTCAAAAAACGAGTGTCGAGAGGGCAAATACAGAAGCGATTCCTTTAAAAAGGCCACAGACAATTTCCTTTCATATTCTTCCCCAATCCACAGTCTAAGTCCCTTTCTACTGCTTTGTTATCAACTAAACTTTAAAGTCCAATCTTCATGTATTTTCTTTGACTTGTTTCTTGACGTCACTTGTCACTAATTACATATCTAACCGGCTATCAAATGAAAACGAGGCCTGCAAAGTAAGAACCTACGGAATATCAGACCAGCTGTCTGGCTGGATTGAAGAGTTTTTAGCAAACAGAACACAGCATGTTCTTCTCAATGGCGAGACGCCTACAGACGTTAAAGTAACCTCTGGCGTACCACAGGGGAGTGTTATGGGACCATTGCTTTTCACAAGATATATAAATGACCTAATGGATAGTGTCGGAAGTTCCATGCTGCTTTTCGCGGATGATGCTGTAGTATACAGAGAAGTTGCAGCATTAGAAAATTGCAGCGAAATGCAGGAAGATCTGCAGCGGATAGGCACTTGGCGCAGGGAGTGACAACTGACCCTTAACGTAGACAAATGTAATGTATTGCGAATACATAGAAAGAAGGATCCTTTACTGTATGATTATATGATAGCGGAACAAACACTGGTAGTAGTTACTTCTGTAAAATATCTGGGAGTATGCGTACGGAACGATTTGAAGCGGAATCATCATATAACATTAATTGTTGGTAAGGCGGGTGCCAGGCTGAGATTCATTGGGAGAGTCCTTAGAAAATTTAGTCCATCAACAAAGGAGGTGGCTTACAAAACACTCGTTCGGCCTATACTTGAGTATTGCCCATCAGTGTGGGATCCGTACCAGGTCGCGTTGACAGAGGAGATAGAGAAGATCCAAAGAAGAGCGGCGCGTTTCGTAACAAGGTTATTTGGTAAGCGAGACAGCGTTACGGAGATGTTTAGCAAACTCAAGTGGCATACTCTGCAAGAGAGGCGCTCTGCATCGGGGTGTAGCTTGCTGTCCAGGTTTCGAGAGGGTGCGTTTCTGGATGAGGTATCGAATATATTGCTTCCTCCTACTTATACCTTCCGAGGAGATCACTAATGTAAAATTAGAGAGATTTGAGCTCACACGGAGTCTTTCCGGCAGTCGTTCTTCCCGCGAACAATACGCGACTGGAACAGGAAAGGCAGCTCATGACAGTGGCACGTAAAGTGCCCTCCGCCACACACCGTTGGGTGGCTTGCGGTGTATAAATGTAGGTGTAGATGTAAATGTAGAAGTAAGCAAACTGTGTTGAAATAGGTACGTATAATGCAGATCGTCAATTTTAACTTATCATCTAAGAGCATACGCGATGTATCGATTACAAAGATGTGCGTTTGAAAGAACGCTGCGAAGCAACTATCGCTGAGTCAAAGTATGCGTAACAAAGAGCTTATGTTACGTCACGCAGTAGTACGCAGTATCAGCAGGAGAAGCGCGCCAGAGACTGGCAGTTGTAATGTCCCCACAGAAAATACCCTCTACCACGCACCAATTAATCATTTTCAATCAAACCATGCACATTCATTCACTTTGGAAAAGTTATCTGATCTGATTTTCTCGTAATATATGCGGCGACAGCTCGACGATGCCAAAGTATTTTCTAGTGCGTTTATTCTTTGAAATAACAGAGATGCATATATGCATTTTCCATGGTTGTTAGAGTGGTAACGAGGACAGCTTCTGGAGTATCTGTTGAGCGATTGACGTGTTTCTGAGAGATACATATTCTGCTTTTCTTCTCGCTAAAGCGAGCCAATTAACATTTGTGCCGCTAGCGGTTTGTTTGAGGAGAAAGAGACTGTAAACGGAAAATAATTAAGGCATGGAATCACGGGAGATCTGGATATGTAATGGAGATGGATTTAATACACAATTTCCTCCATAAATAAGGTTTGTGACTTTTTTGTTCTGGAGTGAATGAACGAATGAGTTTTTCCTGAATCATTTGATGATCACGTTGGCCCTGTAATTAGTGGGGAAGTTTCAGCTGTGTCGAAGAGAGCCTGCAATCACTGAGTCTGTGTTAAATCGTCCAAAAGGCTTCGTACACATCTGGAATTCGCAATCTTTCGTAAAAGGAACAAATTGTCCAAACGATTGATTCTCCCGACTGACTGCAGTGTTTAACAGCAATAATAAATGTAAAGATCTCTTACAGCAAGCCAGCCGCTGATTGCCAAGACGAAGGACTCCACCAAAGATCCTATTTGGCTGATTTCACGTAATGAAATCTTATATTAAAAACTGTACATAGATAAAGGAGAGAAAGAGAGAGAGAGCGAATGAAGAGAGAGATAATACTAATAATCCTCCATTAGTCTAATTTTTCGCCTGTTTTATCACAGATCAGCCAAGAGGCCTCACTTTACTGTATAGATTTATGTGTGAAGGTGAAGGGATCTTAAAGGCAACAGATACACGTCTATACAGACAATACATTACACAGAGATAGCGGCTAGCTGCATTCATCATCTATTCTTAGATAAAGAGACGGCAACTTATTATCCGAACATTTAAAAAAAATATTAAACAGTGTCTGTTGCGATGCTCCGGAGAGGGCAGTTACTTAGTGTAAAATATTCAGTGTAATAATTTCATTGTGGTGTGATAGTGATTTATGGAAGAAACAATATTTGAAGTATAATTAATTAAGAAAATGCTACAAATATTATTACGAAATTTTGAAACTTCCTGGCAGATTAAACCTGTGTGCCGGACCGAGACTCGAACTCGGGACCTTTGCCTTTCGCGGACAAGTACTCTACCAACTGAACTACCTAAGCACGACTCACGCCCCGTCCTCACAGCCTTACTTCCGCCAGTACCTCGTCTACTACCTTCCAAACTTTACAGAAGGTCTCCTGCGAACCAGGAGTGCTAGTCTTGCATGGTTCGCAGGAGAACTTCTGTAAAGTTTGGAAGGTAGGAGACGAGGTACTGGCGGAAATAAGGCTGTGAGGACAGCGCGTGAGTCGTGCTTGGGTAGCTCAGTTGGTAGAGCACTTGCCCCCGAAAGGCAAAGGTCCCGACTTCGAGTCTCGGTCTAGCACACAGTTTTAATTTGCCACTAGGTTTCATATCAGCGCACACTCCGCTGCAGAGTAAAAGTCTCATTCTGATTACGAAATTTTGAATAACAATCTTTCTACATACTGTTACATCAATTTACAATAAGGTAATCAGTATTCATGTATTTATGCGCTTTTGCTGTGGTACGAACTTGAGTGAGACCAGCTTTGCACGTAATATCAAGTTTTTTTTTTGTTTTTTTTTTTTTTGTAAAGTTCATTTGTTTGCGTAAATGTGATATGTAATTTTTATGATATGGCTTAACAGTGGCAGGTCAGTTTCGCAATATAGTAAGATTTTAAAGTAAGATATAACAGTCATCATCCTCACTCTTGTTCCGCCTCCCAATTCCAAGTCGTTTTTATTTAAAGAAATTCTAAATGTGTCTCACTCAAATATCTTGTAGTTAATTTAGTGGTACTGAGAGCAACACAACGGGTTATCCAAGGCAACACCAATACGAGGCAAGAAATTTATTTCACACAGTTTATGGATTTGCACTCAGGGACCACTTTTGTACTTACTCAGATTTACAGGCCCGTAGTAAGGTCGGGTACATCTGAATATTCTCACCTCTAATTTGCCATTATCGTGCACAGGTTTTAACTAGTCTGATTCACTGGTATTGCTTTCTTGCTAGCAAACAGATTGTTTAAAATAGGGTCAGGTAAATGCACAGATACACGTGATTAGATACTCAACCTGAACACCACTTGATACCTGTTCTTTGTTACACATAAACATCACACCTTACGTAAGACATAAACGTTACAAAGTATTATTTCAAAAACAATCGCCCTAACTGTTAATGCATTTGTCGCACTGTGAGACAATACGGTCAGTGCCTTCATGAAAAAAATGTTTGCGGTTACCTACGGAAGCATGACTGTGCCAAGGCGTGTACCTCTTCGTCCGAAGCGAATCCACGGGCACGAATTTCTTTCTTCAGGGCTCCAAAAATACAGAAATCACATGGGGAGAGATCGGGACTGTATGGAGGATATGTAAGAGCAGGCCCAGATGTCGCCAAAATTGTTTCTAGCATGCTGCAGAAGTTTCGATGTGAACCCCTCACCCGTCCTCTATGCAATCCCCATGTCTCCCCCTGAGATTCCCATATTTTTGGAGCTCTGAAAAAAGGCATCCGCGGCGTCGATCTGCGTGGGATGAAGAGCCGCTCTCCTGCGTACAATCATGGTACCGTAGGCAGCCGCAACGATTTTTCCGTGAAAGCATCCATCTCACAATGGGATAAATGTATAAAGAGTTATGACGATTACTTTTGATATAATTAACAGTTTACTTACTTTTTTCCATCTGTTTCATCTTCATTTGACTTCCTCTTATAATTGAACCATTATCCTTCACTAATTATGTAAGAATTACGACCCCGATTCCAAATGTAGTGGAGAAATCTAAAAGTAGACGGTATGTTGTGTCGAGAAACTGTCGCAAATGTAAAAAGTGACGTCCCCACAAGTTAAAACTTACTACAAGGTCGGAACTTGCTTCTGCTAGACATCTTTCCATTCAGAAGGTGGTGCTCTTACAAAGAGCAAAGGTCGGATTCGATCCCAGGTACGGTACAAAGTTTCACTGTGTCGTGAAGTTTCATAACGACGTAGACTCTGCTGGAGGGCAATAGCCTTATTACGACCACGCGTTGTTTACTATAGTTTAAAACAATCTCGGCAACCTTTGGCCTCTGAGGCTCTTACCAGCAAAGTATGTTCGAGAAATTTTGAAGACTTGCAATTTTACGTGCTCCGTGTTTGCACTGATAGTGTAAGGCGAGCTGTGACGCATTCCTCGATGATTACGATGTTAAGAGTAATCTTTGTGAAATCAGATTCAGGGTTCGGCTCGGTACACAGTTTCAGTCTATCAGAAATCCCATAACGTTGCTCACTCCGCTGACTAGAAAAAGATTTGTTGTAAAACTACAACTGTGTGTGTGTGTGAGAGAGAGAGAGAGACAGAGAGAGAGAGAGAGAGAGAGAGAGAGAGAGAGCGGAACTGGGACACCCATCATACGCAAGCTGTTCCTTTGCTGACTAAACTAGTCGCGGCTCTAGAAATCTAGACGATCCATCAAATTGTCCTGGGTCCGGTTTCGAACCCAGCCACTGCTTAAATTTTGAATAAAAATCGCCTGCAATGACGACAGAAGACTTCCGGCATTAGGAGTCACCCTTGCTCTGTCAGCGTCCTTGTCAAAGAGGGCGGAGGAGTGGGTAGAGGTTTGAGGCACACTCTTGTCCTTGGCAAACTAGAGGAAGCATCAACTGCATGAGAATGCAAACGGCAATGGAAACCACTGGATTAGAGACACACAATGAGTATCCACAGGACAGTTGAAAAATTGATATGATGATCCCTCCATTGGAAAATGATTCCGGACTGGTGCCCCATTCGGATCTTCTGGAAGTGACTGCCAAGCGGGAGGTAAACGTGAGAAAAAGACGGAATAAACAACGAATAGGTAACGTACTACGGGGCGTACCATGGAATGACGAAAGTTTTACGTGGTGAGAAGCTATAAAAACTGAAACGGGAAATTCTAATGCTCGGTCTTGTGCCTTGTCCAGTTCTTCATTTCTGCCCATAGTTCAACTGTCCTCAACTTATTAACTGGCAAATTTCCTCCTATGTCTCCCCAGTCTAGCTTTCCTGTACCTTTCAGTATTTTTCCCCCCACGAGTGGAGTCTTAGGGGCCTTGCAAACAGTTTAGTTGTCTTCCCAGATGTCCGGGGCGTGCTTTCCGGCATTACGTTTTTCTGACAGTAAAGCGTAAAAGTAACTATGTCCCTTCAAGCGCTACTAGGCACTGATACTGGTCAACTTTGGCCTCATGTATACCCATGAAAATCTAATTCGAGTATGACATCGTATCTTCTGCCTAACCCTCCCACTTGGAAATTCATGTGTGCCCAACCAAGCGAATAAATACTACCGACATCTTCGGAACTCACTCTGTACTGAGGTGTGCTCAAATTCTTATAGAAAACATATCCTGACATTCTACGGATACCTATGACTCTGTGTCCAGTAAAAATTAACACAATGTACCTATTACATAGCCAGTCCAATAATAATCTGTCACTGATTGTGCACACGGGTATCCTCTTGCCACATTTACTGGGAACGCTGCGCAGTGGCCGCACCATTCCCTTTTTCGTCGAACGCCGCGGCGCAAGCTCTAAACTGTGTCTGGGCCTGTGAGAGTCCACACGGACCTTCCCGTTCTTATTCTCACACTTACTTTGGACCGAGCGAGGTGGCGCAGTGGTAGCACACTGGACTCGTATTCCGGGGGACGACGGTTAAATCCCGTCTCCAGCCATCCTGATTTAGGTTTTCCGTGATTTCCCTAAATCGTTTCAGGCAAATGCCGGGATGGTTCCTTTGAAAGGGCACGGCCGATTTCCTTCCCAATCCTTCCCTAATCCGAGCTTGCGCTCCGTCTCTAATGACCTCGTTGTCGACGGGACGTTAAACACTAACCTAACCTAAACTTTCTTTGGCCTCCAATACTGAGATTTTATGCATTTCCGCCCAATGTGACCAGGCTACCACTTTTATAGCTTACAGTTTCCGTGTTAAAGACCACCTTCTATTTCCTCGTTACTGCACCTCTCTCTACTAATGCTACTTAGTCCTACAGCTTCACTTAAGGATTGTGGGGATTCCACTCGTACTTTTCGCAAAATTTCTGCTGGCGAACCCCGCAAGAATGAATATAGTGCCCTCTGCTCTTTCTGCTACAGAATAGCTTCTTTGGTGTTGTCTTCATTTGTTAACTCAAAAGTATTAATGGTCATTTTCAAATGTGATCAACAAAACCTATAGATTCTCTCTGCCTGTGTTCCATACTATTAAGCACATGCTGTATGCGCGTTCCGTCGTTCTCTAAGTGCTTTTATATACGTTCCTCGCTGCTCGCACAACAGCTTCACATGTACATACATCTAAATTATCAGTCTGTTAATCTGAGTTCACATTAATCACATATAATATGTTCTTCTTTGGACATATTATGGCATTATGCTTCTATGAAAAAGGTGTTGACATCTGCTAAACCAATACTAAGTAAGTATTTGTAATATATTTTTATACTTCAGATAAACATATAGGAAAGGTCTAAAAATCTATAACGTTACTAATTTCGTAGACTTCTGAAGAAGACTAATCTGCCAAAACCGGTAAAGCAAAATAAAAATATATTTGCAACTGAAGACTGAATTTCATGCCGAAATTATGTTGCTAATCGTATGAATGGAGAGCTTGTGCAGGTATATGTATTTAATGATGGTGTTCAACAGTTGAGTGATGACACTGAAATAATTCCTGTGGGCAATGATTTTAAATTTTTATTGGGGAATCAATGTGTATGGTAAGAAAACTTTTTACATGGTCAGTGAAATCAGTAATGCAAATCAGTTTCATGATTTTAATGATAGTGCAAATGGTAATGACGTAAGAGAGCCGGCCGCTTTGGCCGAGCGGTTCCAGGCGCTTCAGTCCTGAACCATACAGCTGCTACGTCGCAGGTTCGAATCCTGCCTTTTGCATAGATGTGTGTGATGTCCTTAAGTCAGTTAGGTTTAAGTAGCTCTAAGTTTCTAGGGGACTGATGAACTCAGATATTGAGTCCCATAGCCCTTAGAGCCATTTGAACTATTTGAACGTAAGAGAGATAAAAAATTTCTAATTAATTAATGATGAGCAACAATGGTTGTTGGTAGCAGTAAATTAAATAGCAACTGAATCGAAATGATAAGTATATTTACAGTTTTTATTGAAACAGTGAATTAGTAATTTCGAATTTATAAGCAGCAGATGTATAAGTCAATACTGTGATGAATTAAGACAATGGATATGAAGCGTACAATTTGTTGTACGTAGTAGAATATCTTGGCGGTCTTAATGCCAAGGGTATATATTTCAGGTTGAGGTTTTTGGTGTCAATTTGTTATATAAATTGTGTTTAGCCTTGAAATTTTGGAGGGTAGTTTGCTACGGTGATGTGTAGGTTTTTGGAGTACGCTTACTATGGAATTGTCAGAGTTAAGAATTTTTGATGTGTTAACTGAATGTATTTTGTGTAATTGTTGCAGTTAAATTATGAACTACAGACCATGGGGAGGGAAAAATTATTGTTCAACAACATGTTAACTGAGAAAAAGTCAGCCGATAATGATAAATTGCAATTAAAGTTATTTGAAGCTACAGTGTGACATGACAAAATAGGCTTATTACGGAAAAACTATTTTGGTTTGTGAGGGTATTTATTCATTAGGGTTCGATTAGTTTCTAGTATAATGTTGTGTAGAGATTTTGTTTAATATGTTTTTATTCCCTGACATTAAACTATGACAAAGTAGTGAGATGCAACAGTATTTTTGTTTTGTCTAATGGAAGGGTTAGTTTGTTAGATTGTTCATAACGTCAGTCATCTTTTTAACATTTCTGAGTATTATTTTGCCACATTTTGCGTTAATTTTGTTTGGAGAGACTTTGCCTCAGTGTAGCACAGTATCAGTGGTTTGAGCTATTCTGATCTTGACTGGAACAAGTTGTTGTTAAAGAAATGAAAACTCTGTATTTAGCATGCATTCTTTACGAACACAAATAACTGCTTGTCTGTGTCAGGTACACGATAAAATTTAGTTTTGCTTGGGTCGGGTCTGGATGGTAGAGCATGTGGGTTTTGATCAAGCCGGTGATTGGATGGGTGTAAATAACCGGTGACTCACTGACTTTTGTTTCTTGGTCATTTCAACTGGTTGGCAGGAGTGTTGAAAACAGAGCTGCACCGTTGTAACGAGATTGGGAGGCACATTAGCGGACAGCAAAGGTGGTGTGATCAGTATTCGTTTGTGCTACGAAAATATATGCAAAATATGTGATTATGTAGATGGTCGGATTCATAAGTTACTAAGAAAAAGAGGAAAAGAGCATATGATGAAAACTTTAAGCTAATTTGATAATGGATCTGTGACCACAGAGGTTTAATTTTTTTGATTTTTAATTGTTTATTATGTTTCCAGATAGCTTGTACTCATTCACAACACAGAGAACTACAGGAGTTCAGAAGAATTAAAAAATTATCTAGTCGTTTCTGTTTTATTTGCACCACATACTGCCTCTTTTGGTATGCGTAGGGATACAATCGTTTAAATATGTGTGGGATAATGCTACATGGAACATATGGATAACACTGACAAGGAGAACGAACAGGATGAGAGGACATCTGTTAAGACATCAGTGTCTAGCACACTGGACTCGCATTCGGGAGGATGACGGTTCAATACCGTGTCAGACCGATTTAGGTTTTCCCGAGATTTCCCTAAATCACTTCAGTCAAACGCCGGGGTGGTTCCTCTGAAAGGGCACGGCCGACTTCCTCCCCCATCCTTCCCTAATCCGATGAAACCGATGACCTTGCTGTTTGGTCTCCTCCCCCCAAATCAACCCAACCAACCAACCACAACCCAACCAACCAACCACAACCCAACCAATCTATGGTTCTAGAGGGAGCTGTGTAGGGTAAAAACTGTAGAGGGCGGCAGAGATTGGAATACTTGCAGTAAATAATTGACGGCGTAGGTTGCGAATGTTACTCTGAGATGAAAAGGTTGGAACAGGAGGGGAACTCGTGGCGGGCTGCTTCAGACCATTCAGAACACTGATGATTCAAAAAGAAAAAGTATAATGTTTAGGATAAGAGATGCTGATGCATGAATTAGATGATAAGTTTTTCTTCAATTTTTGTGGTTAAAGATACGGAAGTATTTCTTTTGTGGGCATATCACAGTTTTTTGTGCTAACTGCAACACCATTCACTACGTGAATGGAGGAGCAAGCGTGGGTACTGAGATGGTACATCCAAAAAATTGTGACGAGAGATTTTAAAATCAGACGTGGATAACCATTCTGTTTGTGATAAGAGAAAGATGTAGCAGAGCGGCCGAGCCGGGGCGAGTAGTTTGACAGCTGAAGAGCCGAAGACAGGCAGAGTCCACCAGTGCCCGCCCTAGTCTCGCGCTGTCGTCAATAGATTGTGGCACCCTTTGATGCGCAGTTATTCGTGGTCGCTCTTGCTATGAGAATTTTAGACCGTAGGTCAACTAAACGGTGTCTCTGGCCGCATAGTCAAGAAAAAATCTGGCAGTTAGTGTGGTACTTGGAAGGGTAGCCGCCATAGCCGAATAGGCTGCCCAGAATAAAGTAGCAAATAAGACTAAATTTAATAAAAACTAAACCCAAAATGTGACAGGGAAGTCGGCAACATGGTTTCAAAGACAAAATTAAGACGAGTGCGTGTATGAAAAGGCGCCCTCGATACGAAGTACAGTTTTTAACTTACTTCATGTTAAATGTTTTATGCATATAATGAACTTTAAAAATTAATATCTTGGCAACACCCTAAGCGGTTTTTAAAAACTACGTGTCTATGATAGGTACCAGTGAGCCCTAGTGGAGGATCAGAGTAGATATCTTTAAAAACGTTACCTGTTTTGAGCTACAGGCCGGAATGTACATTCCGCGCATAAAAAACTAAATCTTTCATAAGATACGCAGAATGGAAATGAGCCTACGGCATTGTGGGCCGGGATCCTCCATTCGGGAAAGTTCGGCCGCCGAAGGCAAGGACTTATTGCATTCGACACCACAGTGGGCGACTTGCACGTCGGAGATGAGGATGAAATGATGATGACAACACAGCACCCAGTCCCTGAGCGGAGAAAACCTCCGTCCCCAATCGGGAATCGAATCCGGGCCCCTTGATGTTGCAGTCCGCTGCACTGACCACTCAGCTGACGGGACGGACATAAGATACGCAGAACTGAAGGTAGCGGCAGCATTATATAAGATACGCAGAGTTGAAGGTAACTGCAATATTACTAAAAAACATAATTACACACGCATGATTGTACTCAGTTTTAATTGTTTATGTTTATTAGCAACATCACAATGCTAAGTAGCGTTCATTTAGACAAAATCATTGTTTGTGGACAGAGAAAAACTAAAAGTAACGCTGTAAAGCTGAAGAAATTTATGTGCAAATTCCAAAATTTTACACGTGTTTAATTTTATAAGTGTGGTTAGTAAGTAAAGAGTACATGTGCTTGACTGACGTCAGTGTTAGGGTTTAAGTAGTGGCAGCTATTTTCGAGCGATTTTACTCCGTGGATTCGCTCTTTGATAGTCAGTAGGGGTTGAGAGGTGAAACAGACAGCACAGTGAATAAGAGTATTTGGTAATGGATTTGTGATATTCATTTGTGCTCAACAGAATGAAACGTTTTCTGTTTGGGGACAGTGAATATTTCACATTAGGCGATCTAGTATGAATTTAAAAATTTTTCTTCTATTAATTCTGAGAGTGAACAGCACACGGAATTTATTTAATTATCAGTTGCTGAACTGCAGACTTGTACTCAATGAACAACAATTATTTTCTGGTAACTTTTCAGTATATGCGAATGTATGATATTGTCTGTTTAATTGAAGCCCACGCTCAGACAATTATTATTTCAATGATGAACGATAATTAATTGTGATAAGTGCTACTTTATTTGAAATAAACTCAGTTTCGTTAGAATTAAAGAGGTCGTGATTAGTGGACACCATTTTCATTGCAAATTGCCGTCTGTCTGTATCTGAAGTTGTGGTGTTTTTTTTTTTTTCAGATGCGTTGGTTATAGCATAGCCAATACTTAAAAATCCAACTACATATATTGGAGGCACAGTAATCGGTGACTTATTGATTGACTATTTATTATTCGTGCTATTGCACCTGTGGGCTCACAAGCTATTGAACGGACAGTTATTTTTTGGAATCAGCAACAGTTGGTAAAGAGCATTTGGATCTGTTTAGTCGCACATTACAGCAACCTGATTTGGCAAGTGCTGATTGTTTCATAAGCTGAGATCTTTTTGCCAAATACTATTTTGATTACTGTTCAACTACCAAAAGCACCAAGAAAAAGCATCATCAAGTTAAAGGAAGAAGAAGAAAATAGCCATACAGGTCCATAAAATAGCTTGAAATCGGCACTGATTTGTATTTTCTCCATTGGTGATACTATCATTATTTTTCAACTCCGCGGCTGTTGAGACAGGATTGCAGTCTCCACCAGTGATTCTCGCACAACTTGTAAGGTGGGGCGCGTTCTCTGATGGTGGATTCACTAGGAGACCTCAGTTCGATCCTTAGGTGTAACAAAATATTATTTACAAATGTTTTATTTTGACATTTATTTTATGTCATACATGTAACACCCGCTACTAAAAAAACTTTGTACTGCAAAATGTCCTCTGATCGAAAGCAGTCGTACAGCTAAAGTTGTGTGCACCTTGATGTGTTACTTCATGTCATTTATACCATTTATCAGAACTGTGTAGCACAGGCAACGAAAACTATAGTTTGCTGTGCAGTTGTGAGTGCACTATATCGGGGCTCAGTGCATTTTTCGAACATGTTCTAATTGTTGGCGCTCGCACGATAGGTGCATCCGTAACCAAGGCAGGTCAATTGTGTTTCAAGAGGCACTGTACCGAAGATTTATACCGTATACAGGGAAAGAGGAAAAACAACACCCTCTAGGTCACAACGCGGACGTGGACGAAAGTGTGTGCCGAGTCATCGTGATGGTCGCTCATTGACGAGGATTGTAACGAAAAATGAGATAACGATAGCCTCAAGAGCCACTGCAGAAATGAACGTCGCTCTCGCGAATCCTGTCAGCACCAAAATAACACGAAAAGAGCTCCACAAGCAAGGAACTACGGGACAAGCTCGAAATCTAAAACCACTGCCCGCACAGGAAAACAAGTTGCCGAAACCATAAAACCTGGACTGTGAAGCAATGTAACAATGTCATTTGGTCGGAGGAGTATTTTCTCTTCTAAATTCTGGCCGAGTCTGCGTCCCAAGAATGAAACATGGAAGAGGATCGGTGATGATTCGGGCAGTCATATTGTAACATTCGATGGGCCCTTTGGTTACTCTACAACGTCACGTTTTTGCCAAATATGATTATTTTGGTTGACGTGGTCCGTCCCATGGTACAATACAGGGTGTTTATAAATAAATATCGGTGTTTTAGTGCTTTGTCATATTTATTACATTAAACTTACTGCTATAAATGATGTGCCAAATGAAAGAGCAACTCAAACAGTTGTATTTGGCATCAGTGCGCAGCGCGCAATGTTTCCGCCGCAGTACGCTAGACGGCAGTAGTAGCAATGATGGCGACTAGTGAACAGAAAGCGTTTTGTGTTTTGCAGTTTGCAAAGACTGAATCCGTAGTTACTGAGCAACGTGCGTTCCGATTGAAGTTCGGTTTTGATCCTCCAAGTGATAATAACATTCGTAGATGGTATCATCAATTTGAAGATACCAGCTGCCTTTGTAAAGGGAAGAGCACAGGACGACCAAGAGTTAGTGAAGAGACTGTTAAGCGAGTGAGAGAGTAGTTCACTCGTAGCCCAGAGAAATCAGTCCAGAAGGCTGGTCGTGAGTTACGAGGTCCCCTGTCGACTGTTTGGAAAGTTTTAAGAAAACGCGTAAAACTATGACCTTACCGTTTACAGTTGTTACAGGCTCTAAAGCCGGCAGACCATGGGTTACGTGCCAACTTTGCAAACGAAATGTTGTTTCATGACGATGAAGATTTTCTGGATCATTTTGTTTTCAGTGCTGAATCGATCTTTCACCTTGGTGGACATGTTAACACTCACAATGTGCTCATCTGGGGCTCAGAAAATCCTCACGAGTTGGTACAAATGCAACGACATTCCCCTAAAGTGACTGCTTTTTGTGCCGTATCCCAGCGGAAAGTTTATGGTCCTTTCTTTTTTCGTGAACCAACTGTAACTGGCCCTTCTTACCTTGATGCACTAGAGCAATGGCTCTTCCCTCAGACGGAAGAAGATGAGACAGAGAATTTCATTTTCCAGCAAGATGGTGCGCCACCTCACGGGCATAGCGAAGTACGCGATTGGTTGAACTTCACTGTACCCAAGCGCTGGATAGGCTGCAAGGGGCCCAGTGATAGGGCTTGCTTTACATGGCCCCCACGTTCAGCCGACCTAACGCCATGTGGTTTTTTCCTTTGGGGCTTCATCAAGGATCGTGTGTACGTGCCTCTGCTACCAGAAGACCTCCCTAAATTGTTATTGTTGTGGTCTTCAGTCCTGAGACTGGTTTGATGCAGCTCTCCATGCTACTCTATCTTGTGCAAGCTTCTTCATCTCCCAGTACCTATTGCAACCTACATCCTTCTGAATCTGCTTAGTGTATTCATCTCTTGGTCTCCCCCTATGATTTTTACCCTCCACGCTGCCCTCCAATGCTAAATTGGTGATCCCTTGATGCCTCAGAACATGTCCTACCAACCGATCCCTTCTTCTGGTCAAGTTGTGCCACAAACTTCTCTTCTCCCCAATCCTATTCAATACTTCCTCATTAGTTATGTGATCTACCCATCTAATCTTCAGCATTCTTCAGTAGCACCACATTTCGAAAGCTTCTATTCTCTTCTTGTCCAAACTATTTACCGTCCATGCCTCACTTCCATACATGGCTACACTCCATACAAATACTTTCAGAAATGACTTCCTGACACTTAAATCTATACTCGATGTTAACAAATTTCTCTTCTTCAGAAACGCTTTCCTTGCCATTGCCAGTCTACATTTTATATCCTCTCTACTTCGTCCATCATCAGTTATTTTGCTCCCCAAATAGCAAAACTCCTTTACTACTGTAAGTGTCTCATTTCCTAATCTAATACCCTCAGCATCACCCGACTTAATTCGACTACATTCCATTATCCTCGTTTTGCTTTTGTTGATGTTCATCTTATATCCTCCTTTCAAGACACCATCCATTCCGTTCAACTGCTCTTCCAAGTCCTTTGCTGTCTCTGACAGAATTACAATGTCATCGGCGAACCTCAAAGTTTTTATTTCTTCTCCATGGATTTTAATACCTACTCCGAATTTTTCTTTTGTTTCCTTTACTGCTTGCTCAATGTAGAGATTGAATAACATCGGGGAGAGGCTACAACCCTGTCTTACTCCCTTCCCAACCATTGCTTCCCTTTCATGTCCCTCAACTCTTATAACTGCCATCTGGTTTCTGTACAAGTTGTAAATAGCCTTTCGCTCCCTGTATTTTACCCCTGCCACCTTTAGAATTTGAAAGAGAGTATTCCAGTCAACATTATCAAAAGCTTTCTCTAAGTCTACAAATGCTAGAAATGTAGGTTTGCCTTTCCTTAATCTTTCTTCTAAGATAAGTCGTAAGGTCAGTATTGCCTCACGTGTTCCGGTATTTCTACGGAATCCAAACTGATCTTCCCCGAGGTCGGCTTCTACTAGTTTTTCCATTCGTCTGTAAAGAATTCGTGTTAGTACTTTGCAGCTGTGGCTTATTAAACTGATTGTTCGGTAATTTTCACATCTGTCAACACCTGCTTTCTTTGGAATTGGAATTATGATATTCTTCTTGAAGTCTGAGGGTATTTCGCCTGTTTCATACATTTTGCTCACCAGGTGGTAGAGTTTTGTCAGGACTGGCTCTCCCAAGGCCGTCAGTAGTTCCAATGGAATGTTGTCTACTCCGGGGGCCTTGTTTCGACTCAGGTCTTTCAGTGCTCTGTCAAACTCTTCACGCAGTATCGTATCTCCCATTTCATCTTCATCTACATCCTCTTCCATTTCCATAATATTGTCCTCAAGTGCATAGCTCTTGTATAGACCCTCTATATACTCCTTCCCCTTTCTGCTTTCCCTTCTTTGCTTAGAACCGGGTTTCCATCTGAGCTCTTGATGTTCATACATGTGGTTCTCTTATCTCCAAAGGTCTCTTTAATTTTCCTGTAGGCAGTATCTATCTTACCCCTAGTGAGATAAGCCTCTACATCCTTACATTTGTCCTCTAGCCATGTCTGCTTAGCCATTTTGCACTTCCTGTCGATCTCATTTTTGAGACGTTTGTATTTCTTTCTGCCTGCTTCATTTACTGCATTTTTATATTTTCTCCTTTCATCAATTAAATTCAATATTTCTTCTGTTACCCAAGGATTTCTGCTAACCCTCTTCCTTTTACCTACTTGATCCTCTGCTGCCTTTACTACTTCATCCCTCAGAGCTACCCATTCTTCTTCTACTGTATTTCTTTCCCCCATGCCTTTCAATTGTTCCCTTATGCTCTCCCTGAAACTCTGTACAGCCTCTGGTTCTTTCAGTTTATCCAGGTCCCATCTCCTTAAATTCCCACGTTTTTGCAGTTTCTTCAGTTTTAATCTACAGGTCATAACCAATAGATTGTGGTCAGAGTCCACATCTGCCCCTGGAAATGTCTTACAATTTAAAACCTGGTTCCTAAATCTCTGTCTTACCATTATATAATCTATCTGATACCTTTTAGTATCTCCAGGGTTCTTCCATGTATACAACCTTCTATCATGATTCTTAAACCAAGTGTTAGCTATGATTAAGTTGTGCTCTGTGCAAAATTCTATCAGGCGGCTTCCTCTTTCATTTCTTAGCCCCATTCCATATTCACCTACTACGTTTCCTTCTCTCCCTTTTCCTACACTCGAATTCCAGTCACCCATGACTATTAAATTTTCGTCTCCCTTCACTATCTGAATAATTTCTTTTATTTCATCATACATTTCTTCAATCTCTTCGTCTTCTGCAGAGCTAGTTGGCATATAGACTTGTACTACTGTAGTAGGTGTGGGCGTCGTATCTATCTTGGCCACAATAATGCGTTCACTATGCTGTTTGTAGTAGCTTACCCGCATTCCTATTTTCCTATTCATTATTAAACCTACTCCTGCATTCCCCCTATTTGACTTTGTGTTTATAACCCTGTAGTCACCTGACCAGAAGTCTTGTTGGTCCTGCCACCGAACTTCACTAATTCCCACTATATCTAACTTTAACCTATCCATTTCCCTTTTTAAATTTTCTAACCTACCTGCCCGATTAAGGGAACTGACATTCCACGCTCCGATCCGTAGAACGCCAGTTTTCTTTCTCCTGATAACGACATCCTCTTGAGTAGTCCCCGCCCGGAGATCCGAATGGGGGACTATTTTACCTCCGGAATATTTTACCCAAGAGGACGCCATCATCATTTAATCATACAGTAAAGCTGCATGCCCTCGGGATAAATTACGGCTGTAGTTTCCCCTTGCTTTCAGCCGTTCGCAGTACCAGCACAGCAAGGCCGTTTTGGTTATTGTTACAAGGCCAGATCAGTCAATCATCCAGACTGTTGCCCTTGCAACTACTGAAAAGGCTGCTGCCCCTCTTCAGGAACCACACGTTTGTCTGGCCTCTCAACAGATACCCCTCCGTTGTGGTTGTACCTACGGTACGGCTATCTGTATCGCTGAGGCACGCAAGCCTCCCCACCAACGGCAAGGTCCATGGTTCATGGAAACCGGATTGAAGCAGCTGTTACTACAATCACTGAAGACACACTTAGCAACGTTTGGGAAGAACTCGGCTATAGACTTGATGTGTACCGTGTGACAAATGGTGCTCACATTGAACATTCATAAGGTTGTTGGTAAAACTGAGTTGCTCTTTCATTTGACATATCATTTAAAACTCCAAGTTTAATATAATAAATACTATAATGCGTTTAAACCCCGATATTCATTTATAAACACCCTGTACTTGTTTCCCCAATCGTGTTGCTGTGTTCCAAGACGACAGGGTACCTGTTCACACAACTCGCATCATCCCGGAACTGTACGGTGAGCACGAGGATGAATAGTGGCATGTCCCATGGCCACCACACACAGCAGACCTGAATATTGTTGAGAAGGGTGTGTCACCATCACCCATGACCAACATTATCACCTTAATTTCCCAATATTTTGTAGGAAGAAAGGTATAACATTGGCTTGAAAACTATCATTTCCGAAAGGACTGGAAGATGTTAGTGCCAACCGTTTTCTCAATCGGCTTAGGCTTGGTAATACGTTATGTTTTTGGTGTTACCATATTTTTATCCATCCCCTCCACCTGTGGTAACAGAGAGAAGGAAATAGCGCACTGCTTCTATAAACACGTGTCATTTACTAGAGGTGTATGTAATGCTTTGTGGAGAAAGTGCGTTAATTTGATGTCGTTGTACACTGAAGTGACAAGTCACGGGATAGCAATATGCACATATACAGATAGCGGTAGTACCACATACACAAGGTATAAATGGGCAGTGCGTTGTTGGAGCTGTCATTTGTTCTCAGATGATTCATGTGAAACTTGTGGGTGATGATTGCCGCAAGATGGGGATTAATAGACTTTGAACACGGAACGGTAGTTCAAGGTAGAAGCATGGCCACTCCATGTGGGAAATCGTTAACGCAATCAATACTCCCAGATTTACAGTGTCATGAGTTTGTCGAGAATACCAAATTTGAGGCATTACCTCTCAGCTCGGACAACGCAGTGGCCGACAGAATTCAGTTAACGGCCGAGAGCAGCGGCGTTTAAGTAGAATTGTCAGTGTAACTGACAAGCTACACTGCGTAAAATAACCTCAGAAATCAATGCGACGAATGTATCCTGTAGCACCTCTCATGGGCTGGTGACCATATCGGACTCAAAACGGCCAGAAAACCGTGGGGTTGGGATTGGGTTGTTTGGGAGAGGAAACCATACAGCGAGGTCGTCGTCTCGTCAGATTAGGGAAGGATGGGGAAGGATGTTGGCCGTACCCTTTCAAAGGAACCATCGCGGCATTTGCCTGGAGCGGTTTAGGGAAATCACAGAAAACATAAATCAGGGTGGCCGGACGCGGGATTGAACCGTCGTTCACCCGAATATGGAGTCCAGTATGAAACCGTGGGCTGATCAGATTTCAGTTGGTGAGACCTGACGGTTGGGTTCGAGTGTGGCGCAGACCCTACGAAACCAAGCACCCAGACTGTCAACAAGGCACTGATGGTGGTTCCATAATGGTGTGGGCCGCGTTTACATTGAATGAACTCGTTCCTCTGGTCCAACTGAACCGGTTATTGAGTTCATTTGCAGCCACTCGTGAATTTTCTGTTCCCAGAAAACGATGGAATTTTTGTGGATAACAATGCGGGTAACAACTGTTCACGATTGGTTTGAAGAACATTCTGGAAAATATCTATATATACATGGTTACTCTGCAATTGACACTTAAGTGCCTGGCAGAGAGTTCATCGAACCATTTTCATACTACTTTTCTACCATTCCACTCTCGAATGGTGCGTGGGAAAAAGGAACATCTAAATCTTTCCGTTAGAGCTCTGATTTCTCTTATTTTATTATGATGATCATTTCTTCCTACGTAGGTGGGTGTCAACGAAATATTTTCGCATTCGGAAGAGACAGTTGGTGATTGAAATTTCGTGAATAGATCTCGCCGCAAAGAAAACGGCCTTTGTTTCAGTGACTGCAACCCCAACTCGCGTATCGTATCAGTGACACTCTCACCTCTATTGCGCGATAACACGAAACGAGCTGCAATTCTTTGCACTTTTTCGATGTCCTCTGTCAACCTACCTGGTAAAGATCCCATGCCGCGAAGCAATATTCCGGCAGAGGACGGACAAGTGTAATGTAGGCTGTCTGTTTAGTGGGTTTGTCGCATCTTCTAAGTGTTCTACCAACAAAGCGCAGTCTTTGTTTCGCCTTCCCCACAATATTATCTATGTGGTCTTTCCAATTTAAGTTGCTCGCAATTGTAATTCCTAGGTATTTAGTCGAATTGACAGCCCTTAGATTTGTGCGATTTATTGTATACCCTAAATTTATCGGATTTCTTTTAGTACCCATGTGGATGACCTCGCACTTTTCTTTGTTTAGTGCCAATTGCCACTTTTCGCACCCTACAGAAACTCCTCTCTCTAGATCATTTTGTAATTGGAATTGATCGCCTGATCATTTTACTAGACGGTAAATTACAGCGTCATCTGCAAACAATCGAAGGGGGCTGCCCAGATTATCACCTAGATCATTTATGTAAATCAGGAACAGCAGAGGGCCTGTGACACTACCTTGAGGAACGCCAGATATCACTTCTGTTCTGCTCGGTGATTTACCGTTCATCACTACGAACTGTGACCTCTCTGAGAGGAAATCATGAATCCAGTCACGCAACTGAGCACGCAATTTGATTAATAGTCGCTTGCGAAGAAACGGTATCTAAAGCCTTCTGGAAATCTAGGAATATGGAATCGATCTGAGATCTCTTGTCGACAGCACTCATTACTTCATAGGAATAAAGAGCTAGATGTGTTGCACAACAACGATTTGGAGCGAATGATGTGGCCACACGTATCGCCCGGCACGAATGAAAAATGGTTCAAATGGCTCTGAGCACTATGGGACTTCACTTCTGAGGTCATCAGTCCCCTAGAACTTAGAACTACTTAAACCTAACTAACCTAAGGACATCACACACATCCATACACGAGGCAGGATTCGAACCTGCGACCGTAGCCGTCGCGCGGTTCCAGACGCCTAGAACCACTCGGCCACCCCGGCCGCCCGGCACGAATCCCATCGAAATTTATGGGATATACTCGAGAGGCACAAAATCGTGCAGTGGCAACACTTTCGCGATTATGGAAGGCTATAGACGCAGCACGGCTCAGTATTTTTGCAGAGGACTTCTAAGGACTTGTTGAGTCTATGCCACGTCGAGTTGCTACACCCGCCGGGCAAAACGGGGTATCCCATGACTTTTGTCACCTCAGTGTCGCCGCTGGGAAAGGTATAGTATTTGATTCCTCCGAAACACGTGTTTATTTCCGTTCAGAAATGAAATGCATCCTACGGAGGCGTGAGACTGCTTCGCACGCTGAGAAGTGCCCTGCGACATGTTAAGTGGCTGTCGCATTATTTTGTCACACCAGTGTAGCTTGAAATATGGGTGCGCGGCACGGAACGAGACAGCTGCCACCGCACGCCACGACATCCCGCGCTGCCCCGCAGGCGGCCCCGCGCCACGCCAGCGCGGCGGCGCGTCGCCAACTTGCGCCCCGGTGCTCCAAGCCACAGACGAGTTCCGCGCCGCGCCGCGCCGCGCGCTGAAAATTCCCGCAAGTTGTCGGCGCGGCTGGGAGTTTATCACGTGCCGGCAGGGCGCCCCGCTCCGCCGCCGTATAAATCGAGGCGGCGACGCCGGGGGCAGAGCGGCCCTTATCTCGATCGCGGACGGATATAGCGCCAGCTGAGCAGCCCCGGGGCTCGCGCCTGGTATCCCTGATGGTTTACCAGATAACGGGCAGGGTTCAACACAGCGCCTCGCCCCACAGGCGAGAGGTCTCGTCTTTATTTTCACCCGGAATAGAAGGATCGTTTGTTACCTTGGACGATTTATTCAGTAGATGTTGTATACTCTCAACCTTTAATTTACATCTACATACGAACGTTAGTGATAATGCTTTAATTCACCTTTTTCTCGCAAAAGGCTAAGTCTTGTCTCTGCACTCCCATTTTCCTCTCTTCTTCTGTCCTCTTCATCTCTATGTATCAAAAACATCACCTCTCACAAATTTTTTTGTTTTTAAAATACAGCGGGGTCCATTTATCGTGACCGGGCCAAATACCTCACGAAATAAGAGTCAAACGAGAAAACTACAAACAACGAAACTTGTCTAGCTTGAAGGGGGAAACCAGATGGTGCTATGGTTGGCCCGCTAGATGGCGCTGCCATAGGTCAAACGGATATCAACTGCCCTTTTTAAAAAATAGGAACCCCCATTTTTTGTTACATATTCGTGTAGTACGTAAGGAAATATGAATGTTTTAGTTGGTCCACTTTTTTCGCTTTGTGATAGATGGCGCTGTAATAGTCACAAACATATGGCTCACAATTTTAGACGGACAGTTGGTAACAGGTAGGTTTTTTAAATTAAAATACTAAACGTAGGTACCTTTGAGCATTTTATTTCGGTTGTTCCAATGTGATACATGTACCTTTGTGAACTTATTTTTTCTGAGAACGCATGCAGTTACAGCGTGATTACCTGTAAATACCACATTAATGCAATAAATGCTCAAAATAATGTCCGTCAACCTCATTGCATTTGGCAATACGTGCAACGACATTTACTCAACAGCGAGTAGTTCGCCTTCCGTAACGTTCGCACATGCATTGACAATGCGCTGACGCATGTTGTCAGGTGTTTTCGGTGAATCACGATGGCAAATATACTTCAACTTTCCCCACAGAAAGAAATCCGGCGACGTCAGATCCGGTGAATGTGCGGGCCATGGTATGGTGCTTCGACGACCAATCCACCTGTCATGAAATATGCTATTCAATACCGCTTCAACCGCACGCGAGCTATGTGCCTGACGTCTATCATGTTCGAAGTACATCGCCATTCTGTCATGCAGTGAAACATCTTGTAGTAACATCGGTAGAACATTACGTAGAAAATCAGCATACATTGCACCATTTAGATTGCCATCGATAAAATGGGGGCCAATTATCCTTTCAGCCATAATGCCGCAGCGTACATTAACCCGCCAAGGTCGCTGATGTTCCATTTGTCGCAGCCATCGTGAATTTTCCGTTGGCCAATAGTGCATATTATGCCGGTTTACGTTACCGCTGCAGGTGAATGACGCTTCGTCGCCAAATAGAACGCGTGCAAAACATCTGTCATCGTCCTGTAATTTCTCTTGTGCCCGGTGGCAGAACTGTGCAATACGTTCAAAGTCGTCGCCATGCAATTCCTGGAGCATAGAAATATGGTATGGGTGCAATCTATGTTGATGTAGCATTCTCAACACAGACGTTTTTGAGATTCCCGATTCTCGCGCAATTTATCTATTACTGATGTGCGGATTAGCCGCGACAGTAGCTAAAACACCTGCTTGGGCATCATCATTTGTTGCAGGTCGTGGTTGACATTTCACATGTGGCTGAACTCTTCTTGTTTCCGTAAATAACGTAACTATCCGGCGAAATGTCCGTGCACCTGGGTGATGTCGTCCAGGATACCGAGCAGCATACATAGCACACGCCCGATGGGCAGTTTGATCACAATAGCCATACATCAACACAATATCGACCTTTTCCGCAATTGGTAAACGGTCCATTTCTACACGGGTATGTATCACGAAGCAAATACCGTCCGCACTGGCGGAATGTTACGTGATACCACGTACTTATACGTTTGTGGCTATTACAGCGCCGTCTATCACAAAGCGAAAAAAGTGGTCCAACTAAAACATTCATATTTCTTTACTTACTACACGAATATGAAATAAAAAAATGGGGTTCCTATGTAAAAAAAAAAACGCAGGTGATATCCGTTTGACCTATGGCAGCGCCATCTAGCGGGACAACCATAGCGCCATCTGGTTTCCCCCTTGAAGCTAGACGAGTTTCGTTGTTTGTAGTTTTTTCGTTTGATGCTTATTTCGTGAGATATTTGGTCCGGTCACTATCAATGGACCACCCTGTATAATGTTCTCAGTCGCCCCCTCAATGTCTTCCCTAGGCTCCAGCCTTCGAAAATGATTTGTAGAAAAATATCACGAGTAATTAAGTTTTCAATGAGTTTTTCTTCGTATTGCCGTATAACATACAGTAGTACTTTCTTCACACCTATTTCTTGTAGAACAATCTCATGCGTTTTCAGTCAGTCCATCTAGTTCTTGTAGCTCTCCTCCAGAACCACATTTTCGTAGCTTCCACATTCTCCTGCTTTGCTAATGTACGTGTTTCACATCCGTATGTCAGGAAACTCCATACAAAGATGTTTATAAAGCCGTTCTTAGTGTGGAAGCTGATGTACTTGTTCAGTAGAAGCTTCTTCTTATTTTGGATAGCATTGTTGGCCAGTGCTAATGCCGGCTTGAGTGTCCGAGCGGTTCTAGACGCTTCAGTCTGGAACCGCGCGACCGCTACGGTCGCAGGTTCAAATCCTGCCTCGGGCATGGATGTGTGTGATGTGTTTAGGTTAGTTAGGTGTAAGTGGTTCTGGACTGATGACCTCAGCAGTTAAGAGCCATAGTGCTCACAGCCATATCCTAGTCTTCTCTTGATTTCCTTGAGAAATCTGTTGTTTTCTACACAATGCTACCGAGGTAGTGTAATTCTGTTACTTACTAGAGTTACCTACTGCCTGTTTTCGTGTCAATCTTATCTCCATCTCCTTTGTGGCCTGTAACCGTGACTTTGTCTTCTTGGTATTTATTTTTCGTTGGTTATCTCATGATATAAGGCCTTAAGCATTTTATTTAGTTCTTTCTCTGAACCTTCCACTTTTGCAGTGTCATCGGCAAACCTGTTCAGTGAATATGGATACCATTAATTTTGATTCCAGTCGACCTTTTTGTTGTTACCTCCTCAGTCATCGTATTAAATAAATTAAGTATAAAGGGCACCTATGTCTTACTCTCTTTCTGATGTGTGCATCTTTCTTGCTGTTCAAAAATGGTTCAAGTGGCTCTGAGCAGTATGGGACTTAGCATCTGAGGTCATCAGTCCCCTAGAACTTAGAACTACTTAAACTAACCTAAGAACATCACACATATCCATGTCCGACGCAGGATTCGAACCTGCGACCGTAGCGGTCGCGCGGTTCCAAACTGAAGAGCATAGAACCGCTCGGCCACAGCGGGCGGCTTTCTTGCTGCCATTAACATCCAGTTCACTACCTCAATGTACTCAAAATTAATCACCTGCCCTTCCAATCAAGTCCTCCATCGCACAATGCTTTAAACAATAACTTTCAATCAACTCGTTTAAAACCTTCTTCTAGGTCAATAAATGCTATATTTATTGTTCTGTTTACTTATAATCCGTTTTCCATATTTTGACGTAATACCAATATTGATTCTCTCGTTCCATTCCCTGAGCCGAATCCAAGCTGATAGTTGGCTACGTCAAGACCTATTTTGTTTTTAACCATCTCTTTAATTATTCACGGCAATAGTTTTGATGCACGTGAGAGAAGCGCTAGTCTTCTATAATTTGTTTTAATTATCACTTCTACAAAAATCACGCTGCAACCATCAAACTTGGGGACTGCGTTAAACCTGCTCCACATGTTCCTGACTTCAATAAGACAAATCTTTTTCTAAAGCTGAATAATTTGTCAGTGACTTTGATAGTAGACATCTGCATTTTAGCTGTTCAGAAGACGTTCCCCCTGGAAAACCAATCCTTCATCGTTCTTGAAATGCCTATCGCGCAATGGTTTCCAGGAAGTTAGGTTCTAGTCTCCCACTCTAGAGTATTCTTAAGATCGCTCGGTAAAATTTCTTATATTTCCTTCATTGCTTCTTCGATGTATAGATTGAACAGTAGGGGCAAAAGAATGCAACCCTGCCTTACACAATGAGAACGCGTGCCGTCTTTTGGTGGAAGGAATCCTTACACCACCGTCCATGGCGGTGCTTTCTCCTGGAAACCGAAAACGCGGCAGACAAAGATGAATGGCGTCGCTTCGTTCGGAGCAGCAGGAGATAGTAATCTGTTGATACTATTTCGCATTCCACCTGCTTTCCGAGAAGACACTGGTCTCAGTAACATGCCCTCTGCATGCTTCGACCAACGTGGGCCTTGGTTGTAAAACGGCCATTTACTTGCTACAGGTGGTTGTCTCCATTGTTCGTTAACTCTGCGTTTTTAGAGGGATCCTTGCGGCCTGCGCTGTCTTCCTGCACGTCACAGAAAAATATTTGCAGGTCCACCAGAGCAGCGGTCAGCAGAGCAATGCTGATCGGCACAGAAGCTGCGCCCCGGCTGACCAGAGGCTCTGTCCCTCGTTCTGTTGACATGAGTCTCAGAAGTCAGTCTTTGTACCTTGAAAAGTATCTATGCAGTACTCTCAACCAGTCGATCCTGCAGTGGCATACTGCTGACTCCCCAAACCAACGCTCATAAGGCGCATTTGGTATTCTGAATGCAAAAGTTTCCAGTCAGAAGAGTGGGGGCTAATAAGTTAAAGATAACTTGATCTTTACGATCACTGACATCATTACTGTAATTAACTAGTATAAAACGAGTGGAAGAAACTTGAGTGTAATTGTGATCAATGGAATTGATGGAATAATAATGAGATATCACAGTCGGGAACGGATTGGCGCCTCTTAAGTTTACTGTTAGAAAAGGTATTGGTACCACAGGGGCAGTCCTGGTATGTTTGATAACAAAAGCAAGACTTCGGAAAAATCAAAATACGATCATAGGATTTGTCGTCATTGGAAAGCTTCTGACAATATAAAATGATGCATGATGCCCGCAATTCTGGAAAAAATAGGAGTAAGCTGTAGGGTAAGAAGTAAGCTATAGGGTAAGACATATAATATACGAACAAAATGTACAAGAACCACGCGGGAACAATAAGAAGCCCAAGAACGAAGTGCTCGGATTAAAAAGGGTGTAAGATAGGGATGCAGTGTTGTGCCTCTGCTGTTCACTCTGTGCATCGAAGAAACAATGATCCAAATAAAAGAAAGTTTCAAGAGTGAGATTAAAATACAGGGTGAGGGTGCGGTGTTGTCGACTATTCGCGCCAGAAATCGACCAGTGCAGAGATGCTGTATGTCACCGCGCCACCAATCCGGATGAGGCTCGAGCCACACCTCCCAGAGTGGCTATGCACCACTGCTGCGCAGCCTGCTTTGGAATAAGGCCGCAGGAGACAAGCTGGACAGTTCTAGTTCCGCTGTGCATCTAGTTGCTGCTGTCCGGAGACGTCGAGTAAACGTTTTTCCGAGTTCACGTCAGTTTACTGAGTGCTGAGTTGTTTTCTACGGGCGAGTGTTAACTGATAGTGGCATAGTGGCGCATAGAGCATTCGGAGTTCAGTGTGATGCAGCACAATGTTTACAGCTGCTTCTTGATATATTTGTGCCAAGAGCTGCCTAATCCAACGCTTGTCATATACAGTCACGGCAGATTGGAGAGCAACAAAAGGTAAGTGTCCAATCAGAGCTAAATATATAGTTCTGTTTATTTACTGTGTGTGTCTGTTCATTCACTCCTCTCCGTCCCCAAACTCGTGTACAAAGGAAAAATCTAACGTACTGGAAGTTACTGATAAAATTCGTTGAGAACATTGCTATCCTCAGTGAAGGTGAAGGAGAATTACAGGATCCGTCGAATGGAATGGACTGAGAGTAAACCAAAGAAAAATGAAAGTAATTAAAAAAAGCTTAGTCTTGATACCACACAGGCCATTGTCAGAAAGACAGGGAAGTTATTGAAGGATTCTGGCTTATCAGATGAAGTGGTGAAGAAATTAACGCCTCGTGCCGCCAGACCTCCCAGCCTCTATGGATTACCAAAGATACATAAGGAAAGTGTTGCTCTGAGGCCCATTGATAGTGCAATCAGTTCGCCCACCTGCAGACTATCTAAACATCTGGCAGGATTATTAGCACCAAAATTGGGACATTGCGAACACCATGTTGTCAACTCGCAGAAATTTGTTGAGACACTCAAGAGAATGAAGATGGACTCAAACAACCTAATGGTTAGCCTGGACGTTGTGTCACTTTTTACGAGGGTGCCAATACACGATACGGTGGATATTTCAGCCCAACATTTTCCACCTGGAATCATTAAGTTGTTCCGTCACTTCCTAACGACAACGTACTTTTTGTACTGCGATGAATATTATGAGATGACGGACGGCACAGCCATGGGATCACCACTGTATCCAGCTGTCGCAAATTTCTTCATGGAGCACTTTGAGGAGGAGGTTCTGCAAACTGCGACATTACGGCCATCTTGATTTCTACGATACGTTGATGACACCTTCCTGATGTGGCCTCATGGTGAAGATACACTACAGCAGTTCGTCGATCATATGAATGGTGTCAATCCCAACATTAAATTTACTGTCGAGATGGAGAAGCACGGCCAGCCAACATTGTTGGATGTTTTGGCTGAGTGGAAGGCAGGAGGCCAGCTTGGTCATTCAGTGTACCGGAAACCAACACACACTGATCGGTACTTGAACGCCAACAGTTTCCACCACCCTGTACACAAAAAGCTGTCCTGAACACGTTGGTTCTAAGAACCAAGATTATCTCTGACGACGACCACCTGCAGTCTGAATTGCAGATCTTAAAACGTGTTTTCGGGGACAATGGATACAGCGAAATAGACATCGCAAACGCTTTCAAGGGCCTCCAACGAAATACATCTGGTGAACCAATAGAACAGGCCAAACGGACTGTATTCCTGTCATACTGTGGAGGAACTACAGTAAGTTAGGACTTTTGCTGCAGAAACATGGGCTAAGACTAGTGTTCCGGCCCGCCCCCAAGATACAAGATATGTTGCGCCCTGTGTGTCCGGTGTGTATGGTGTACCCTATGAATGTGGCAGCATGTATATTGGACAAACACTTCGCACGGTTGCGGAGCATTATACTGAGCACAAGCGCCATATAAAACAAAGGGAGTTTGACAAGTCAGCCATAGCGGAGCATTGCCTAGAAAACGGACATAAAATACAGTTCGAAAATACAAAAAGTGTTGGCTCATGCGTCTACATATTGGGACTCCGTTATAAAGGAAGCGGCCGAGATTCGTTTAAACAACAACAATTTCAACAGAGACCAGGGATAAACACTCAGCAGGGCATGGGGGCGGGCGTTGGACATCCAAAGAAAGCAAAGACAGATGCGCAACGCGGGAGCGGAAGTTTAAAACGTGGCGCCTGCCCCTGGCGCCACCTGACGTCACCGGTGCTGCCACGAGCAATAACTCCCCTAGCTGCCCGGGTCGACTTGGAAGCGTGTATTCGTCATCGCCATACTGGCGTATCACCCGGCGTGATGGTATAGGGTGCCATTGGTTACACGTCTCAGTCACCTCTTGTTCGCATTGACGGCACTTTGAACAGTGGACGTTACATTTCAGATGTGTTACGACCCGTGGCTCTACCCTTCATTCGATCCCTGCGAAACCCTACATTTCAGGAGGATAATGCACGACCACATGTTGCAGGTCCTGCACGGGCCTTTCTGGATACAGAAAATGTTCGACTGCTGCTCTGACCAGCACATTCTCCAGATCTCTCACCAATTGAAAACGTCTGGTCAATGGTGGCCGAGCAACTGGCTCGTCACAATACGCCAGTCACTACTCTTGATGAACTGTGGTATCGTGCTGGTGCTGCATGAGCAGCTGTACCTGTACACACCACCCAAGCTCTGATTGACTCAATGCCCAGGAGTATCAAGGCCGTTATTACGGCCAGAGGTGGTTGTTCTGGGTACTGATTTCTCAGGATCTAAGCTTCAAATTGCGTGAAAATGTAATCACATGTCAATTCTAGTATAATATATTTGTCCAACGAATACTCGTTTATCATCTGCATTTCTTCTTGGTGTAGCAATTTTAATGGCCAGTAGTGTATAAGGAAAGTTGAAGGTAAGGCTCATCAGCCAGCGCATGTTACGTCCAAGAGCACAAGATCCTGTTCTGATACAGAGTTCCCAGTAAAATGTCTGGTATCCGTAACAGGGCCGACTCGAGACATTTTTTCACACAAGTGTCTTATCATTTGGCTGTCCATATCCCTTCACCTCCATCCTTCCCACTCGTACCATTTCACTGGAGACAGTTTTCGCTACTAATATTTATAGAGAATATACACAATCTTGCAGCTTGACGCCTCTGGTAGCCCCCCCCCCCCCCCCCCCTCAGTTTAGCGTCCGAAGTGGTTGTTACTAACTGTGACACGTCCTGTATAGAAATTCGTACCGCAAGCGACGGCTTGTGTCGATTGGACCTTAAACCGGCGCTGATCATTAATTCCAAACGACTCATATGTTTTATTATCGCACGACCCTGAAATGGTTGAGTCACATACGCTCGTAAAACCGTTTACATTATTGTTAGCATTTGGGACATAATGTAGTATTTTCAGTATCAGCTGTTGAATAATTGTGTTTATATTAACAGACAAGTACTTCTTCTTCATCATCATCATCTTTTTCAATTCCGGGTTACGGCCCTCGTTTGTTCGTTATCAGTCAAGGCATCTTTTCCGTGATCTTCCTCGAATCTCTATTTCCTTGTGGCTTGTAGTTCAGTACCTGTTTTGTTAGTCTTCCTTCTGGAATCATATCGATATGTTCTGGCATTTGCTCTGTTTTGCTTTCCTAATTCGTTAATTCATCAAATTCCCAACCGAAATCTGATCTCTTTATTTCTTACCTGATCCCTCAGACTACAAATGCAGTTCACTGTCTTCCAAATAATTTTGCAAGACAGCAATGAAAATCCGATGGAACTTTGCACAGATGTGTCGGGCAGTGTCTTTAGTGTGCCTGTCGGTCGCTTCACGTCGCTCTTTTCAGTTCATAGCGCAAACTGATCACGTGGAAATGTCTAAAACCACAGTGTCTCTCGCCAATTATGTGGATCTGGTGAAAGATTTCGCCTGAAGCTATGCAGCCCTCATAAAATAAATGTCATGCGTTTCTTTCATCAGGACGATTTTCAGCCGCGTTCTGCGGGGGCAATGAAGACGCTCCTGTAGCGGTTTCGATGGGAAGTGTTTGACCACCCACGATACAGCCCTATATTGCCTCCCTCCGTTATTCATCTCTGCTCATATGAACCGCTGGCTACGAAGACAACATTTTGGCACAAACAACGAAAGGCAGACCGGCTTAGAGAAATGTCGGAAAGCACAGGTGACTGCTTTCTGTGACGAGGGTACTGAAAAGTTTGTACAACGCCATAACATATGTCTAAGTCGAAGCGGATAAGTGGAAAATGTGGCTAACTGTTGCGAATAAATAATTTGTGATTTTCTCATTCCGCAAGCGATGAGACCTTACTTCCCGAATAGCACTCGTAAAATTTTAATACGTCTCATAAGCAGGCTAGAACATTGGGTTCTAAAGGAACAGACCTTGAACGATCTAAAATTGGGCTAAGCGATCATGTTTTAGAACAATACTCACAATTTAAAAGATAATGTTTCGCATTTAAAAATTTCAATCATTTCATCTGTTCGTAATGTAATAAAATAAAATATGAGCAGTGACTTATACAAAAAAAAAACACACACATTAATGCCATGGCTCAGCATAAAAGAGAAATAACTAATGTAGGAATATTATTAACAGTGTAATACGTTGTTTAATTTAGCCCGGCGTGTATAAGCACTCAGTAAACTAGCTCAGTTTTCCGGTTAGTTACGTAATCGTCGATACATCGTGGTTTCGTCTCGATTCCCCAATATAAGATAACAAGAGTAGCATCTACAAATGAAATCCTATAATGGAACTGGAATCCTGTGACCAGATCTTTTCTGCCTGGGATGTTATCTCGTTACATAAAGAAAATCTGTAAGCAAATTGTTAAATTATTAGTAACTGCCTCCGGTCTCGTGGGAGCTGAAGCAAAGTTAATTGTCCTAATCGACGGCACGTCTCGTAGATGACCTAAAAGGAAAATGTTAAAGATTTTCTAAGATGGCGCCTAACAATGAAAATTCTTTATTAAGGCCCATATCTACTTAAGACAATAAAGCTATCATATTTACAATAGATTGACCACATACACAAATTCTTTTGACAAAATAACCATTATATTTTTCGGGTATTAAGTACAACTTACATTATCAGCTGGTACAGCAAGATGAGCTTTACACAAGTACGTCCTCTTAGGTCCGAGTCCAAGCAGATAAGATAAACGAATGACAAAGGAAAGATATTTCACGCATAGAAGCGCAAGAGTCCATAGAATATCATGTCCATTGTAGTTCTATCTCTTCTTCTTTGGCGTACTTGTCGATTATTTATAAAATTTGTCGTAATATTTCGTTTTCATTTTTTTTAACCCAGGTCAACCCAGGAGAAACAGTACAAGTTGTACACTACATTTGGTTGTAATGACGGAGTACACCTTTTACGTCACGTCCTTTGAATAGGACCGCAGGAACGAAGCATCGCTACGCCTCTGGCCTACTGTGGCGGCCTGGCGTTCAGCTGCAGTGGGCGGTTGTGGAGGTGGCGCTGCGCCGCACAGCGAGCAGTTCCGGCAACAAGTTAGGCGCAGCGGGGTCGGCGCGCCGCTATGCTAATCGACAATTAATTTGGGGCCGCGGGAGTTGGAAGCGGCGCCGACTTCGCCTCGCCCCACGCCTGCCGCCTGCCCGGACGGCCACCCGCAGCGCACTGCGACACTGCCACCGTGCCGCGACGCACTCTGCCGCCGCCTAGCGCTCCTGCGGTGTGTACGCCATGACGACAAGCGCTTTCACTCAATTCCCAGCTGCGATTAGCGCGTAGTTTGACTAATAATTCTCTAATTCCCGCAAAAGAAACAATGGCTCCAAAACAATGAGGAAATGACATCAAAGTTCAACGCGTTGTTGTTGTCTTTGTGGTTCAAAATGGCTCTGAGCACTATGGGACTCAACTGCTGAGGTCATAAGTCCCCTAGAACCTAGAACTACTTAAACCTAACTAACCTAAGGACACCACACACATCCATGCCCGAGGCAGGATTCGAACCTGTGACCATAGCGGTCTCGCGGTTTCATACTGTAGCGCCTAGAAACGCTCGGTCACCCCAGCCGGCTGTCTTTGTGGTCTTAGTCCGCTCGATGCCAATCTATCCTCTGCCCCGCGACTGCTACGGTCGCAGGTTCGAATCCTGCCTCGGGCATGGATGTGTGTGATGTCCTTAGGTTAGTTAGGTTTAAGTAGTTCTAAGTTCTGGGGGACTGATGACATCAGATGTTAAGTCTCATAGTGCTCAGAGCCATTTGAACCGTCTATCCTCTGCAGTCAGCCTCATCTCTGCGCCGCAACTGCAAACTACATGCACTTGAAACTTCTTACAGTAGTCTATCTTCGTTATCCTTACTTCTTTAAGTTGAATGATCTCTGCTTTGAGTGGCTGGGACATAGCGGAGCGTGCTGCAATGCTCGATTGTGCTCGTAGTTGACATGGATAAAAATGGTTCAAATGGCTCTGAGCACTATGGGACTTAACATCTGAGGTCATCAGTCCCCTAGAACTTAGAACTACTTAAACCTAACCAACCTAAGGACATCACACACATCCATGCCCAAGGCAGGATTCGAACCTGCGACCGTAGAGGTCGCGCGGTTCCAAACTGAAGAGCCTAGAACCTCTCGGCCACACCGACCGGCTGACATGGATAAAATTTTGGTATAATTACTACGAATAATACGATTAACTCGTCACCCACTGCAGGCTCTCTACACTTAGGTGATAAAGGTCATGGCGTAACGAAATGCACATGTACAGATGGCGGTTGTATCGTGTACACACGGTGTAAAAGGGTAGTGCATTGGCGGAGCGCCTCTCTTGAACTCGTGATCATATCGGTTGGACCCCAGACGACTGTTCAGATGAGTACCGATTTCAGTTGATAAGACCAGACGGTAACTTTCGAGTACGGAGCAGACCCGACGAAGCCATGGACCCAAGTTGTCAAGAAGGCTCTGTGAAAGATGGTGGTCGCTCCTTAATATTATGGGCTGTGGTTACATGGAATGAACTGGGTCCTCTAGTCCAACCGAACTTGGAAACCATTTGGAGTCAACAACTATGGATGACAACGATCCATGACGCCGGCGCACAGTCGTTCGCGAATCGTTTGAAGAACTTTCTTGGACAATGCGAGCGAACAATTTTCCCACCCAGATCGCTAGACAGGAATCCCATCGAACATTTATGGGGCATAATTAGGAGGTTAGTTCGTGTACAAAATCCTGCACCAGCCACACTTTCCAACTTATGGACCGTTATATGAGCAATAAGGCTCAAAATGTTTCCAGGTGACTTCCAACAACTTGTTGAGTTCATACTACGTCGACTTGTTGCACTACGACGTGAAAGAGGAGGTCCGATACGATATTAAAAGGTATCCCATGTCCTCAGTCACTTCAGTGTATATTACACAGTTCTCATTGCTGGCACAACACGAATTGTGATTAGTTGTACCAAGGTTTGCAACTTGTACTGGACGCCAGCTTGGAAGTTTGGCACATCAAGCGAAGTTTGGCTATAAAATAACGAGAATATGGCTGTAAAATATTTTATTCCAAAAACATGTTTAGTTAATGCGACCATTAATATACCCCCTCATCTATCTTTACAAAGCTACAAGCGAATTTTCTATTAATACAAATGGAAGTCTTTTCTTGTGAGCTCCTTGATGACGTGTGTCGCTTTTTCTTACACTAAAATCTTTTTTCCTTTTAATGCTGATTTGACCTTGGGGAGTAGATAAAAGTCATCTGGTGCTAGGTCAGTCGCATAATGTGGGTCGTCTAACAGTGGGATGCTGCACTAGAAAACCGTTAACAGACGCCGTCCGGGGTGGCCGAGTGGTTTTAGGCGCTTCAGTCTGGAACCGCGCGACCGCTACGGTCGCAGGTTCGAATCCTGCCTCGGGCATGGATGTGTGTGATGTCCTTAGGTTAGTTAGGTTTAAGTAGTTCTAAGTTCTAGGGGACTGATGACCACAGATGTTAAGTCCCCTAGTGCTCAGAGCCATTTGAACCATTTAACAGATAAGGCGGTATGAGGGGGTACGTTGTCTTGCAGACCCCATGACTTGTCCTTTCACAGTTCGGATCGTTCTTTCCTTATTTTGTCACGGAGTTGAGCAATAACCTCAAGTTAGTAACGTTTATTAACAGTTTGATCTTTAGGAAACCAGTTAAGTTACACAGTTCCATAAATATCGAGAAAACATCATTATCGCTTTTAATCTTGTTTCGCTCATTCCAGCTTTTTTCGCTCTCGGTGAAGTTGGGCACTTCCAGTGCATGGACTGGCGCTTAGTTTCTGGATCATAAGTGAAAACCCAAGGTTAGTCACTTGTGATCACTCTTTCCAAGAACTTAGGATCATTATCTATGGTATTCAAAGTGGCGGTACTAACATTTTCGTGAGCTTCTTTCAGCTCGATCGTGACAATTTTCGGCACCAGTTTCGCACACACTTTTCTCGTGTTAAATTTTGCCTTACGCATTCTTTCCAATTTCTGCGTTTCAACAATCGCTCATTGCATCAGAATCCGATGTTGACGGGCGTCCCAGGCGTGAACCACCTTTATCGTCTTATCTGGTATCTTGGAAACGCTTGAATCACTCAACAATTCGAATGCGTGATAAACAGTCTACGCTATACACTTCCTTTAGTAACAGATAGGTTTCAGTAGCAGTTTTTCCAATGTTCATGTGAAACTTCACAACAACTCATTGCTCTGTTATTTTACTTATTTTTCTGGCTAAACAAAATAACAGCTCTTACAGAAAAGGAGGCCACTGCAGCACTGATTCGTCTACGGACGCCAAAGATGGCGCATTCGACTGATCAGGCTTCACGCTTCACAGCTACCGGTGCTTCTGCTTTGGCGCATGCGTCCTTACTTTGTGAGAGTATAAGTCCAGCCACACCTCGTATAAGCGAATCACAGTCCAAAATTAGTAACTGTTCGCGGAGAGTAACGCTCACTGCGCTAGATTGCGAGAAGCAAAGATGTGTCAGCCGAGGATCGAATCGTAGCGGCAGATTAACGACCCTCGGTGCCGGACCGGCCAACTTTAGGTGGTTTTCAATGCCTGTTTAGGCTTGTTTAGAAAATACGACACACAAGCAGCTAAAATGCCATTTTCCCTTACATTTCACAGACAGACGGCGTCCAGGACTTCCGTCGCTTAGGTAACTGACGACTGCGGTGACAGGAAGAGCATCTGTCCATCCACCAAGTTAAATAAAATAAACTTGGCAAAGTCTTGACTACAGCGGATACCGTACTAGACGGAACTAACGCAAGTAAAAGAAAATGTCTAAAAATAGTAATATTGGCAGTAAAATAACATATCAGTATTTTTATTTTATGAAAACTTTTAATCTTCATGCTACCACAGATTTACTCTTAAAGTATTTTTTACACAGGAGAGCATGAGATTGGGACTTCAGCCTTGAAACTAGTAGTGACCAAATATGAATGGAAATTAAGCAGCTATGGAAGAATTATTTCCAGAAAATCTTTATCACCCAGGATCCCGAAATACAATCACTTTGAAGAAAATAGAGAAGATTATAAAATAATAAATATTATTCATTTTCCGTCACTAAAACATTAACGGCTAACGAGCTCACCTCTTCCATCGCTATGGAAGTTACAAGAAGGTATCCTCTCACAAGCTGCGAGAGTCACGGACTGAACAGTGACCCGAATATACAACAAATTTCCTTTAATTTACGTCCATGGCCACAAATTTTTTGTCATCAGACTACCGGTTTCGGTCTATAACGACCATCTTGAGATCTGTTCTATAAAAACATGTCCTAATATAATTAAGAATAGTGGCATCGTCAAGCGCTGGCGGTGATTTTATGTATAGCACTTGATGATGTCATATGGCTCCAGTATATTAGGATTTGTTTCTATAAAACAAATCTGAAGGTAGTCATTATTAACCGAAACCGGTAGTCCGATATCAAAATATTTGTGACCATAGACATGAAGAAAAGGAAATTTATGATAGCCTCTCGTTTCTCAGCGATATGCTATCTCTTCCAGTTTCCACCATTCGGCCGAATGTGTACCGAATGTGTACCCCTAAATATGCGTTCAGTGGCTCTCTGAATTTTAGAGCAAAGTCAACCTCTTCAATGGAAGTGAGAATTTGGACTGCCGCATGGTGTGTGGCTGACGGCTAACTGGACTACCTCACTATTCTCTATAGCCCCAAACACGACACAGGAGCGTCTCTTAATGTTTTCCTCCAGAAAGGGAACTTCTGCTCAGGAAGATAGTATTGTAATTTCATTTTCGAGTTGGTAATTAAGTTTAATTTAGAGACAACTGTAACACAGAAAACAGATATACACCAATCATATAATTTCAACTTTCAAATGAATAGGTATTTCTTTAAGTCTGACATATTAAAATAGTACTGACTGTGAGGACTATTTCACAATAGGCTAAGTAAAGATTAATAGCGCAGAAATTATGGATTCCAGAATCCGAAAAAATTGGGGAATGTGTCATCTATAGTGAAATAGATGTGCCTTTTATTGATAAAGACAGATGTTATACTAAAGGCAAGCTTAGGAAGGTAGGAATAACTGGAAAGGGATCGAATGCCACTGCTTTTTAACATGGTCTAGAAACGTAAAAATGGTGCTGCCTCGTTCTGTCTTTTAACGTTGTTAAGCTACTGTTTCCATAACGATCACTCGCCATTCAACACGGACCGCCAACAAACATAAGACTTTTTTTGTGTCCCGAGATCAATAAATCTGACTCATATATGAAATTTTCCGCGATTTTACTATTTGTTTTACAAAATTGTTCTGAACGTAGGAAAAGCTGCAAGCCGTGAAGCAGACGTATTAGGAGTACACACAATGTGGAGAAAAAGGGATTAACATAGTTGAAAAGTAAAGGGACTGTGAATTTGAAAAAGACCAGAATAGTGGGCGAAGAAATTGGTTTCAGTGAATATCGTTCAGTTCAGTTCCGAGAAAAATATAAGCTGTCCATAACTGGCGGTCATCTCTGAACAAAGTACTCGTATTTACATCAATACAGTGCTCCCGCCACACTGATTGACTCGGGACATAAAAGTCCAGTTTTAATTAGATTCTCAGTAAGGCGGAGCAAATAAATCGGTAGCGCTGCAGTTCTGCAAATATCAGTCCATATTGCTGAGGAGCTTGGCTGTTGCTACCTGTGAGATAGCCAGTAAATACGATACAGTCCCAGAGGAGGGGCGGTACTCGTGCTGACGTCGGTTTTCCAGCAGAAAGCAGCTGTTTGTTTTCGCAGTGCAAACACGCACATTTGTTGCGTATTTCGTGTTTCCGGCATTCTGCATGAGAAACATGAACAAACATTTATTCAGACCGCTGTTCATATAAAACTCTCACTGTAAACATTCCCTTTTTGAAGTGTTCTGTCGGCAGATAACGCAATTTGCACCGCCCTGGGAGGTATTCTACGGTTAAAGACATACTGAGGTAAATGCAGGGCCCAACTAACTTTTGAGCTTTCTTTCAGTCTTCCAACGGTCAGAAACAAAAAATTTCCTTGAATTTCTCATTCTGGTTATGTTTTAAAGCTCCTTGTGTTCTGTACGTAGAAGTTTGTATTACATTCCTAGATTCCTTAGTTAATGCTGGCTCTTGAAATTTTAAAACTATGATCTTTAAGTGTCCACGTTTACGTGATGTTCCCTTGTGAGTGAAACCGACCTGTGACCATTCGTACTGCCCTTCTTTGCATACGTACAGTACCCCCTGTAAATACTACTTGGTATGGATCTCTGGCGAAGAATATTCTAGGATGGGTCGGCGAAGTGTCACGACATCAAATATTCATTGAGAGGATGAATGTTTTACCAATTGTCATTATCCTTTATATGACTTTATACTTGCTTTGGCAGCATTACAACGAGAGATTCTGATATCGTTTGCACATTATCAAACATTCATGCCTCCTGAGATGAAATCGGTGAGCATTTCACTGGAACGTTACACTGTATATGTCCTTCAAAACACCCCAAATCCACGTAATTTCGACATGCTCTCCCTAGCAGAAAAGGCTGTATCAGGTGGACCAGACAAAATCGACCCCACGATGTCTGCTCGATATAAACTTAAGCTTAGTGAAAATGAAAGGACTATGTTCTGCGGATGGAACTGTATGAGCTGGACTCCATCAGTACGGGAGCTAGGAAGTATCAGCTAGGAAGTGATAGCGATGAGTCCAAGGCAACCTCAAGAAATGGAGCCATCTGGAAGAGCAATCTGACCATTGTAACAGGAAGGATTTATGGACTACCGTACATACTCGTCTATTTCCGCTCCGTTCTGCCCAACGAACGCCCGAAGACTTCCCTCGAACCACTTGTTTCTTAACTGACTTAATGTACTTTAATTTGAAAAGCTAGACCGACATTATTTGCCCAATTTTTACGATTTTTTCAATATTTACGGTGGAGGATCCTAGACTATTTTGAAATGACGAACTGATGACTAACAGCTGGAAATTAATGTTTCCGATGGTGCGAGGACTGAATAAACAATACGAGTGAGGCATGGTTAAATAATATTTAAAAAATAAATATGTAAACTCGCTGAAGTTGGTGGAGCTGTCTTCTAACACATCTATCATTGGCGGTGTGCCTATGGCGCATTTTACAGCTGTTCACAATCAGATAATAGTTGTCGAAAGAGTAGCATAATTCGTGATTGTAACATTCAGCCGTACTTTTAACGTATGGATATAGTGCCTGAAAATTCGAATCAAAGAACAGAGAAAAAAATTCAAATGGCTCTAAGCACTATGGGACTTAACATCTTAGGTCATTAGTCCCCTAGACTTGGACTACCTAAACCTAACTTAGCCAAGGACATCACACATCCATGGCCGAGGCAGGATTCGAACCTGCTACCGTACCAACAGCGCTGTTCCGGAGTGAAGCGCCTACAACCGCTCGGCCACAGCGGCCGGCAACAGAGAAAAGTTTAGCAAAAGGCGTAATAGAAAGAAATGTATTACCGAGAAATGACGTTTCATGCAACATGATGTATTCCAAGGTCCTTGACAAAGAATTGCGGAGATGATGTTGGATAGTATGGAAGATGGTTCATCAATTAGCAAAGACCAACTCCCTCGTGAAGTGGACAAGTCGAAGAATACACTGAGCACAGTTCATGTGAAGCAGCAATTGCACATCTATCGTAAACAACGTGTGTAAGGTGAAATTGAGTCTGATTCCAGAGTTGAATTTTCAGGTAATGCTTTCACTAAGCCTGGCGGGCGCCACTTAGAACAGTTACCGTAAGCTAAGTTGTTGCTATGACGTATGAGTTTCTTTTGTAAAAATAAAAACAGATATTCATTTCCGGTCATTGGTCCCTATCTGATCCTCTACCATCAACGTAATTTGACCATTAAGGTTTTGAACACCTTGTTAATTTTTTCTTCTTGTTGTTCAGCACTGTCAGACAAAAATATAATAATTGATAGTCTACATTAACGCTGACCTATAATAAGGGTATTCATCAAAGACGTTTGCATTTTGTAGTATTCCTCAAGATACTGGAAAAACAAGAAATACTATCTTTAACATTTGAGATTATGTGGCTCACAGCCTTCTTCTCTAGGTATAGGTACACTGGCGTCTTAGAACCCCTGTCTTAGCCACAAGGCAACGGCTTCAGTTTGTTAATCCCTACTTTGGAAACGGTTAACTTCCATCAGCTATGCATTACAGATTAATCTGATATGTACTTGAGTAGACTTTGAAATCTTCATCGTAAACCAGGGAAGGTGTTTTCAAAACGCGTTATCACTCGGAGCCATGTATGCCGACATTGTTAAATATCTGTTACCCAATTATTACTGGCATTTTGTCCTGAATTATGATAGACACATCAGTGGTAATATTCACTGCTGCCTGCCACTGTGGCCGAGTGGTTCTAGGCGTTTCAGATCGGAACCGCGCTGCTGCTACGGTCACAGGTTCGAATCCTGGTTCGGACATGGATGTTCAAATGGTTCAAACGGCTCTGAGCACTATGGGACTCAACATCTTAGGTCATAAGTCCCCTAGAACATAGAACTACTTAAACCTAACTAACCTAAGGACATCACACACACCCATGCCCGAGGCAGGATTCGAACCTGCGACCGTAGCAGCCTCGCGGTTCCGTACTGCAGCGCCAGAACCGCACGGCCACCGCGGCCGGCCGGGCATGGATGTGTGTGATGTTCTTAGGTTATCATACAATGTAAGCTTTCACGGCCGGTATTGTCTTCACTTAAAACTTCCGGGCTGATAGGCCGTGGTCGAAAAATAGAACTCTCTCCTGACGTTTCGTCTCCGACTGCGGGAGACATCCTCGGAGGTAAAGCGGCGAACTGCGAAGAGAATTCGAGGAAGCGCTGATTATATAGGCAGTACAGAGGGCGCCACTGTCGATCACGTGGCGTCGGCTATGAGATTGTCTCTGGTAATGCCATGCATAGAAAGCCCACACATACTGATCGTTATCTACACAAAGAATCAAGCCACCACCCTAGACAAAAAAGAGGTGTAATGAAAACTTTGGTAGACAGGGCGTACAAACTTTGTGAACCTGTTTATTTAAAAGATGAGATTGAACATCTACAGTCAACTTTCGTGAAGAATGGCTATTCTAGCAAGGATATAGATCGAGCACTTCGCTCTTCGCAGAAACAGGCAAGAAGGAGAGGCAGGATGATACGATATATGTTAAGTCATCAGAGAATGACGTCCTTGTTGCTAAAGGACGCTGTAAGGGATACAAACTGTAGGGAAAGTGTACATCCAACAAATAACTGAGGATGCCGAGTATAAGTGCTACTTGAGAAAGAGGCGGACACAGGAGAGAAACTCATGAAAGTCATGACGATCGCCTCAAACAAGCCAGAAGATTGACAGCACAAAAAATACGGGTATTGCTTGGTTTCCCGACCTGGGTAAGGTTGATTAAGTTTAGAAGTTCGATCGATAAGTTCAAGGATTGCAGTGAAAATGAAATAATCGTGTGGCAACGATGGCAGGGAGTTCCTACCTGGAGAAGCTCGGCTGCCAAGTTGCAAATCTTTGCAGTTGTCGCCATACTGAACGACTTGCTTGTCTATAATGATGATTAGGATAACACAACATCCAGTCCCCGTACGGAGAAAATCTCCGTCGCGGCCATGAGTCGAACTCGGGCCCTCTGCAGCGCAGTTAGAAGCGCTGACTCCTCAGCTAAAAACAAGGACTGCAAAATGGTTCAAATGGCTCTGAGCACTATGGGACTTAACTTCTGAGGTGATCAGTCCCCTAGAACTTAGAACTACTTAAACCTAACTAACCTAAGGACATCACACACATCCATGCCCGAGGCAGGATTCGAACCTGCGACCGTAGCGGTCGCACGGTTCCAGACTGTAGCGCCTAGAACCGCTCGGCCACTCCGGCCGGCCAAGGACTGCAGTAATAATCACAGCAAAATAAAGTTATCCGAGCACAAGATATGAGGAATAGCTCTGTTTATGTATAAAGAAATTGTGAGAGTAGAAGATGAAAAAAGTCAGGAAATCAATTGTTCTCAGCGATCCGCAGTAGGCCAAATCTCAAGGCAGAAAAACAAAGTGTTTGAATTTTTCGGTCAGTGCTAGCGGCCGGCTTGCGTAACAGCAGCAGTAGTTTGTAGTACGGGGAGGCTGTTGCGTTGTTTCGCCGGCCTAAACACAGGCGTACACTTGCTGGCGTCGCTCTTTTACGACCTCCGGGAGAGTAGTTTGTATTCGACGGCGGCTTCTGCCCAACGGCGCCAGTTCATTCAGCGGCAGCGATACGGCGCAGTCGGCAAGCGTGCTAAATCAAAGGCTGCGGGCCGCGGCCGTCTTCTGCTGATAGACCGTGCCACCAGTTTATTGTCCCGAGATAAGAACCGTCAACATTCATAGCCGCTGTATTTTTTCTCCTCATTTTTTCCCTTCTCCCGGCCTCCTTGGCGGCGAGCGTAAAATGGATCTGGAAAGCTTTAGCAGTAAAGAAAGCGGGATATCCGCGTCATTAATTTTTAACCTTTATCTGGATACCGGCTTTTATGTGTAGCTGTGCAACTACATTTTGTTAGAATTTCAAATGAGGCTTTCGCGCATTTGCATACAGGGATTGGCCCCAGGCCAAGACTTCTCAATTCAATTTAGTGCGAGCCGCCGGCTGCTCGTCCCGCTGTTGTTCCTCTTGCTGCTCCTTCGCCGCCTCCCTCCATTTAATTCGGCGGAGGAATGGCGACCGTGATCCGGCGCGTCCCCCGCATCGCGCGGACGTATACATCACGGCCGCAGTGTGCCGCTGCTTCCGCGCTGGCGAACTGGGCCAGGCGAACGAGGCATCCCAAGCTGTCTGCCTCGGAGTAATCTTCAACCACCAAGCCACAGAGTTCTACTCTGGGACGCAGGCTTTGTGGATCTCTGTTTAATCTCTGTTTATACCTTCAAGATATTTTATCCCTATCTGGAAAGCTGAATAAAATAGTTACCTTTCCAGTAGAATGTACCAAATTCAAACTGAACCGAATAGTTGAAGGAAACAAGAAAGGACAAGATCATTGTTATGCTTCCACCTCGGCCCTTGTTTACACGTATTTACTTCATTTAGTTTCGCACGACTGACTCTGCAGATCACAGGTGCCAACATATCGCAATACGCTGAAGTAATAAAAGTCATCGGATAGCGATATTTACATATACAGAAGGCGTTAGAAACGCACACGCGGGGTAAAGAAGGGCAGTGCTTGTACACGTCGAGAACGGGAACGGAGCGCAGCCCTAGTGACAGAGAAAATCCGCCATTGCAACGCATCGCAGTTCTACGGAACTTAATGTTCCGGTGTGTTGTAGGGTGAGCGGCTGTCACCTTTCCTACCTTGTTCTTCTCGTTTCGAATCGTCATCTCGGTTGCTTAGCTGCTATGAGTTCTTCTCGTGGTGTGGCGTTCTGTTACGCCAGCAGCAGGTCTGCCCATCTTGTGGTCGGGCGCCACTGGACTTGGTTGGCCAAGTCGCGGATAAGTGCGTTCTCCGACGTCAGCGCGCCAGGTAAAAACGTTGCGCCGAATACCGGAATTGGTCTTCTAGCAGCGGGATTCCTGCCATTGTGTGGAGTACTCCGGTGCTGATGTCTCGTGGTAGGTGTAGCGCAAACCTAAGCGCCTTGTTCTGGACCGTCTGTAGGCTTATAATCGACGAGTCGGCCGCTTTACACCACGCCACAGCAGCGTACTCTAACGCTGGGTAGGCCGCTGTGGTCGAATAGTTCTAGGTGCTTCAGTCCGGAACCGCACGACCGCTACGGTCGCAGGTTCGAATCCTGCCTCGGGCATGGATGTGTGTGATGTCCTTAGGTTAGTTAGGTTTAAGTAGTGTAAGTAGGCTATTTAGGTTTTTTATATTGGTAACGCCACGTAGCGCTCTGTATGAAAATCACTGGCTGTGCTGTGTGCAGTCAGTGGCTGGTTGGCATTGTTGTAATACTCGCCATTGTAGTGTTGGGCAGCTGGATGTTAACAGAGCGTAGCGTTGCGCAGTTGGAGGTGAGCCCCAGCAGTGGTGGATGTGGGGAAGTGAGATGGCGGATTTTTGAGAATGGATAATCTGGAGGTGTGTCCATCAGAAACAGTACATTTGTAAGAATGGATGTCATGAACTGCTATATATATTATGACCATTAAGGTAAATACATTGTTTGTTCTCTATCAAAATCTTTCATTTGCTAACTATGCCTAACAGTAGTTAGTGCCTTCAGCAGTTTGAATCTTTTATTTAGTTGGCAGTAGTGGCGCTCGCTGTATTGCAGTAGTTCGAAGATTTTTGTGAGGTAAGTGATTTGTGAAAGGTATAGGTTAAAGTTAGTCAGGGCCACTCTTTTGTAGGGATTATTGAAAGTCAGATTGCGTTGCGCTAAAAAAATATTGTGTGTCAGTTAAAGCACAGTCACGTATAATTTTTCTAATGGGACGTTTCAGTAGTTCTAAGTTCTAGGGGACTGATGACCTCAGATGTTAAGTCACATAGTGCTCAGAGCCATTTGAACCATTTCTATCACTGGCTGGATTAGTATCAGGTACAGAGTGATGCCGTATTGTGGGGGCAGGGTCGTCGCTGGGTTCAGTAGGGGTATAATAACCGGTATCTCACTAGCGATTTACCCCTTACTTCCCTGACGTGCGCCTTCCACGTCAGGCGCCGGTCCAGAGTGACGCCTAGGTAGCGTCCGGTGTTTGTCCACGGGACGGGGCCTCTCACAAAGCTGACTGGCTGCAGGTCCATAGAAAATCACCGCCTGGCTTCTGGCTGCGTTAAACTTGAACCGCCATTTAGTGGCCCAAGCTCCCAGGATGTCGCAAGCCGATTGCAGGCCGATATGCATCAATATGGCGTTGGTGCTGCGTCTATATAATGCCGTGTCGTCGGCGTAGAGCGCAACGTGCGCGTCCTGCCTCTTCGGGACGTCAGCTGCGCAAAGTGTGTACAGTAAGGGGCCGAGGACGGGCGTAGACTTGTGTAAGTAGTTTATACACAAGACCCTCGTTGTCGAAGGCACTGGAATCATCCAAGAGTACCGCTCCTTCAGTCCGGAACAGCGTGACCGCTACGGTCGCAGGTTCGAATCCTGCCTCGGGCATGGATGTGTGTGGTGTCCTTAGGTTAGTTAGGTTTAAGTAGTTCTAAGTTATAGGGGACTGATGACCTCAGATGTTGAGTCCCATAGTGCTCAGAGCTATTTTTGAAGAACCGCCCCAAGATACTCGCTCCAACGCCCCCATCGCCTGCTCCACCAGTCGAAGTTGCTGCTCCTCTAAAGCCAAATTGTTCGTCAGGGAGCAGGCCTTCCTCCCTGACGTGCCGCCACAGCCTCTTGACGTACGAGGTAAAGAAGGGCAGTGCATCAGCGGAGACGTCATTTGTGCTCAGGTGATTCAAGTGAGAAGGTGTCCGACATGATTACGACCGCACGACGGGAAGTAAAAGTCGTTGAATGCGGTAGTTTGAGCTAGACGAATGGGACATTGCGTTTCGGAAATTGTTAGGGAATTCAGTATTCTGAGATCCACAGTGTCAAAACTGACCCGAGAATACCAAATTTTAGGCATTACCAGTCAGCGGCTTATGCGCAGAATTGTTAGTGCTGACAGTCAAGCAACATTGTCTGAAACAACAGCAGAAATCAATGTGTGACTTATGACGAATGTATCAGTTAAGAAAGTGCGGCATGTGAACAACGCGAGTGCCTTTGCTAACATCACGACATCGCCTACAGCGCCTCTTCTATACTCGTGACCATATCGGATGGATCCCAGACGGCTGGAAAACCGTAGTCTGGTCATGTGAGTCCCGATTTCAGTTGGTGAGAGCTGTTGGTAGGGTTCGAGCGTGGCGCAGGCCCCACGAAGCCATGGACCCAAGTTGCCAACAAGGCTCTGTGCAAGCTGGTGGTGGCTTCGTTATTCTGTGGGCTGTGTGTACATGGATCATTGACTGGAAATGATTACGTTGGGCTACTTGGAGACCATTTTTAGCCATTCATGGACTTCATGTTCGCGAACAGCTATGGAATTTTTATGGATGGCAATGCGTCGTGTCACAGGGCCACAGTTGTTCGCAGTTCGTTTGAAGATTATTTTTTACAGTTAGAGCGAATAATTTGGCCACCAAATCGCCCGACTTGAGTCCCTTCGAACATTTACGGGACATAATCGAGAGGTGAGTTCGTGCACAAAATCTTGCACCGGCAAAACTTTCGCAATTATGGACGGCTACAGAGGCATCTTCGCTCAGTATTCTTCAGGGGACTTCTGACGACTTGTTGAGTACATATCAAGCTGCAATGCAATCCCTCATAATGCTGTCCGCCACGGTGTTAGAAGCTGTCTCATGACTTCCGACACCTCAGTGTATATCCGACTATTTGGCAGCGGACGTGGCAGTTCGGAAAGCGATCACATCTGCGGTGACGGTTCAGATTTAAAACACAATGTTCGCAATATACAAGGTGGTCCATTGATCGTGACCGGGGCAAATATCTCACGAAATAAGCGTCAAACTAAAAACCTACAAAGAACGAAACTTGTCTAGCTTGAAGGGGGAAACCAGATGGCGCTATGGTTGGCCATCTACATGGCGCTACCGTAGGTCAAATGGATACCAACAGCGTTTTTTTAAAATGGGAACCCCCATTTTTTATTATATATTGGTGTAGTACGTAAAGAAATATGAATGTTTTAGTTGGACACTTTTTTCGCTTTGTGATAAATGGCGCTGTAATAGTCACAAACATATGGCTCACAATTTTAGACGAACAGTTGGTAACAGGTAGGTTTTTTTAAATTGAAATACAGAACGTAGGTACCTTTGAACATTTTATTTCGGTTGTTCCAATGTGATACATGTACCTTTGTGAACGTATCATTTCTGAGAACGTATGCTGTTACAGCGTGATTACCTGTAAATACCACATTAATGCAATAAATGCTCAAAATGATGTCCGTCAACCTCAATGCATTTGACAATACGTGTAACGAGATTCCTCTCAACAGCGAGTAGTTCGCCTTCCGTAATGTTCACACATGCATTGACAATGCGCTGACGCATATTGTCAGGCGTATTCGGTGGATCACGTTAGCAAATATCCTTCAACTTTCCCCGCAGAAAGAAATCCGGGGACGTCAGATCCGGTGAAAGTGCGGGCCATGGTATGGTGCTTCGACGACCAATCCACCTGTCATGAAATATGCTATTCAATACCGCTTCAACCGCCGGACATCCATCATGTTGGAAGTACATCGCCATTCTGTCATGCAGTGAAACATCTTGTAGTAACATCGGTAGAACATTACAGCATACATTGCACCATTTAGATTGCCATCGATAAAATGGGGGCCAAATATCCTTCCTCCCATAATGCCGACCCATACATTACCCCGCCAAGGTCGCTGATGTTCCACTTGTCGCAGCCATCGTGGATTTTACGTTGCCCAATAGTGCATATTATGCCGGATTACGTTACCGCTGTTGGAGAAAGACGCTTCGTCGCTAAATAGAACGCGTGCAAAAAAATCTGTCATCGTCTCGTAATTTCTCTTGTGCTCAGTTGCAGAACTGTACACGACGTTCTAAGTTGTCGTTATGCACTTCCTGGTGCATACAAATATGGTACGGGTATAATCGATGTTGATGTAGCATTTTCAACACCGACGTTTTTGAGATTCCCGATTCTCGCGCAATTTGTCTGCTACTCATGTACAGATTAATCGCGACAGCAGCTAAAACACCTACTTGGGCATCATCATTTGTTGCACGTCGTGGTTGACGTTTCACATGTGGCTGAACACTTCCTGTTTCCTTAAGTAACGTAACTATCCGGCGAACGGTCCGGACACTTGGATGATGTCGTCCAGGATACCGAGCAGCATACATAGCACACGCCCGTTGGGCATTTTGATCACAATAGCCATACATCAACACGATATTGACCTTTTCCGCAATTGGTAAACGGTCCACTTTAACACGGGTAATGTATTACGAAGCAAATACCGTCCGCACTCGCGGAATGTTACGTGATACCACGTACTTATACTTTTGTGACTATTAAGGCGCCATCTACCACAAAGCGAAAAAAGTGGTCCAACTAAAACATGCATATTTCTTTACGTACTACACGAATATGTAATAAAAAATGGGGGTTCCTATTTTAAAAAACGCAGTTGATATCCGTTTGACCTATGGCAGCGCCATCTAGCGGACCAACCTTAGCGCCATCTGGTTTCCCCCTTCAAGTTAGACGAGTTTCGTTTTTTGTAGTTTTTTCGTTTGACGCTTATTTCGTGTGATATTTGGCCCGGTCACTATCAATGGACTACCCTGTATAGTAATGGCCAACGTTGAAACTGTTCTCATGTTCGTACATACTGTATGTGCGCGGTAAGAACTGAAAGTTTGTTTTTAACTTTGAAAGTGGGCTGACTTCGAACCATTACAATATTCTTCAATAGATACATGGCTGTGGTACCCCACACGAAGACAATGATCTAAAAGATGGAACAACTCAAAACATGCGTAGTGACGAAAAAAAAATCATCCAGCGATTTCTACAGCAATATTTTGCCTGTCAAGATGCAGATAACCCTAAATGGATTGGGTTCTACATGAAATGAGGCGATGTAACGAAGTTATCTGGTTAACTGCCCACTCCCTTAGCTGAGTGGTCAGAGCATCTGACTGCCATGCAGCGATCCGTGTTCTATTCCTGGCCGGTCGGAGATTTTTTCTGCTCGGGGACTGGGTGTTTTATTATCCTCATCTTCATTTCATCATCATCAACACACAAGTCGCTCAATGGGGCGTCATTTGAAAAGCCTTGCAACTCGATAGCGTAATTTCCCCGAGTGGGGATCTCGGCCATCACTGCCATACAATCAGTTTATTTCACATGGTTAACTTATTTACTGGGAGGGCGGAGAATTCGACACCTGTGGGCAGCAATAACACTAGCTCCAGACTTTAATTTAAAGAATGAAGGTTTCGTCCTCATGTCCAAGTGTCAAGCACTGTTCAACTCATTGAACATATACCTGACATTAAACGGAAACCTTGACCGTTCGAGTTCCAACGATATGCACAGGCGAAAGTTTTGAGAAAATTTATGAATGTGCGTTTGCTATTCGACGGACCACTGAACTAAGTGAGTGGTCTTGAAGTTCGTTTCAGTTAATTTCAACCTGAAACTAAAGTCGGTGCGCATTTTGATTCTGTTTCCATTTGTTTTCTGCAGGTCCAGCAAGCGAACGAATTATGTTACCCCAGGTACATTCACTGTGTGCTACTACAGAAGACTGAAAGTCAGTTTTTTGGTATACTCTGATGAAATGTTTTAGATCAGATGTTGAGGTGAGGATGTGGATTACTAAATAAAACATATAGTTTGCTGTTTAAAAGAACCGTACTACTCTTCATATCTTCGTAACGAGTGAGGATGCAAGAAAGAAAACTTGCTTGATTTCTGAATAAATCCTTTGTAGATCTATGGTACAAGTACACATACAGAACACACAAACACACAAGCACACACTTGTGTCACTCTATTGTGTAGGCTGGACACACAACGTGCATTTTTGTGTTTGTATTTGTACTCTTGCTCGATAAAAGATTCATTCCGAAAGCTGTGAAGATTTCTTTCTCTTGTGTATGTGCTCGTCGACGACTCAAAGCTTTTGCTAGCCAGTGATCTGTCTCCTTCACTTCTAAATCATTTACATTGTACCAGAAATGTCCTAGTGTACTTATAAACGTACAAGGGAGTGAGTCGTGCTCGTTAACGGCCCCTGGTATGAGGGCCATTGAAAAAGAAACGATCCGGAGGCTGCAAACGAAAATAGTTGAGAGGATCATAACTCAATTGGTTACGGAGGAAGGGGTGTTCCCTATAAGATCGCTGACGCCTGAAACTCGCCGGTTGATTGGCATGCGAGCGCATCCACTTGACGACAGAGAGAGCACGGGTACAGTGCGACCGTTAACTCAGTAAAGCCCACAACAGATGGATGGTAGCTTTACTAGAAGAGCAAACGGGGAACAGAAATTCAGCAGCGTGGGGTTAGCCGCGTGGTCTATGGCTCCCCCCCCCCCCCTCGCCGGAGGTTCGAATCCTCCCTCTGGCATAGGTGTGTGTTTTGTCCTTAGCGTAAGTTAGTTTAAGTTACATTAAGTAGTGTGTAAACCTAGGGACCGATGACCTCAGCAGTTTGGTCCCATAGGAACTTACCACAAATTTCCAAACGGAAATTCATCGAAGAATGGCACATGTGTGTGGAGACATAGCACCTCCGTTGCAAAGATCCAAGGCCTGGCGCAAGCGATTCAAGGAAGGGCGGATGTCGTTGGCCGATGACGCACGATCTGAAATTCCAACGAGCAATACTGATACCGTAGTCCAGCAGGTAAATGCTATCATTATTGAAGACTTGTAAGTTACGGTGGCAGCCATTGCCCCAGACCTTAGACTGAGCGTCGGAATTCCAACAGACGTGGAGTGCTCTCCGTACACCCGAGCCATTCTTCGATGGATTTCCGTTCCCCGCACTCCTTCCGCTGTAAGGAACACAGTACATCCCTTTGCTCTTCTAGTGAAGCCTCCATTTCTCTGCTTTGTGCACTACTGACGATTAGAAGTCGCCAAGTACCATAACCCGATTTCCCAGAAACTTGACTCATGGTCAAAATAAGCGAATATGGTTCTCGGCTTACACATTGACACTCGACCACTTCTGTCAGCGTCTTCCAAGTACTTGATGTGCCTTTTAGCGAGCAAATAGTTCAACCAAACAGCTTTTGAGCTTCGTGTTCGAAACCTGATTATTATTTTTATTTTTGTTTTTCATTTATCTGCACTTGAAAGCAGAAGATCACTACACGAATATCTTCCAATGCCTACTAATTTTATATCTGGTCAATTAATTTAAAAAAGCAATAAATGAATGAGAAAATTAACTGAAATTGTTTTCGGTGAAATTCTAGTAGTGGATCTTGATTCATTGCAAGCGCCAATTTACAGAAACGTGGTCCATTATGAGTGATTTGCCGTCCAGTTTGCAAGATACCTCGTGTGGGAGGGAGAAAGGGATGTGAATTTTGATTTAAATTCTATAAATGAACTGCAAGGTGTGCTGTTCAGCATATAAGTGGTTTATTCGGTGAAACTGCATTAAACTGTATATGCAATAATTATTGAAATTTTATCAAATTCATTTAACAATCACTCACAAATTATTCAAATAATGATAAACAAAAATAAAAAATTTGAGTCGCCAAATACTGTAGAGAGTATCAACTGAAAAAAAGACTACAAATAGAATTGAATTGGCACCAAGAGCTCACAACAAGTGAATTATATAAGGTGCCTGCCCTGGTATTTGCCTTTTAACATGAGCATTGTATGACTTCATTCTAATTTAACATATAAATAAACTACGCGAGACGGGTTGACCTGGTGTATTAAATGAGGAAGGAATAGAAAAACAGCTGAACATATGACTTAACGGGCAAACGGTGAATACTGTGCCTTGTGTCTGTATGAGCATCTAATACATTGCAAAGAAACTGAATAAAGCGAAAGAAGAATGCGCAGCTGGGAAAGCGGGCGTTTTCTGTAGTACCATGTTCATAGCGTGGTCGGCGTGGCGGTGGAGTCGTCTGATTGCGTGCGGCTGCATCAAGACTCTGCCGGCTCCGTAGTGGATAGCGTCTAACATGCCCTACGCTGAAAATAGTGACCGAAACCTGCTACTGGAAGCTATCATTACTGGACTACGGTATGCGTCTATATGCAAGTGCAAACCTACGTGAAACTGCATTAAACAAAGCTCAAAACTGTTCTAACAGTACTATCGCCATCGGACATACAGTAAATCAAAATGTGATCCTGAGTTAAGCTCTTGATAACGCGCACAGTGAGTGAAGCTCGCCTACTAGGATCTAATAAACTTTGCTCTCTACGTTCTTTGCGACGAATTCAAAGTGCATTGTCTCATGACAAGCGATAAGAGAATCCTTGTGACTTGTCGGAAGCAGTCAAGAGTGAACTCCTGCTTCCTCAGAAGCAACATTCGAAATATCCTAATACTAGTGCGCTCGTCGCACCTGGCGAGAGAGAGCTGCTCCCCTCCAGCGTCTTGTCTCTGCTCTTCCGCAAATTACGTAGCTCGTACTATTTTTCAAAGCGAACGTTAGATTCTTGCCAATGAAGAAGTCCCTTTCAAAATTTCCTCCCTCTTTGCCGTCGCATTCCGCGAGGAAAAGAGAGCCATACTCTGTGAGAGACAGAGAATACAAATAAACCAAGACTTCTCCCTTTGAGTGTTGCCGCTACGTTCCCAGGTGTTCTGCTCGAGGGAAACGGCCAAAATTCCCCGGGCCACTTGAGATTCTTGGACACCCAAGCCGTGCTGTTGCTATTCAACTCGCCGCTCTGTCTGCGTTACCTAGAATCGTGAAAAACTGTTTTTCGCTCTACGTTTGTAGTTTTCGCTGCCTCGGGCACACGTGCGAATGTCCACGGCTTCCCTTGGCAGCGTGCTGATGTGTGCAGCGTCTTCGCCTGTCGCTACTCCTCTGGGGACCTGCCCTCTGTGGAGCGTGCCGAAATCGGCGCGCGACCGCCTCTCGCCCGTGGGCACTACCTGTGTCAACCTGGTCGCCCGGCTTCCCAGCTAGGAACACATCAGAAGAACCCCTTTCATGCACAAAGTGTATCAAGTTTGCAAAGAGAAGAATCATAGCCCTTTACCGATGCTTAATGACACAATAATTCACCCCCATCACATTTCATATATTGCAATAAACTAATGACGGATTTTAAAGGCAATTATCTCCTGTAATTATAAACATGAAAGGCTTTGACGCTTTTCAAGTTATTGTCAACACATACAGTCTTCAGCTATGCTAACCATGTTCCTTACTCGAGTGAGTTGGTGTGGCAAACCTGCCTTCACATGATGCTTGGTGTTTTCGTGATTTCTATATTACGAATGTTTCCACGATCGGTATCATAAAAGGGAATGCATCAAATCTTCCTAAAGAGTACACAGAAGAATAAAACACAAGAATCAGTATAAGAATTGATACAAGAACGAAAATAAGCGTACGAGAATTTAAAAAGGTTGTAACCTATGAAAATAACATCGAAATTTAATAATAAATGTATGACATTGTGAAACAAACTCGTAATTTCACAATTACTATAATGCTCTTGTATCGCCCATATTGGCAAGAAACATACGTGTAGTAACGTTGTACAGGATGTGGGTAGATAAATGAAAAATAAATAAAAACAATAACCGGGTTTCGTACACGTGGCGCGAAAATGAGAGGCCGCGTCCATAGCCACTGTGCCACCATTCCAGGTGAAATCATCGCCCTGTAAAAGGCATCTAAATTTCGCCGAAAACATTGGTCGTCGTTTCCTCAGAAAGGCGAGAGCGTGTTCGCTTATTGTGACTTCTCTTCCACTGATCGAAGTGTCTGTGGAATCAGGTGATGGCACTTGCCGTATTGCTGGCCGGAGTGGCTGAGCGGTTCTAGGCGCTACAGTCTGGAACCGCGCGGCCGCTACGATCGCAGGTTCGAATCCTGCCTCGGGCATGGATGTGTGTGATGTCCTTAGGTTAGGGAGATTTAAGTAGTTATAAGTTCTAGGGGAGTGATGACCTCAGAAGTTAAGTCCCACAGTGCTCAGAGCCATTTGAACTTGCGTATTCTCCTCGTGAGGGCAGGTCGGACAGTGCACGTGCTCGCTTTGTCGTCATGTCGGTGAGCGTGTCGATCAAGCGGTTAGTTTCGGGCCTCAGCGCTCTCGTAGGAACCACACCTTCCTGCATAGGCAGTGGCATTACGGTCACTTGAGGGGGTTTCATTTTACAGCCTCCGAATCGTTTCTTTTTAAATGGCCTATACGCCTAAACAACATTTGTTATTTGCATTTTATTTACGGGACACCTGATGTAGCCAGCTATTACGTTTTGTAAAAGTTTTTATATGTACACTACTTCCAAAATGAGATTTTCACTCTGCAGCGGAGTGTGCGCTGATATGAAACTTCCTGGCAAATTAAAACTGTGTGCCAGACCGAGACTCGAACTCGTGTCCTTTGCCTTTCGCGTGCAAGTGCCCCACCAACTGAGCTACCCAAGCACGACTCATGTCCCGTCCTCACAGCTACAATTCTGCCAGTACCTGGCAGGTATTGGCAGAATTGAAGCACATAGTTTTAGCCTGTCAGGAAGTTTCATGCACACTACTGTTTGTAAAAATTGCAACACCCAGAGTTTATGGTATGAATCACTCCAAAATTAGAGGATGTGTAAAACAGTGTAATCATACTAAGTTATCAAGATTTCAGAGAGATGAGATGCACATAGACCCAGCAGTGCCCCCTTCTGTATGTCCGGACAGGTCACTGTAACGACATGTCCAGTTGATTAAAGCTGTCGGACAAAGAGAGAAGTGCAGGCCTCATCAGTATCAAATGTTGCAGTATCAGCAGGTGAGTGAGTTCAAACGGGGCAGAGCGGTTGGTCTCAGTAAAACGAGATTGTCGCACCATGATATTGCAGCTCACACAGGGCACGCTGCTATGACAGTGATTCATGTGTGGTATGAGTGGACAGAGGAGGGTCGCGCACAGTAACAACCGTGCACTGGACCACACACAATGTGACTACAACGCAAGATGACCGCCATGTTGTCCGTGTAGGCGTAACTGACAAAACAGCTTCATCCATAGTGCTGACTCGATGTTGGAGCGCTCCAGCTGGAGTAGCCATGTCCGCATCTTGGTCCAACGCAATCTGCTGAGAACTGAACTGGTAGCACGCATGCATCGGCTTTCATTGTCTGGAAACCACCAATGCCTCAGATTTCTGTCGCTGTCGTGCTGTGCAGTGAGCCCCGCTCCAACTTGTCCTACCACTGATGGTAGCATATGCGTTATATGCTACCGTGTAGGCAGCTGCCTGTTAGACGGCGTCGTTCAGATACATAGCTGACAAAAGACCAAATGCGATGGTTTGGGGCGTCATTGACTATAACGTGCAATCTCGCTTAATACGTACTGCAGAGTATCTGAACAGCAACCGTTGCGCCAGAGACGTCTTAGGGCCCGAGGCACTGCCCTTCCTGCAGGCAGCTTCGTTGCCATACTCAAACAGGATAGAGCTTGGCTACATGTGGCGAGGAATGTGGAAGCCTTCTTCAAACAATGATGTGTACGCATGCCTGGCAAGTCGTCCACCAAACAAGTCTCGGATGTGGTCGTCCAACAACTTGTTCCTGCCGATGCTTTATGGACGCTCCTACAAACCATGTGGCCGTGTGTTTCCCAACAGCATATCCAGGCCCTCTTTGATTGACATGTCACGATATTTAGAGGCTCTGATCGCAGCATGTGGATCTGGTACCGCGCGCCGCGGAATCTGAATCCCCGCCAGACGTCATGGACGTCGAAGACCCCTAGAGGTCTCTGCACCATCGCGCCGTAAGCTGTGGAGGAGCGCGCGTCCTGGCCTGCATTTAGTGTGAGGGCGCCATAGTGGAACACGTGGTTCCAGCGCCCCCGATAGACCATATAAGCGCTTGTCTCTCGCTCAGCCAGCCAGACGATCATTGTAGGCAAAACCACCCCTTCCCTCCGCCTCCTTGATTTCTAGCTCACCGTCTATGGCCGTCCTATCGCCGTCACTCCCACCCTTAAGTACCTTGGCGTCACCCTCGACCGTCGCCTCTCCTGGACTCCCCATCTCCGGACAATCCAAGCCAAGGCATGCTCCCGACTCTGTCTCCTCAAGCTCCTTTCCGGCCGTACGTGGGGTCTAACCTCTCCCTACCTCACTTCTTCCCCCCCCCCCCGAGTCCTTTTGTATTCCCCTCCTCTGCCTTCCCCACTCCCTGTCCCTGTCGCGTCTGCTCAGCACCCCCCACCCCTCTTATGAGTCCTCATCCTCCCCCCCTTTGCTTTTCCTCTCCTTCCCCCCTCTTTTATTTTCCCATCATCTGTCCAGTCCCCACCTCTCCTGCTCTCGGCTGTGGTATGTCGTATTTGTGCCAACTTCTTAGTACAGTGTTCAAGTGAGTGTTCAGTGTTGTGCGTCTTTCCAAAGTGTTGCGAACAGAAATCATGCTGTGGCTGGGTGTGACTTTTATATCTCTTGCCAACAGACACCAGACTGTCGCCGTGTTTTTTAATTGTCTGTCTATTATTTTTGTGCTTCCTGTGTATTTTATTAGCATCATCAACCCTTTGTATTATGTTTTAAGTTCCACAATTTTCCGCCATTTTACCTTTAAGTCACCGATTTTATCGCCAACTTTTATTATTTATTATCTTCATCTTTTTAAAACAAATTCTGTAGGCTGAAGAGCTGCGTACTAAGCTGCTGCCAGCCCGCCGCCTCAGGGGGAATCGAAACTCAATAAAGAAAAAAAAAAAAAAGAAGAAGCTCAGCCGACGAGTCTAATCGTTGCGTGAGTCTTGACACATCGCCTCGATAACAGACAACGTGTTTACCGTTCTTTGTTTTCATTACTAGTGAACGTCTTGGATTCGTTTGGCTGTCTCTGTCACTCCGTTGCTTCTTGCGTGTTGTCGTCGTAAGGTCACTCTCCATCGTCCGTCGTTGTTTCGTGTGCGTCCTTTCCATTCGTTCGTTTGTTCGCGAGCCGCTCTCCGTTTGGTCCCACCGCGCTTTCTCTCAGGTTACAACAGTGGAAGCTTCACATCATAATGTATGTACAGTTCTGTAATTCAAATCATTTGCGTGTTATTATGTCCCTAATCTGTCGAATAAATTTCATTCTAATCACATGCCTCCTTCCTGGTGTCGCAGTTCCTGGTCCGACATAAGACTGGGTCCTGTCGTTATGGAAGTGTGCTAATGAGAAGCAGTGGCTGTGCGCTGACGCTGAAGCAGCTTTAAACGCAGCAGCAGTCCGCAGGTATCGCCCACACGCCAACTGCATCCCCGCCCTCCTGCAGCCAGCAGGCTGAGGCGGACCCTTTGTTGCGGCGGCGCCAGCCGTGGCTCCCTCTGCAGCGGCCGTTTGGCGTTAATGAGGGCGGCGTGGGTCCCCGGGACATGTTTCCTCCGCACGCGGCGGATATTAAAACCGCGTCGCGCGGCGCCACTTTGCGATGCGACCGCCGCGCCGCTCTGCCCTGCCCCGTGCCGCCCGAAACTGGTTCTCCCGTCACACGTTCTCTGCGCTGATATCGGGCGACACCAGGACAAAAAGGCGACTACCACGCCACAGTACTCAGCTGTTTCCAATTCTCGCAAAATTAGTAAACATCGGCTTTTCTCGTTTGTAAACGGTCTTGCTTCTACGATGGAATTAAATGTCCTGAGAGAGAGAGAACCGTAACAGAGACCGTTCTGACGTCTAGGTGACTAGGGATAATGTAAAGTCTGATCGACTGCAAGGGAAGAGAGAGAACATTCGAGACTTAGTAAAGACTGGCTTTTTAAAAGTCTTTTTTTTTTTCAAAGTTTAACCTCCCTCAATCTAACCAATCTTACAGAAAACACTTTTGACTTGCGTAATTGCAATATAAGTTTTCAAGGCTGTGTGGCTGCGTCGCCACGATGTAATTTTGTTGTAGATCGACGTGTAGGTCAGTGGTGCAACTGGCTTTCACCAGGGTGATGTATTCAGTACTAGACCACCAGTAGAGAGTGAACAGTCTCGCCAGTCAGTACCTGTCACAACCTTTTACAGTAACGATTCGTGTCTTGCGCTTACAAATAAATTTCTTTTTGAATTGTTTCCGTCTTCAGCAAACAGATCCTTTTCTTTCTTTTTTTACCCAGATATGTTTCTCTCAAGTTACAAAATCATGTGAGTTTTATATTTTCTTTCTGCTAAATAACAGAAAAATTTCAATTCTTTAAGAAAAGTGTTCACAACATTAATATACATATAAATGCCTTGTTACCGCATGCCAGCCGGGGTGGCCGAGCGGTTCTAGGCGCTACAGTCTGGAACAGCGCAGCCGCTACGGTCACAGGTTCGAATCCTGCCTCGGGCATGGATGTGTGTGTGATGTCCTTAGGTTAGTTAGGTTTAAGTAGTTCTAAGTCTAGGCGACTGATGACCTCAGATGTTAAGTCCCATGTTACCGCATGATGTGGTTTTTGTGGTTTCCTGTACTTTCCGTCACATCTGCTTTTCTATCACAGTTTGTCGTCTGCAACCACGGAGACGTTAATGGAGAACGTTATTTACACAGAAAATTTGCAACTGGGAATAATACGGTAACTTTATTTTTTACTATATGGAAAACTGTGTGTCTGTGCGTGTGTGTTTGTGTCTGTGTATGCAATATTTTTCCGCTTACTTTTTCTGGTTTCCACATTATGCACTTTTAAACTTCCACTATGACACTGTTTACTGTTTACAAGATGCGAAAACAAGATGGTGCACAGTTGAAAGTGTTCTGGGCAGGAAACTTTTTGGCCGGGGGCTTTGAGAGATGTATCTTACACTATATAAATCATATAGCATATATATGTATATATGGGTTCGGGTCGTCTTTATTAGCTGTTCTAGGCAGCTGTTGGGGCATTTGAGAATTTTAGGTCGGTTTTGATGTCTGTTGGTCTGCAGTTCACATCCGTAAGGTGTTCTCCGAATATAGAAACATATTTGTTATTTTGTGTTCCATCCCTAATATTGATATTTCTGCTTGTCTGCCAGATATAAATTGAACAGCAGTTCTATCATTTAATAAATACCAAATGTGTTTGTCTGTATTGATATTGGTTATCCTTTGTTGTTTCTGCATTGAGTTTTCTGTTCTGCAGGCACAGTCCCTGTTTTCTAAGTATGTCGCCTCTCCTGCGAGCTGTTTTGTTGTTGTAAATAGGAGTGTACGATTTGTTTGTTGTTGTGGGTGCTCTTTATTCAAATGTGTTTGTGTGCGTGTTTGTGTTCGTTCTCAAGGCGGAATCTATACAGAAATCAAAACATAGAACAGCGATTATTAACAAACAGTCCTATGTTACACAACGTTCTTTATTGGTACATACGAGTTTTTATTATAAGCATTCCCTTTTAGATAATTTCTAACTCAAGCCCCAGTGCACGGTTTCGCAAAATCTTTTGTCAGTAAGGTTTCTGTTTTGATTGTTTGGATGTATTATTTTACGTTACCTTCTTATTGTGTGTCAGCTCTCTGACTCTGTTTATTGCATTATGTATCTTTGCCGCATTTCTTTTTTCATTTCTTGATTTTTTTCTGTTGAATTGTACTATGTTCGCATACTTGAACCCAAGCCTCTGTTAGTGGACAGTAAGGGTTTTGTTTGGATGTTGTATTTTCTTTTTTACGTTGCCTTCGTAGGGTATGTCAGCTCTCTGGCTCTGTTTATTGTATTATTTATCTTTGCCGCATTTATTTTTTCATTTCTTAATTATTTTTTTGTTTAATTGTACTACGTTCTCAAACTTGAACCCATGCCTCTGTTAATGGGCAATATTTTGTAATAATAAGTATAAAATTTATTTCCTATTATATGTGCATATAGCTCGTTTTCTTTCTCTCTATTATGATGACTTTTTATTGATAGCACAATCATTTACGTATCTGGTTTTCACTTTTGAGTACAGCAGTTCAGGATAGGAGCACGCCCTGCTATCTGTTACGCACTTCGAGATATCCTGATGGTGTTCTACCCCCGTGAAACGCGTTGTTTTTGAACCAATAAAAAATTATTTTTGTTTTTACTGTTTATCACAATACAAGCTTGTTATATCAGCGCAACACAATGGATTGAAACACATTTTGGATATGCAATAACCTGTACACAAATACACAAACACACACAATAGACACTCCAAGAGACATCAAGCTAATAGCTTTAACATCGCCTCTTCCCTTGATAACGGCCTTAGTTTAGCGAGTAACAGAAAAGCCATATACAGATGAAGTCATTCATCGACAAGAAGATGCCCCGGTGCTACCACATTTCGGGCATGTTCATTTCTATATTTCACCCACTGCTGCAAATATTCCCAGGCATTTTCTGTAGGACCGGGTAATTTATCTGGCCATTGAAGGAGCGACAGGGTGCCTGAGTGATCATGAAAGCAAGAATGCTTGTACCCAGCCCTGTCTAGAATGCTGCTGAAATCTTAGAAGGAGAGAGTGCCCACAGTAAAAAATGGTTCAAATGGTTCTGAGCACTATGGGACTTAACATCTGTGGTCATCAGTCCCCTAGAACTTAGAACTACTTAAACCTAACTAACCTAAGGACATCAGACACATCCATGCCCGAGGCAGGATTCGAACCTGCGACCGAAGCGGTGACGCGGTTCCAGACAAAGCGCCTAGAACCGAACGGCCACACCGGCCGGCTGCCCACAGTATATTTATCACAAAAATTTACTAGAACAGACAACACTTGGTCACTGATAATATTGAAGTAAACATCTTGTTTCATGTTCACGGTAAACTGAACGAGGAGGCCAAGTCATGGTACAAAAAACACCTCAAAAACATCACAGAACGTTCTCCAGCTTAAACGACACCTTCCATGCATTGCAGACTGAACGCCTCATTGGGCCGTCTGTGCAACCGACATCTCGCTTCATTTCAAAAGAGGCAAAATGGCGACTCGTCGGACCTCATTACATCGATCCAGTCAGATACTAGTCAGTATCTGTGTTACGTGGCCCACTGGAGCAGTGGACCTTTATGTGCCACTGTGAGCAATGGACTTTTGCAAAGAAATCCGACTCCAAGTCACTGAATGCAGTTCCCTTCATAACATTTGCTAGAAATCGGTTTAGAAGTTTCTGCAGTCACTGAAGTTCCTGTAGGGTTTTAAACTGATTGTTGCCTTAGAGAGATACTGATCATTGCTGCTAATGAAATAACGAAATTTCAGTCTCGTAGTGAATCCACACAGAGCGTGTCTATCCACTATAACAATACAAATATTTAGTTTCTAATTGATTTCGAATAAGTTTTTTTGGTATAGAGTGACGCTCAATTAGTCGTTCTTCAGGTACAGACTGAAAACTGCATGCTTTTATGTTTAAGTTACTTTGTAAGTTTACGTGGAGTTCAGTGTGTGTGGAGGTTCTTGTGAATATGTAGTGTTAAGAAAGTTAAGCCATTTGGTGACTTTATCAGGATTTTTCAATGAATATGTTGCATGAATATATATAAAAAGAAACATGTTATGGTTGTACGAGACAGCTGCACCATGCACACTCGATAGAAATCGGCAGAACCTCCTCCACATCTCGGACGGAGCCCCCTGCCAGACATAGGCCATACTGGCATTCTTTCCTGACCTGCCTTCTATTTCCTTACACTGCGTAGCACTTCATATCTGTTGGTAAGGCACAAGGAGACAATCATGTGGCCAGTTGCTAGCCGCCCGCTGTGGCCGAGCGCTTCTAGGCGCTTTAGTCCGGAACCGCGCTGCTACTACAGTCGCAGGTTCGAATCCTGCTTCGGGAATGGATGTGTGTGATGTCCTTAGGTTAGTTAGTTTTAAGTAGTTCTAAGTTCTAGGGGACTGATGACCTCAGATGTTAAATTACATAGTGCTCCGAGCCATTTGAACCATTCTTGAGCCAGTTGCTACTGAAACGACCCCTTTGAAAAATTATGCATGACTGTGTTTAAACTGACACACAATATTTTAAGCGCAACGGAATCTGACTTTCAATAATCCCTACAGAAGAATGGCCCTGACTAAATTAACCTATACGTTTCACAAATAACTTACCTCACAAAAATCTTCGTTACTCGAACTACTGTAATACAGCGAGCGCCACTACTGCCAGCTAAATAAAAGATTCAAACTGCTGAAGGCACTAACTACTGATAGGCATAGTTAGCAAATGAAAGATTTTGGTAGAGAACAAACAATATATTTACCTTAATAGTGTTCAAAAGTCATAATATTAATATATGTCAGTCCATGATATCCAATATTGCAAATTTACTGTCTCTGATGGACACACGTCCAGATCGTCCACTCTCAAGATTCCGCCGTCTCTCTCCCCACATCCACCACTGCTGTCGGCTCACCTCCAACTGCGCAACGCTACATGCTGTTAACAGCCAACAGCCCAATACTACAATGGCAGACAACAATGCAAACTAGCCACAGACTGCACACAGCACAGCCAGTGATTTTCATACAGAGCGCTACGTGGCGTTACCAATATAAAAATATAAACAGCTTACTTACATAGCCCCCATGCTCTCCACAAAAAATTTTACAAATTGTTTTGGGCAGTGGTCAATAGAGATTTGAAAAAAAAATTTCATAATTACAATAACAAAGCAATCAAATATACACACTTATCGATACAATGTTGGTCAAAAGCTAAAGTTTTCTCACAGTCCATAAAAACAGTCCTGATCGTTCATTACAGTAAAATTGCAGTGTTTTTCTCAAAGTCTAAGCAGTAAAAAAAAATGCACATTGAAGTAGTGGATTTCCATGCAGTCTTGAAGAAGTAGTGTTGTCCTTCCAACGGAAAGACAGTGCTGACTCTTGACATGCAGATAGGTAATGGGCCACAACACAGCAAACCCACAGCAGAGTCAATCGAAGTTTTGAAGACTCGTAGGTAGGTTATCAAGGAGCAGACCCGCTGTAGTCCTGGTAGAGATTACGGTATTGGTGGGCCACCATAGTTGCAGACCCACTGCAGTCCTTATAGAAATAATGGTATTGGTGAGTCATCAAAGGTGTAGATCCACTGTAGTCCTTGTAGAGATGGCTAGCAGCCACACGTTGCGACTGTGCAGGTGCACAATCACCATCGAAGAGTCTTGCGGACAATATAGCAAGTCCATGAACCCCTACTTGTGCACTCACAAAAAAACACTATCAGTCCCTACTTCTCACATATTGTCCATATACTATGACCAACAAAAACGTGTGCAGTGAAATGTAACTTACAAGTTAATAATTTGATGAACTGGTGTCAATTACAATTTTATAACATAAGAATACAATAACAAAGGTACAAAATACATCATTAAAGAACATAACAATACAGATAACATTTGTAGTAGTACAGGCTTTGCAAAAGAATAGAAATAAACATATACATCAGTGTTACAGGAATTATGACATAAGTAAATATATAAAATAATGAGAAATCGTTTTCGAAACATTAATTTCACACATGAGCATTGAAACGGAACAGAATTAATAGTGTCTAAACATCTTTACAAAGTAAATAACATATTATTAGTGCAAATTACGTATATTGGAGGATAATAGTAGTCCTCATCATAGTGAATGTAGCTTAGTACTAGAAAAATTCTACAACATAAATCTTATTAGCTAAACACATAAAGACAGGAAAAGGACAAATACACAAGGGTACATAAACACATAGCGGAATAATACAAAAGGAAACGACAGGGTTTGTTTTCAGTGTAACATTTGGTACTGCAGTCCAACCCAAAACTTCATTCCATAGATCTTTCGTCTTATTTCAACATTTGTTTCCACCAAAAAAATCCTCTCCAAGCATACTTTCTGTATTTATATGTTCACATATTTCTTACCTCATTATTTATTTTCCATTATCTTACCTCATCATTTATTTCCAAGAAAATTCTACCTAAACCTATTGTCCCTAAACCCTACTTTTTTTATTCATATCCTCTTTCAAAATACTTATTTTGGCCAAACCATTTTCTTATAGCTTCTCAATGCATTTCTTCCCATTCATCGCAACTCATTCTCTTATATAGCCTACCCCATCTTAAGCTAACTTAAATCTACTGAGCTCAGATGCATAAACTAAGGGACGAGGCAATGCAGCAGCACAAAACAATTAATGCAAACAGCAATGACAAAAAATGCAAATTCGCAAAGCAAGCAGCAAAAAATATAAATTAGCAAAGCAATTGCAATACTACAACTAATATAAGGCAATATAAAGCACCAGCCTTGCACTAAAATGTTTATATTTGGCACTCTGTAAATGGACCAAGTATTTGTGAAATTTGGTTGATTTTAATAACAATCGTGGTGCTGTTAAAAACTCCATCTTACACCCGTGATTATCCCAAATCACAAACCTGGACAAGAATCCTATCCTAGTGAATTTAATTTTGAGTGTCCTAATTTATTATGAGAAAGTGATTGAACTTGAATTTAGTGTTGTGTTGTCATTTGCACAGCCAGTCATACTTTTGAGTTGGTCAAAAGACTGCTTATGAAAGTACATCTGTTATTTAAAGAGTTGTAATTAATTGTGCTTCAATTAATAAATAATTAATGATAAGAATACTTACCTTTTCTCATACATACTGGTGTAGTTTTGTTAATGAGCATTGTTCTTCAAACCATGAGAGTTTAATGGTCCTCATGTACTAGGCTAGTTAGTTAATGAAGCAATGCAAAGGCACCTTCAGAGCCAGTGCAGTTAGATTTGCTTTCTGGTTAGTTGCTTCGATCTGTGTTTAAGAAAGAACTATTTACTGCATTATCTATTCCAATGCAAGTTGGTTAATGCACAGGCATAGAGTCCCTGTACTACACAATGAAGTCATAGATTATGATCATTAGCAGACCCCCTGATTTAAAGTCAGAATCATTTCAAGCTTTCCCTGTTCAGTATCGCTACTAGTTTCATGTGTGTCGGTTAATGGGTTATAAACTGTTGCACCTGGTTCATTTAATGTACGTGTTGTTGAGAGGCATATGTTGCTGTTTACTACCTCATTGAACATTTGTTTATCTGACTTACAAGTTAGTAGCACATTTGTCTGCAAGGTTAGGTTACTGTGTTGTATTGTGAACAGATATGAGGAAACAATTTAGTGTGTGTGTCAAGGAAGGTTAGGTTAGCTTTAGCACTGCCTTCTGCTTTATCATTTTACTTGACACAAGAATGCCTAATTAGGCTGGCGATCTGTTTTAATATGTGTTGTTACAACTTTTGTACTGGGAGAACGTCTGTTCTAGACCCACTATTTACGAGTAGTATTGTCTATACTCTGTTTCCTTTAGGTTGCATCAGGGTCAACTTTCTCAAAAATTCCTCACAAAGGTATAACGTTAGCATCGATTGCTGTTTTAAGGTGTTAGGTGGTAGCGTTACAGGGAGAATAAGAATTTACGCCACAACTTGACTGGAAGAAGGGAGTGGTTGATGAGACATATCCTGAAACATCAAGGAATTGCCAGTTTGGTATTAGATGTAAGTGGGAGGATGGGGCAGGGTAAGGGTAAAAATTGTAGAGGGAGACGAAGAGACGAAAATAGTAAGCGGGTTCCGATGGACGTAGATTGCCGTAGTTACTCGTAGATGAGGAGAGTACCACATAATAGCTTAGCGTGGAGGGCTGAATTGCACCAGCCTTCGGACTGACAACAACAACAAGGAGTATGGAATCTTAGTCACAGAACGCCAGACCTTATGGATCTGTAGAATCAGTGCTCTTCTCTCTCTGACTTTGTACAGGGTTTGAAGCTTTTAACGTCAAACTTTTATGAATGATAGAGGATCCTAGACTGAGTATTCTGAGATAAGGTAACACTGGTTTCGTAACAAGTAACGGGGGATGGCGGAACTATCTACAAAACATGCATAAGTGTCTATGATGTGTGTGCAGTGTTTACCACCATTTGCAGTCCATCAATTGTAATCGATGAGTGGTCATTAGTTGGAACAGGAGCTTGCAGACAACCATTTAACATTTGATACGTCAGGCCATAGTGCGCGGAAAACCGGGATAATATACAGAGAACACGCATAATTCAAACTGGGAGAAATTTATTCCCATGGATAAATTTTTTAGACAAATCGGGCCTTTCAATCTACAGAGATATGTCTAATTTTCCTCGTAAAAAAGCTGTGGTACAGTGGAATTTTAGAAGATGATTTGGAAGAGGATTCATCAATCCGTATCCGTTAACATGAAGGTTGTCCATTAGGAACAGTTGCTAAGAATTTGCATTGTTCGTGCAAGGTATAAGTTTTCGTATTTATTTCCGAGCAAGTTCCTTATCTCACAGTATTTAGTTTCGGTTCATCCATCACCTGTGCAACTCCGACAATGAAAGTATTAGGCATCGTGTGTAGTCTTGAATAAATATCCCGACGCAACACAGAATGTGTTCATTGTCAGACCCGGAGTTGCTGGCCGCGTAGTGCACAGAAAAACTGTGTGTGGCTGCATGGTTCTACGGGACGATCACCAGCATCGGTAACGTGTTCGCCAGCCTGAAAACAGAAATTCTCTACTACAAAGTAACCGCGACAACTGACGTTGAGTAGTCAAACATTACATTGTATCCAAAGCAGTCGAGACTTCAAAGCGAAAAATTATTAATTGACCTCGGAAAATTTGTCGGTTCTCGAATTACTGTTGTCATAATGAAAAGATAGTCAGTTCATTTATCAAGCAGGAACTAGAGACTATATTAAGTAAAAGAATTATTATTATTATTTCTTTCCTTTCTCAGACGTTATGTCTGGTTAAAAATGGAAAGTGACGCGGACCTTGATCAAGCGTGACTTCCTTTTAACTGTACGGTATATGTTACATTGCATTTAGGAACTTTTGAGTAATTGAACGTGTATCAATAATTACAGATTTCTGTAGTTGTATATATATGTTTGGATGTAGCTGTATTGCATTGATATACTGGTGGATATTGTGTGGTATGACTCCTGTAGTTGATAGTATAATTGGTATAATGTCAACTTTATCCTGATGCCACATGTCTTTGATTTCCTCAGCCAGTAGGATGTATTTTTCAATTTTTTCTTCTGTTTTCTTCTGTATATTTGTTGTATTGGGTATGGATATTTCGATTAGTTGTGTTAATTTCTTCTTTTTATTGGTAAGTATGATTTCAGGCTTGTTATGTGGTGGTGTTTTATCTGTTATAATGGTTCTGTTCCAGTATAATTTGTATTCATCATTCTCCAGTACATTTTGTGGTGCATACTTGTATGTGGGGACGTGTTGTTTTATTAGTTTATGTTGTATGGCAAGTTGTTGATGTATTATTTTTGCTACATTGTCATGTCTTCTGGTGTATTCTGTATTTGCTAGTATTGTACATCCGCTTGTGATGTGATCTACTGTTTCTATTTGTTGTTTGCAAAGTCTGCATTTATCTGTTGTGGTATTAGGATCTTTAATAATATGCTTGCTGTAATATCTGGTATTTATTGTTTGATCCCGTATTGCAATCATGAATCCTTCCGTCTCACTGAATATATTGACTTTTCTTAGCCATGTGTTGGATGCGTCTTGATCGATGTGTGGCTGTGATAGATGATAAGGGTGCTTGCCATGCAGTGTTTTCTTTTTCCAATTTACTTCTTTGTATCTGTTGATGTTATGTGATCTAAAGGGTTGTAGAAGTGGTTATGAAATAGCAATGGTGTAGCCGATGTATTTATATGAGTGATTGCTTTGTGTATTTTGCTAGTCTGCTCGTTCTATAAAGAATTTTCTTAAATTGTCTACCTGTCCATAATGTAGGTTTTTTATGTCGATAACTCCCCTTCCTCCTTCCTTTCTGCTTAATGTGAATCTTTCTGTTGCTGAATGTATGTGATGTATTCTATATTTGTGGCGCTGTGATCGTGTAAGTGTATTGAGTGCTTCTAGTTCTGTGTTACTCCATTTGACTACTCCAAATGAATAGGTCTATATTGGTATAGCGTAAGTATTTATAGCTTTTGTCTTGTTTCTTGCTGTCAATTCTGTTTTCAGTATTTTTGTTAGTCTTTGTCTATATTTTTCTTTTAGTTCTTCTTTAATATTTGTATTATCTATTCCTATTTTTTTCTGTATCCTAGATATTTATAGGCATCTGTTTTTTCCATCGCTTCTATGCAATCGCTGTGGTCATCCAATAAGTAATCTTCTTGTTTAGTGTGTTTTCCCTTGACTATGCTATTTTTCTTACATTTGTCTGTTCCGAAAGCCATATTTATATCATTGCTGAATACTTCTGTTATCTTTAGTAACTGGTTGAGTTGTTGATTCGTTGCTGCCAGTAGTTTTAGATCATCCTTGTATAGCAAATGTGTGATTTTGTGTTGGTATGCTCCAGTAGCATTGTATCCATAATTTGTATTGTTTAGCATGTTGGATAGTGGGTTCAGAGCAAGGCAGAACCAGAAAGTACTTAATGAGTCTCCTTGGTATATTCCCTGCTTAATACATATTGGCTGTGATGTCATATTATTTGAATTTGTTTGGATATTAAGTGTGGTTTTCCAATTTTTCATTACTATGTTTAGGAACTGTATCAATTTAGGATCTACTTCGTATATTTCCAATATTTGTAGTAACCATGAGTGGGGTACACTATCAAAAGCTTTTTGGTAATCAATGTATGCATAGTGTAGCGACCTTTGTTTAGTTTTAGCTTGATATGACACCTCTGCATCTATTACCAGTTGCTCTTTACATCCTTGTGCTCCTTTGCAGCAGCCTTTTTGTTCTTCGTTTATAATTTTGTTCTGTGTTGTATGTGTCATTAATTTCTGTGTAATGACTGAAGTTAATATTTTGTATATTGTTGGTAGGCATGTTATAGGGCGATATTTTGCTGGGTTTTCTGTGTCTACTTGATCTTTAGGTTTCAGATAAGTTATTCCTTGTATAAGTGTATCAGGGACTATGTATGGGTCTGCAATGTAACTGTTAAATAATTTAGTTAGATGTAAATGTGTTGAGGTGAACTTCTTCAGCCAGAAATTTGCTATTTTATCTTTTCCAGGGGCTTTCCAATGTGTGTAGAATTAATTGCTTGGGTGACTTCATGTTGCAAAATTATCACTTTAGGCATTTGTGGTGTCATCTTGTATGTGTCAGTTTCTGCTTGTATCCACCGTGCCTGTCTGTTATGTTGTACCGGGTTTGACCATATGTTGCTCCAGAAGTGTTCCATGTCTGTTATGTTTGGTGGATTGTCTATTTTAATGTGTGTGTTATCTATTGCCTGATAAAATTTCTTTTGGTTTGTGTTGAATGTTTGGTTTTGTTTCCTTCTATTTTCGCTTTTTTTGTATCTTCTAAGTCGTTTGGCCAATGCTTGTAACTTCTGCTTCTTTTCATCTAATTGTTCTATCGCTTCTTGTTGTGAGATTTTATCTAACCTTTTTCGTTTTTTGTCTGATATTTCATTTCTTATAAATTGTGTTAGCTGTCCGATGTCTTTTCTCAGTTTTTTTATTCTGATCTGTAGCCTGTGTTGCCATGCTGGTTTTGTGGGTTTCTTCTGTATGTTGGTTGGTTCTGATCTCTGCCTAGTGTGTATATTTAGTGTAGTGAGTGCACCTATATAAACCAGTAGTTGTAACTCTTCCATAGTTGTATTTTCATTTATTTTGTTGTGTATGATTGTGTTGATAGTTTTTATTGTTGTTTCGATTTGTGGGTTATTTGGGGGTCTATGCAAGAATGATCTAATGTGTGTATTTGTGTCTTTGTATTCTATATATGTCAGCTGAAATTTTTCTTCTATATCTAGCATGTGTGTCACTTCGTGTTCTATTTGTGCTTGTTCTGGTGGCTGTCTTAAGATTTCGTTTTCCTCTGATTGTTTAATTGATGCGTGTTGTTCTTTGTTTGTTTGATCTGGGATGTTTGAGTCCATTACTGTATTTTCTTCTTCTTCTGATTGCACATTATTTTATTCCAATATTTGTTGTACTTGTTGTTTGATGTTTTCTAATTCTGACTGGGGTATCCTGTTATTTTTGATTATTACACGGATGTGATCAGCTAACTCTGGGTATCTGGTAATAAATGTTGTGTATACTTGTGATCTGTATCCAGTTGTGTTGGTTTCTAAGTTTGTTGCTTGGTAATAACAGAACATGAGGTGTTGGTTAACCCTTAACTGCCCGAATTTTTCAAAATTGGATATTTAAATTTATTTCCAATTTTTTGACTTCTTGTGCATCTAAGTAGTACATATAAGCTATTATTTGACTCTTCTCTGTCTTAGTTTGTCTGTAACATAACGTGTCCATATGGACACACTGGGCACTCAGATGCATATTTGAAATATTTTCTGTGATACTGAAATACATTTGAAGATATGTTTTATTAATCAGATTTTTAATACAAGTAAGGCAAAATTTGAACAAAATTATTCTTACAAACCAATTTATAACACCATACACAAAATAATTCACAATCATTTGTTTTACTGACTTTCATGGTACACTTCACAGCACTCTAGACACAGTCCTACATCACATTTCCCACATTTTGAGTGAACAGCTGATGATTTCTGTTTGCAGTACAAACCTACACATCTTCTCTTCTTCTCAGTTTTCTTGATATAGTGCTTTATACCATCATATCTGATATCACTTGGAACACGCGATTTGTATCCACACATAGGACTGATAGACAGCCTGCCTGCTGCTTTTAAGGGATTCATATATCTTTTTAGGTAAACTTGTACAATTTCTCTTCTAAATTCAGGTTGAGTAGTCCTAGCTCCCGTTCTTTTCTTCAGCTGCCACGCATTATGTACAGATACGTCAATCAGTCAAGAAAGTAAAGCCCAGTACCACTTCTTGTTTCGAATGTTTATTCTGCATATGGAAATGTTTTCATCCACCCTATCCACTCCTCCCATGTGTTTATTATAGGCTGTGATAATTTGAGGACGTTGTACTTGAACTGCCTTCTCCTTTGCGGAATAACTTTTCACAAATGATACAGGTTCAACTCCTTCACAGATAGAAGCTACAGTAACCACTGAATTGTGCACCCATTTTGTGACTATAACACCATCATCCTTGAAAAGTGGGGATTCAAAATATCCTCTTTTCTTTTTAACTAGCGCTTTCTTTGAGGAAATTGGGCACGATTTGGGAACTCTGTTTCCTCTGCTAGTGCCTCTCTCAGGTATAACAGAACAGAAAAACCTGTAAATAGATTGTCAAAGAAAAAGTGGAATGGCAGTAGCTTTACATCCAGTGTCAAATCATCTATCATCTGAACGAGTGGGGCAGTAGCCTTACCAAACTGTGCTTCATATACTGTATTTGGATTGGGTGATTTTCCTTGATAAAAGGAAAAATTTACTAGATATCCAGAAGTAGTGCATAAACACCATGCTTTATATCCAAATCGTATCGGTTTCCCCCTGATAAATTGCTTGCAAGAGTGTCTCCCAAAATATTTTATCATTGATTCATCGTAAGACAGATGTTACTGAGGAACAAACAGCTTATTACATTTGTCTCTTACTATTTCAATAAAGGGTATAATTTTCCACATCTTATCCTTTTCATCAAATTTGTTATTGTCGTTACAGTGCAGAATTCCAAAAACTTGTTCAAAACGATTTCTCCTCATGGCATTGCATACAAAATCGTTTCGTGTGTCTAAATTGCAATCCCATTATAACCTCTTATTAGGGAGAGAGTTATAACTACTTAGAATGAGGATCCCCAGAAAACACTTCATTTCTTCTCAAGTTATAATAGGATTTGGAAAGTTCTTGAAAAGTGCGTAGTTGTTTGACTCATCAACTAGGAATTGTATCAGATCGCCATCAAAGAATAATTCGAAAATTTCCACTGCAGACTTATCAACATACGTGTCAAAGCATGGATCAGGAAAAGACTTCAAATTTGAAATTAGTGCACCATGAACCCAGTTTTTTTGCATATTTCTGTTCCTGTAATCTTTATTTCTGAAATCTGTGCTGTGTGTGTGTCTGTTAATCTTATTTCAGCTACAGCCCGGAGTTGTCTAGGATTGAGATTATCTGCTATTCCTCCTTCATCCTCATCACCCGAATCCTCATCCGTGAGGACTGCTGGATCAGGGGGCGTGATGTAAATTCCATCAGCCTGAGGAGCGTTTGAACCCTCAGACAGGATGTCTAAAACATCCTGCACAGTCAAACCAGGCTCTAAAGATTCTGTCAGACCTCTGTTATGATATGAAAAGAGAAAAAGAAACGAAATCATATTTGACCCTGCAACTGCCCAGCGTGTCCATATGGACACGGCTGAAATAATCACTTCATAAACAGAAAGTGAATCGATGGATAACAACTTTTCTCAAATGAAAATCTCTGTAAACATATTAAGATATACTGCAAACAGTTCCACATGCCAGAATGAAGAAGTTCTTTACGCAACATTATTTACTTTACATCGATATGCTCCATTGTGGACGTCAAAGCACTCGCTGAAATACAGGCTGTCACAATCACAGTGTAAATGGTAACAATGAAGTGTTAACACAATGTACGTAAAATTCAAACCCTCCCTGAAAACAATATGTCAACGCTAAAAATAAATGTAAGCCAACAATGATGTAAAAACAAAACTAGTCTACAATTGTGTCCATATGGACACGCTGGGAAGTTATGGGTTAACTTCATCTGCCCATCTCATCCTCTGTCTTTGTTTTTCCTTCTAGAGTGGTTGCAGGAAGCATATCCTGCAAAACACCTCTATTTGGATTTAAATCATTTTCCGTGTGGCTAGCACTGTCGTTACCATTGTGGACGGGCATAGGGTTCAAGCGTCGTCCCCGACCATGACAGCGCTTGTCCGAGGCTTCATTAGTTCTGTCCTGAACCAACTAATCACACTAAAAGGGGGGTTAGCCCTATTAGTGGTTTGTTCTTTTCGTCGCCTTTTACGACTGGCAGAACATACCGGAGGCCTATTCTTTTCCCGGGCCTCCACGGGTTATTATTATTATTATTATTATTATTATTGTTATTATTATTACTATTTTGCCGATATGTATCCTTTAAACTGAATCAGGATGACTGCATAGCAAAGAAAGAACAATCTTTTGTTATCCAAAAAACAATAAAAGAGCATAAAGCATTGTTTTCATTTCCAAATACCCATACGTCTAAGTCCCAACATATGACATGAATTTTCACTTTACGGACGCACGCATATACGAGAACCGAGCACTTTACGAATATAGGATGCTGCTTGGCCGAATCGCGCACCTTTCCTCGGATGTACATTCGGTAACTTTTGGTTCTCGATTCTAAGAAATTCTCGATTTTGTCCACTACACCGACGGTAATTCATATATTTTGTTCCAGGAAGCAGTACATGTTACGGAAGAGCAGTCTTCCTAAGAAACTGGTTCCAGAACTCAATGCGCTACGTACTGCGAGCAGAGGCAAGTATTTGAAATTTCTCTCTCGTGCCTGGGATCCGCCCGTTCATTAGGGACCGAGTTAATGATAGGGCGAGCTTCTGCAACGCGGCATTAAGAATACGACGTGAGCGGAACATCAAAGTCGAGCCCGCATTTCCATTTGGCAGCATAAAATTTATCCTTTACTACAGCTTCCGCCATTTAGTAGCGGTAAATATCTCGATAAATTTTAACGTTCCATCGCGTTAAGGTACTATTAGCTCCAAGACAACAGACATTAGCGTAACGTATAATAGTCACACATTTCGAAACTCCAACAACGAACGATACAGCAAATCGTTTTAATCATATGCCCCTACTATTTTGCAGCTCCTGCTGTTCAGAGACTGTGCAAAGCTTATGAATTTTTACGTGCGCTGATAACCACACAGTTGAGCGCGCCATAAAAACGAAATATCATCATCAATATGAAATTAGAATTATATTAATACCGTCAGCTGCTCACGGGCGTTGATATATATCAACGGGGACATGTGAAAATGTGTGCCCCGACCGGGACTCGAACCCGGGATGTCCTACTTACATGGGAGACACTCTATCCATCTTTTTTTTTTTTTTACAATAACAAACATAAACTGCTTCTAGCATTTTTTGTAATATATAAGACAATGACTTTATAAAAGAAAATGTTTCTGGGAAACGTAAATAAGTGGATTTTTTTAACATAATAGTGAAAAAAAATAAAGAAAATATCCTGCTTCTGGCAGTACAAACAACAACGGTCTACGTTCCTCTTTTAGGCGCGTACCTCGCTAATCCCGTCACACCTCGCGTTGGTGTCGGGTACGTCTTCACGTGTGTGTGTGGATCCTCTCCACTGTCCTGGTCCTTTCTTGTTCTGATACTTATGGACAATAATTACATTCTCCTACCCGGGACACCCCAACTGGGTGGGGGATCAAGCAAGGCACTCCCTAAAAAATTTGCGTAATATGTTCGATATCTCGGATGTCTCATAAGCTGTGAGTGATGTTCCTGTAGTAAGGCCCAAAAGTCAAGCACATTCTTACTGCCGTCTCGGAAAAGATAACGCACAGTCAAACCTCGAATCCAAGTCACTGCGTTTGTCTTCGTTCGGGGATAATATGTCCTATCTGGGAGAAGTAGTGTGCGTGGTTCTATTGTTTGCGGCCCCACCCGAAGGAGGAAGGCGATTATTTTTTTGACCAAACACCAGACGTCCGCCGAAGGACCGCATATCAGGCGATGCTCCTCAGTGTCTATAACATTGCACTGCGGACACAGTGGCTCGTCCGCCATATGAATTGTATGCAACCTGGAACGAGTCACGTATTTCCCATTTACCACCTGATACCACAATGCGCGCGTTCCCGTATCGAGGTGTGGGTGGTGCACTGTACGCCATACCACTGGCCACGTAACTGTTGGTTGGCGGCGCTCTACGGCATTATTCGGCCGTCGTCGAGTGAAGATGTGATATATATCACGTGCCGTTGCCGTCCTGGTAGTCGGTAGTTCCATATGTACATAACTGTGTTCCACAAAGAAGGTTCGCATATGGGCAAGCGATGGTGAGATGTGAGCCACCGCTACCGGAGCCGAAAGGGAAGGTGGAGCGAGTTCGTCTATCAAGATGCCCGTCAGACTTGTCAGGTGTCGTGTCCACATCTTTATCATTGTGGTTACATAAATAGCCACTGCTCGGTCGCGTACGTGGACTAGTCCAAGACCTCCACGACTACGAGGAAGGGTGAGGGTTTCGTACCCTACCTTAAAAAGCAGACCTATGCTCACAAAATATCCGAGTGCCGCCAGGATTCGGCGGGCCAACACCACCGGCATAGGAAGAACTTGTGCCAGATGGGGGATGCGAGAGGCTAGATAAGTGTTGGCAAAGGTGACCCGTTGTATCATATCCAGTGCCCTTAACCTGTGACTTCGGACACTCGCACGAATTGTTTGCAGAAGATTTCTGTAACTCAGTGCCACCGTGCGTCGAACGTCGGTAGTGAAGATAATTCCTAGGCATTTCATCTTGTTGATCGGCTGTAATGGTGCTACACTTCCTGTTGGGAGTCCTCTCCCGATGTTCATCGCTCCCGACTTTGCCATGTTCAGGCGACTTCCCGTAGCCATACAATACAAATTAATCCAATGCAAGGCCGCTCCTGCCTCGTCGCCTGACCGTGCTAAAAACACTAGGTCATCTGCGTATGTTCGGCATACAAACTTATTGTGCCTTATCGTCATTCCTTGGAGTCGATTCCGGAGCCCGCAAAGCAGCGGCTCGACAGCGATGGCATACAATATCGTTGACAGCGGGCACCCTTGTCTGACCGATCGTGAGATGGTGATGGGCCCCACCAAGCGTCCATTGATGAGCACTTTGGATGCGGCTCCGTGGAGTAGTCGCATGACGACGTTGACAAAACTTTCCGGAAACTTCATTTTCGTCATCACGTCCGTGAGATAAGCATGACTCAGCCTGTCAAATGCGCGATCGAAGTCTGTCGATACCAATACACCCCGGAGACGACATGTTGATGCCAGTGCGATAACATCGCGGTAGTCGCTGAGTGCCGTTTGTATATTGCTAGCTCCTCCTAGCTGGGTTTGGTCGAGTGAAATCACTTGTCGTATTACGCGTTTAAAGCGTGCTGCAAGTATCCTGGCGTAGATCTTGTAGTCGCAATTAAGAAGGGTCAGTGGCCGGTAGGCCTGTATCCCTGTGCCGCCAGATGGTTTGTGGATGGGGATGATCATTCCTTCCACGAAGGAGGGTGGAAGAGGCACGTTGGGAGACATCAATTCGCCGTACATGGCAGTCCATCGTGGAATCATGAGATCTTTAAATGTACGATAGAACTCTAACGGAAACCCGTCGGGCCCCGGCGATTTGTGCGACGCTCCCTTATCAATCGCTTCCATTACGTCGTCAACTGTGATTTCACCTGTTAACTCCAGGTTGGCCGACTCGTCGAGACACGCGGAGAGCGTTCGTCGGACCTCATGAAAGGCTGCCTGATCGTGTTCCGCTTCTTCATAGAGATGACCGTAGTGTTCCATGAAAGCATTGGCAATGTCTTTTTGCGTTGTCATGCGGCGACCATCTGGCAGTACGACCGTCTGTATTAAGGTTCTGCGGCTACGTTGTTTTTCTCTAATAACGTGATACATCGACGGGGATTCTCCACGGACTCGTTCAAAGGCCCTTGCACGGATTGCGACACCCTCCAGTCGGCGGCGCGTTATGGAAATTATTTGGGCCTGTGCTCGTTTTATACCGGCACGACGCTCCTGTGAAGGTGCTTGTACAGATAGTTCGCGGAGCATCGTGAAATAAAATTCCGTCGTGTACCGCCTCCACATCATCTGCTCTCTTCCGTATGCAATTAACGCTCGGCGCAATGCAGGCTTAACGCATTCCAGCCACCACTGCAACGTAGTCGGATATGTCGGGAGGCGTCGTTCACACACATGCCAAGTGTCTTCGACTAAGCGTCTGCACTCAGGTTCCCTAAGGTGTGCTGTATTCAGTTTCCAAACACTGCGACTCCTCCACACCTGTTGACGACTCAGGGAGACCGTGCATATATATGCTATGTGATCTGAAAAGGCGACAGGCCACAATTCCGCATCGAGGATCGCAGGTTCGAGACGATGTGTTACGTAAATGCGATCGAGACGACTTGCAGAGTGACTCGTGAAGTAGGTGTACCCACGTCTGTCGCCATGTATCTGCTCCCATGTATCAATGAGATTCATGTCCAGTATGAGTTGCCGCAGCTCCGGGCATGAAGTATAACGGGGGTGTTGATCTTTTGGTGCGAGCACGCAGTTGAAGTCGCCTCCAAATAAGACATGTTCATACCGACCTAAGAATAGTGTTGCAATCTCCTCTGCGTAAAATCGGGATCGGTCGCGCCGTCTGTCTGACCCCGACGGTGCGTAAATGTTAACGACGCGTACTCCCAGCACTGTGAGCGCTAGTCCTCGCGCTGACGGCAGGTACACCACGTCCTCGGCTACTATGCCGCTACGTAGAAGTATCGCTGTTCCGCTGCCGCCGTCGGTAGTAGGTGTAATGCACGTATCGTACTCATAGAGGTCGGGGAAGCTCTCAACACATACTTCCTGCAGCAGAACGATGTCGACGTCTGACGCATGCAACATGTCTCGTAATAATTGCAATTTGACAGGCGTTCTGATCGTATTAATATTAATAGAGGCTGTTCGATATGCCTGCCGCTGTTCCTCAGTGCGTAAAGCGTACATGAACGCTTATGTTAATTTGTGTGCTGCTGCCCGGTGACATGCTGTCTGTGCGTCAGTCTGCATCTTCTGCGCGGTTAACATCCGGTGAACGCAGCACTCGCCATTGCGGGTGCGTCGTCGGTGTGGGGGTCAGTATCGGATTCGTCGGCCCAGTTCCTGTGCTGGAGGTCCAGCTCCCGTCGTGTCTCTCCGGCCGGGCTGACCGAAGGCGGTGGCGTTGCTGCGGTGGGTGGAGGGACTCCTTCCGTCGGCTTTCCGTCCGGTGTGCCTGTATTCAACCCCTGCGTTGCATGATTCGCGTCGTACTGCTGTGTGGGAGGTAGATCCTCCCGTTGCGCATCCGGAGGCACTGTATCGACGTTACACCCAAGTCCGTCTGATGTGGACTGCAGTAAGCAGGTATCCGACGGCGCGAGCCGTCGTTTCTTGTGGCGCTTCGGTGATCGTTGTTTGCGCGTGTGCGCCTCCGTATCCGAGTGCGGAAGTGACTCCCGGTGCTCAGGGACGAAAGCAGCTGTCGGCATGACAGCAGGATCAATTTCCATTTCCCCTACCGATCCTTTCCGCTCGGTTAAGTGCGTCGTCGGCGCCGGAGCGGCAGAGGTGTGCGTCGTTTCGTCACTGGAGGCGGTCTCTGCCGCAGTCGGTTGCCGGAAACTGTCAGGATTCTGTAGCTGGTCATTCTTCGGGATGGGATCCGTTCGAAATGCGTCCGCATACGTTAGTGGCAGCGGCGTCAACGTGGACGGAGGTACGGGTTCGCCGTTTGGAACTTGCACTATCCTCCGCTGCATACATTCGGAACGGACGTGGCCCTCTTTCCCACAGCCTGAGCATGTTTTGGGTTGTCCATCGTAGATGACTATAGCTCTGCATCCGCCGATGAACAAGTACGAGGGTACATGTCGTGTCAGTTCTATTCTGATTTGACGCACCCCATTGAGAACGGGGTAAGTCGTGAAGTTGGACCATTTTTCCTCAACGTGGCTAAGCACTCTTCCATATGGGCGTAAGGCGTCAACGACCAAGTCAGACGGAACCTCGAAGGGAAGTTCGAAAATACGTATGTTCCGTAAGCCCAGTCCTGCATGATCAATAGTTACTTCTCCAACATGTCCATCAGAGTGACAAAATTTGAGTCCATGTTTAGTATCTCGGATGATTCTGTCACATACTGCGTCGTTAATCAGCTTGACGTAAACAACACTGCTCACTATGGAGAGGTGGATTCCGATAAGTTCGTTGTAGTCAAGTTTAACTTCGTCTCGTAGGAACCTTTCTATTTCGTAGGCTTTCGGTCTCGCATATTCATTCGAAAAACTAATCTTGAGAGTCGACTTTCGGTATGCATGTGCCATTCTATATCGAGTCGTCTAAACGCACGAGTACGCCGACGAGGTAAACAACTGCGCGAGCGCGAACTTCTCCGGCAGGGACGTAAACAGACGTCCGTGCCGTAGCACCGCCGAAGGCAGACTATCCATCTGAGCCACCGAGGGCACAGAGGACGGTGCGACTGCAGGGACTATCTCGTGCACGCCTCCCGCGAGACTCACATTCTCACCTTGTATGTCCACACACTACGTCCGTAGTGTCCCACCCCAACACACTCATTACTTGTGGAAGACATTCTTTCCAAGTCCAGTAAGAGTTCGGGGAACATGTGTGCTTCCGCACAGAAGAAGTAGATCATGGCCGGTATTGCCAGAACTATATTTTATATGTCCGAAAGAACTGACACCATATACATATAAATATATCATCATCATTGGTGTGTACGCGATAGCATGCGCTACCAATATGTTCCAAAAGGCCGTGCGTAAAAACGGAATTTTTCCGAGGCTCATGCGTTGTGCATGGTGATAGGACAGCCTCAAGTGTTTTGGATAGCCCTTGGGTTTAGGGACCATTTGAATATCCAAAGGAAATATCGTCTTACTGTAAATATCCTACAACACAGACTCAAAGTTTGAATTTAACGCACTTCCTCCAGCTCAGGAAAACGGAGCAAATATCTAATCGGTTGACGGTGCGCATTAAGGGGCTTGTGGTGGCACTATTTAGTTCATGGACGGTTGCTGAGAAAACTCGGAAAAAGCGTTTTCCACCATTTTGCGTAATTAGCGACGGGTATCTAGAAAACTAACCGCAGCAAATTTTAAGGGTATTTTCTCTAGCACAATTATCTAAAAGCGCCATTTTCCCTTTTTAAAAAATACACTACTGGCCATTAAAATTGCTACACCACGAAAATGACGTGCCACAGACGCGAAAGTTAACTGACATGAAGAGAATGAAGTGATATGCAAATGATTAGCTTTTCAGAGCATTCACACAAGGTTGGGGCTGGTGATGACACCTACAATGTGCTGACATGAGGAAAGTTTCCAACCGAGTTCTCATACACAAACAGCATTTGACCGGCATTGCCTGGTGAAATGTTGTTGTGATGCCTCGTGTAAGGAGAAATGCGTACCATCACGTTTGTAGCCTATCGCGATTGCGGTTTATCGTATCGCGACATTGGTGCTCGCGTTGGTCGAGATCCAATGACTGTTAGCAGAATATGGAATTTGTGGGTTCAGGAGGGTAATACGGAACGCCGTGCTGGATCCCAACGACCTCGTATCACTAGCAGTCGAGATGACAGGCATCTTATCCGCATGGCTGTAACGGATCGTGCAGCCACGTCTCGATCCCTGAGTCAACAGATGGGGACTTTTGCAAGGCAACAACCATCTGCATGAACTGTTCGACGACGTTTTCAGCAGCATGGACTATCAGCTCGGAGACCATGGCTGCGGTTACCCTCGACGCTGCATCACAGACAGGAGCGGTTAACGCACATTGGAAACGTGTATTCGTCATCGCCAAGCTGGCGTATCACCCAGCGTGATGGTATGGGTTGCCATTGGTTACACGTCTCGGTGACCTCTTGTTCGCATTGACGGCACTTGGAACAGATGGTGCTGTTTGCAAGACAACAACCATCTGCACGAACAGTTCGCTCTACGCTTCATTCGATCCTTGCGAAATCGTACATTTCAGCAGGATAATGCACGACCGTGTGTTGCAGATCCTGTACGGGCCTTTCTGGATAAGAAAATCTTCGAATGCTGCCCTGGCCGGCACATTCTCCAGATCTCTGACCAATTGAAAACGACTGGTCAATGGTGGCCGAGCAACTGCCTCGTCACAATACGCCAGTCACAACTCTTGATGAACTGTGGTATCGTGATGAAGCTGCATGGGCAGCTGTACCTGTACACGCCGTCCAAGCTCTATTTGACTCAATGCTCAGGCGTATCAAGGCCGTTATTACGGCCAGAGGTGGTTGTTCTGGGTACTGATTTCTCAGGATCTATGCATCCAAATTGCGTGAAAATTTCAGTTCTAGTGCAATATATTTGTCCAATGAATACCCGTTTATCATCTGCATTTCTTCTTGGTGTAGCAATTGTAATGGCCAGTAGTGTATCTATCTCTTACCGAGTAACACTATAAAATCATGGTTTTTGGATACCAAAACCGCGGCGTGGATTTTAAGACGACTATACACAGCAAATAGCTGCAATCGTGAACAATCTTGAAAATTTTTTTGATGTCTTTATCTGTTTCCCAGATACAGTGAGTCAATGTAATCCTATTTGTACAAGTAAAATATCCACGAAAAATCCGATTTGAGGTGAAAATTTATTTTATAAAGTGACATAGCACGGAGAAATATGTAGTAAAATGTCTTCGTTATCGTCAGAGGGTTTATGGCTACCGCATGTTGTAGTAAAACACATGCAAAATATTTGTGCACGAAAAATCCATTCTGATGTGTAAAATTTGTTTCGCGTTATTTCAGTTTCACATAAGCAAACTATTAAAATTTTACTGACCCATAAAGTTCTTTTCATATGAGTGATATGCCCTGCTGAGCAGGGAAAGGGACCAACGAAAAATTGCTCCTTTCGACCAGCTGCCTCGTTCTGTTTTCCTCAGCATGGTTTTCCCAAAAATTTTGACGTGCCAACATATTCGCGATATTTTTTGCTGAAATACAGTATGTGATCAAAAGTATCCGGACATCCCCACCAAAACATACGTTTTTCATATTAGGTGCATTGTGCTGTCACCTACAGCCAGGTACTCCATATCAGCGACCTCAGTAGTTATTAGACATCGTGAGAGAGCAGAATGGAGCGCTCCACGAAACTCACGGATTTCGAACGTTGTCAGGTGCTTGGGTGTCACTCGTGTCAGACGTCTGTACGCGATATTTTCACACTGCAAAACGTCCCTAGGTCCACTGTTTCGGATGTGATAGTATACTTGAAAAGTTAAGGGACACGTACAGCACAAAAGCGTATAGACCGACCTAGTCTGTTGACTGACAGAGACCGCCGACAGTTGAAGAGGGTCGTAATGTGTAATATGCAGACATCTATCCAGACCATCACACAGGAATTCCAAAGTGCATCAGGATCCACTGCAAGTGTTATGACAGTTAGACGGGAGGTGAGCAAACTTGAATTTCATGGACAAGCGGCTGCTCATAAGCCACATATCACGGCGGTAAATGCCAAACGACGCCTCGCTTGGTGTAAGGAGCGTAAACATTGGACGATTGAACAGTGGAAAAACATTGTGTGGAGTGGCGAATCACGGTACACAATGTGGCGATCCGATGGCACGTTGTGAGTATGTCGAATGTCCGGTGGACATCATCTGCCAGCGTGTATATTACCAACAGTAAAATTCGGAGGCAGTGGTGTTATAGTGTGGTCGTGTTTTTCATGAATGGGGCTTGCACCCCTTGTTGTTTTGCGTGGCACTATCACAGCGCAGCCGTACATTGATGTTTTAGGCACCTTCTTGCTTCCAACTGTTGAAGAACAATTCAGGGGTGGCGATTCTATCTTTCAACACGATCGAGCTGCTGTACATAATACACGGCCTGTGGTGGAGTGGTTACACGACAATAACACCCCTGTAATGCGCTGGCCTGCACAGAGTTCTGACCTGAATCCTACAGAACACCTTCGGCATGTGTTGGGACGCCGACTTCGTGCCAGGCCTCAGCGACCGACATCGACACCTTTCCCCAGTGCAGCACTACGTGAAGAATGCGCTGCCATTCCCCAAGAAACCTTCCAGCTTCTGACTGAACGTATTCTTGCGAGAGTGGAAGCTGTCATCAAACCTAAGGGTGGTCCAACACCATATTGAATTCCAGGATTACCGACGGAGGGCGCCACGAACTTGTAAATCAATTTCAGCCAGGTGTCCGGATACTTTTGATCACATAGCGTATAAGGGTGTATAAGGAGACAGTGGCATCAGGAAAGAGAAGGAAAAGTAATAAATATTGAAAGATAGTACGCAGTGGCTGTGGTGTGGAAACAGCGAAGAAGACAATGGGAATGTGAGAGCAAGATTGATACACTGCGGCAGTGGAATATAATTGACGGTGACAGAACAATGCTAGGGAAAGAGTGAAGGAGAAAATGGGAGAGGAATAAGTGGAAGGAGGAAGTGGAATTGTGCGAGAACCAGTGATACTGAGAGACAGAGTCTATGACAACGTAGAAGAGAGAGATAGTGACAGTGAGAAGAGACAGCAGCAGTGGGAGGGAATGAAGCAGTAAGTGAGGGCAAGAAGGAACAGTGATACTGAGAGACAGAGTCTATGACAACGTAGAAGAGAGAGATAGTGACAGTGAGAAGAGACAGCAGCAGTGGGAGGGAATGAAGCAGTAAGTGAGGGCAAGAAGGAACAGTGTCAATGAAAGCAGACAGTAGTAGCAGAACGGAATGCAGGAGGCTGTGGCTGTGAGAGAGGAGACAGTGACATTTAGAGAGACACAAAGAGATAATGGCAATGAGTTGGGTTGAATGAGTGAGTGAGAAGGGCGAATGGAAGAGAATGTGCGTGGACGACTTACAGCGATGGACTAGTGGGTGTGAGCGAGTCACCGTTAGAGGAGCTTATGCTAGTGATAAGTGAGCTGCATGTTGAAAAGAGCGCGAATGTGTTTGCACGCTAAAATTTATTGCCATTAAAATCTAATTATAAATTTTCTAATTATTATTCTGAGGACGATCCACTTCAGTCAATTATAATCAATTTAATCAAGAGCGAAAACGACAATGATAGTAAAGAACAGACCGAATCGACTTCGCCTACCCACGTAGCGTGAAGAAATAACAAACCGTTTAATTAAAAACTGATGAGATTATAGACGGGATTTCTCAATGTATAAAACAGCTTTCATGCACAGTTCTCATTTGTTGCAAAATCATTCTCATCTGAAAACGGTCGTGAATATAGCAATGAAAGATAAAGAATTAGCAACGCGGCCTCTATTACTGGTTACACTACTGCTCCAGTATTTAGCAGTCACACCAGGTCGCATTTATGGATGACCTATATCTGATTGCTACCCATAAATTCTATGCCTGCCTGTGTAGTTCACATACTCATTGCTGAAATTGCAAAATGGCACTCGCCAGTATTTCCAGTTCAAAGCTATAGATCTGTCAGCGTCTTGAGGGTATCTATCTTTCTTGATATGTGATACTTAAAGATGATCAATAATCATTTGTTTGTAATTTAATGGCAATTTTTGTCAAGAATTCAGACAGAAATTTATATAAGCTAAAACAGTGCAGAGACAAATTTAACTAGTTCCCAATACACAGAAATTTCATATCACCTTGGGTGCAAAAATCTCAATAGAGTGAATCTTTGGTCCTATAAAAATTCTATATAGCCTGCAAATGTAGAGATAAACATTTCAGAACATCCTAGAAGGATATGTAAGACGTCCAAATATATGTTCACTGCAGACCAGTCGTTAATTAAACATGCCATAATCCAGTCGTGGCATACTCCACAAAATTGTCAGCTATTGTCAGTTATACGAACTGCAACTTTTCAGCGTAGTCTCAAAAGCAGTAAGTAGTTGAATTAAAACTCCGTGTACTGAACAGAGAGGGATACCCAGCCACATATCAAAACCGGGCTGCTACCATAACTAACGTTGGCACTAGTTTGGTATATCAGTCTGCAGCTAAGAAATTCAACTTTTGTAGGGTCTTTCGCCACGCTAATGGAAGCGACCACAATGCGATTTTGATAGATCTGTTGGATCCTGATCTACAACGAAGGAATGTGGGCCAGGAACACATTGCCTTCAACATAATTTTAGAAAGGCTGACTGGGAATTACTAAGTGCAAACACCAGAAGATTCCGACCGCAATACAGAGTACGTGGCACAGACACTAACAACTGCCATACAAAACGCACAAAATGTAGCTATTCCAGACAACAGAGCCGCTAGACATCGTGGTAGACCCTGAAATGCAGAGCTTACAAATCAGAAAAAAATGTGTGCAGCAACTGCGCAAATTTTATTAAAGAGCTCTAAGACACGAGGAGAGGGAGACTACGTTTGCACAGATCAGTGAAAACAGAATATCTGTCTCTCATAGATTACACAAGGAAAAGACGATGGGAGCAATACGTTCAAAGGCAACTACTAACAGATGCATGATGGTACTCCCTACAGAGTAGTAACAGAGAAAGCAAAAAGCTAACCTAATGTTGGAGAGAGTGCGCTGAATTCCTGCTGAGGTCTCACCTGATGATCTTCTGTGGTACGACAAAGTACGAGGGCAGTTCAATAAGTAATGCAACACATTTTTTTTCTCGGCCAATTTTGGTTGAAAAAACCGGAAATTTCTTGTGGAATATTTTCAAACATTCCCGCTTTGTCTCGTACAGTTTCATTGACTTCCGACAGGTGGCAGCGCTGTACGGAGCTGTTAAAATGGCGTCTGTAACGGATGTGCGTTGCAAACAACGGGCAGTGATCGAGTTTCTTTTGGCGGAAAACCAGGGCATCTCAGATATTCATAGGCGCTTGCAGAATGTCTACGGTGATCTGGCAGTGGACAAAAGCACGGTGAGTCGTTGGGCAAAGCGTGTGTCATCATCGCCGCAAGGTCAAGCAAGACTGTCTGATCTCCCGCGTGCGGGCCGGCCGTGCACAGCTGTGACTCCTGCAATGGCGGAGCGTGCGAACACACTCGTTCGAGATGATCGACGGATCACCATCAAACAACTCAGTGCTCAACTTGACATCTCTGTTGGTAGTGCTGTCACAATTGTTCACCAGTTCAGATATCCAAAGGTTTGTTCCCGCTGGGTCCCTCGTCTAACCGAACACCATAAAGAACAAAGGAGAACCATCTGTGCGGAATTGCTTGCTCGTCATGTGGCTGAGGGTGACAATTTCTTGTCAAAGATTGTTACAGGCGATGAAACATGGGTTCATCACTTCGAACCTGAAACAAAAAGGCAATCAATGGAGTGGCGCCACACCCACTCCCCTACCAAGAAAAAGTTTAAAGCGATACCCTCAGCCGGTAAAGTCATGGTTACAGTCTTCTGGGACGCTGAAGGGGTTATTCTGTTCGATGTCCTTCCCCATGGTCAAACGATCAACTCTGAAGTGTATTGTGCTACTCTTCAGAAATTGAAGAAATGACTTCAGCGTGTTCATAGGCACAAAAATCTGAACGAACTTCTCCTTCTTCATGACAACGCAAGCCCTCACACAAGTCTTCGCACCCGAGAGGAGCTCACAAAACTTCAGTGGACTGTTCTTCCTCATGCACCCTACAGCCCCGATCTCGCACCGTCGGATCTCCATATGTTTGGCCCAATGAAGGACACAATCCGTGGGAGGCACTACGCGGATGATGAAGAAGTTATTGATGCAGTACGACGTTGGCTCCGACATCGACCAGTGGAATGGTACCGTTCAGGCATACAGGCCCTCATTTCAAGGTGGCGTAAGGCCGTAGCACTGAATGGAGATTACGTTGAAAAATAGTGTTGTGTAACTAAAAGATTGGGGAATAACCTGGTGTATTTCAATGCTGAATAAAACAACACCTGTTTCAGAAAAGAGATGTGTTGCATTACTTATTGAACTGCCCTCGTATATATGCCCCGTATGAAACTCTAAAGTGGCGTTCTACTATTTGAAGTTGCTGTTGCTATCAATTAACAAAATTTTGGAAAAAGTTATATTCATAATGCTAAAAGCACGGACAACAAAAATTGTTCCATTTTTCACACACTTGCAGAATGTATCGCCAAGACAAGGACGAATTCTTGTTTTCTGGAACCCAGAGCAAGAGCAGCGATAGATATCTATTAGTTCCTAAAAGCTTCTAAGCGCCTTGAATAAAATGTAGGAACATTTGCTGTGCAGCAGTCTGCAGTCCCTCTGTGAGCTACACGGCTTCAGCCGGAGTCAGTTCGGTTTCGGCAAGGGCATATCTATAAAGGGCGTAATTAACTGCGCTCTCAGCGTTGTGGCCAACTATAGCAGCAAGTGCGTTGTAGGTACCATGCTTGACATTTCGGGTGGTGGCTTGCAACGTTCGCCCGTCTGATAGAATTACGGATCGCAAAATGCTTGTACCAGAGTTTCGAAGATTACTGTGGAGGCCATTCTGCGGAGTGGACTCTGACACGTTATTTTTAAATAGTGCTCATGAACATAAAATTGAAATGATAATAGAAATTGTGATAAACTGATTAACAACTAAGAGCACTGGAGTAACGGACATTGTTGAAGGCGGCGCGCATTCTTCCTATTGCAACAGATACGCATCTAAAAATAATCAATTGATTTGAAAAGAAGGAATTGGCTCTCGAAGATTTACGAGTCGTAGTAATTTAATACTATCATCAGTTCTGTGGGGCGTGTATCTGACAGAACTGAGACCAGCTGATTTGCAGTTCAGAGACAATGCCAGATCAAGAGTATTTTGTGCTTGCTCAAAATGATCGCGGGTCACTGTTAAATGATCGGTAAATAATTTCCGGGACGTGTTTTGTTTATAGCAGAATTATTTTAATGGCTGAACGCGAACTGCATTCGGCACATTGCGTCTCTTTACCATGATCTGCTGAGCTCGCTGTTCCAGCTAGCTTTTCTGTAACTAGCAGCATGTATATTTCATAATTGCGGGTATTACTTTGATTTTAAAATGAAATATGAATATAATCCAGTTTAAACAAATTTAATTATAATTCAGAAGTTTATGCTAACACAAAGAGAGACTTACATATATTACGGCTGCTGTATACAAAGGCAAGAAACAAAGTAAATCAGTTCCCTGAGAGGATGCTCGCTCCTCCATTCATTTTGTTTTACAGCTATAAAAACATAAGAAGTCTCATACATTCGATTCACTTCAGCCATAGGCTGATTTATCTGATATATTTGTTCTGATTGCTGAGTTCATACACGTTTGATTACATTTTTTACAGACAACGGAATTTTTTTAAGAAATGAGCCCACATTCGTGCAACAAAACCATTCTTAATTACGAGGGTTGCCCAGTAAATAATGCCCCATTTTTTTTCTCCGAAATAAAAAATATTAGAAATGTGACACTTTAGGTGCGAGTTATTTGAAGTTTCCCGCGTGTGTACGCAAAGTTTCAATTTCCTCCGACAGAGAGCGGTGGTGTAGGAATGTTCTAAAATGGCGTCTGCGGGTGACATCCGTCATAAACAACGTGCAGTGATTGAATTTCTCGTAGCAGAGGAAGAAACCGTGGGCAATATTCATAAACGCTTGTGCAAAGTCTACGGAACATCTGCAGTCGATAGGAGTACTGTTGGTCGCTGGGCACAGAGGGTGAAAGCATCAGAGGGCGGTGCTGCGGAGCTCCGAGATTTGCCGCGGTCGGGAAGGCCTCCCACGGCTGTCACGCCTGACATGTTGCAGCGGGCTGATGTTCCCATTCGACGGGATCGACGCATTACGACTCGACAATTGGCACTGGAGTTGTCAGTAAGCAAAGGAAGTGTGGATGTGATTATCAATCAGCTTGGATACTCAAAAGTGTGTGCAAGATGGGTTCCTCGGTGTCTTACTGTCGATCACAAATCCCAAAGAAAAGACATTTCTTTCGATTTGTTGCGACGCTTTCACGTTGACGGGGAGGCCTTTTTGTCACGGATTGTGACAGGTGATGAAACTTGGGTGCATCATTTTGAGCCCGAAACAAAAAGACAATCGATGGAATGGCGTCATGCTTATTCTCCACAGAAGAAAAAATTCAAAACAGTTCCTTCAGCCGGAAAAGTCATGATGACTGTGTTTTGGGATTGCGAGGGCGTAATTCTCATTGATGTGATGCCAAAAGGCAGTACCATTAATTCAGAGGCTTATGTCAAAACATTAGACAAACTTAAGCAGCGCTTCCGGCGCCTTGGGCGTCATGTTAACCCACAGGATGTTTTGATTCAGCATGATAACGCTCGTCCTCACACAAGTTTGAGGACTTGTGAATACATCGCGAAACTGGGTTGGATAGTGTTACCCCATCCACCCTACAGCCCCGATTTGGCTCCTTCAGACTTTCACTTGTTTGGGCTAATGAAGAATTTCATTCGTGGAAGACGTTTTGCCGATGACGAAGAAGTGATTCACGAAGTGACAACCTGGCTCCGTAGGCAGAGTACAGATTTTTACCGGCAGGGAATACACGCTCTTGTGTCTCGCTGGAAAAAGGCCGTCGAACTTGAAGGAGATTATGTGGAAAAATAAAGCAAGTAGACAAAACATCAGTCTTTCACATATGTAAATTTGATTGTTGTGGAATAAATACTTCTGGAGAAAAAAAATATGGGGCATTATTTACTGGGCAACCCTCGTACTTACTTTCAAACATTTCGTTTTGCTTTTACACACAAATCAGACGACAAGTACATTTGCCTAAGTGAAAATGACAACAGTAGCTTGCATAGTCGTATATACAGTATGATTTTATAAACTGGTACAAGTAAACAAATCTTCCCGTTTTCTTTTGGAATCTTCCCTTTTTCTTTTGCGTTAAGAGTTCTTTCATATCACTACAACAAACGGAGTATATTTCATTCAATTTTGTTTGCTTTATGGGAATATAGCCACTTTTGAATGCTCTTTCCTTTATGTAATGCTATGTAGACTCGTTGAATCCAGACGGTAGATAGCTTTACGATACATAGACGGCGCAGTTTGGTTTCGTGCTGGTTTTTCGTTGTTACGACTCTCGGTAACAGTCGGTGGGAGCGTGGCGCGGAGGAATGGGAGGCATCTCATCCTGTCCAGTCTGGCAGTTGGCTCTGGGATACGCCAGTGCATAACCTGATCAGCTGCCACAGGCTCCGTTGACAATTGACGGCGGCGAGCAATCGTATTGCAGCAGTGTTGCCAACTCCGTCCATCGACGTCAGAGTTTGATTATTAAAAATAAAATAGCATTATCAATTGTGTGACAATGATTGTAAAGTTCTAAGCTGTCCACATATATCACTGTCGAATTGTTTATTAACATAAAATATTTTTACAGTTAGTTCACGTGACCAAGGTCTGTAGATTTGGTGTTGTACACAGATTCGAAGTCGGTACTGACGCGTGTCCAAGATTTCAAAAGCCACACTGTTCAAACTAACTCTGTTTATTTTGCTGCAACATTAGTTCATTATTCAGTGTACGGCCAATTGCCAACTGCTTTAAAATTTTACGACGCACTTAACGAGGCATTGTAACAATCAGTGCTTGTCGCAGATCCCGGTTGTTGTTGGCGGCAATTTACACCGGCCATCTGTTACGCATTATGTGTGTATATTGATGCGAACGTTTGCAGCATTCTAACGATTCACAGGGTAATGTACTTACGAGTTCATCACTTGTTCCTACCCGCCGCTGCAAGGCAGAGGTGAGTAACTTATTTCGCTACCTTCACTTATTTCACTTCGGTAACGCCGACCGGGATGGCCGAGCGGTTCTAGGCGCTACAGTCTGGCACCGCGCGACCACTACAGTCGCAGGTTCGAATCCTGCCTCGGGCATGGATGTGTGTGATGTCTTTAGGTTAGTTAGGTTTAAGTAGTTCTAAGTTCCAATGGCTCTGAGCACTATGGGACTTAACATCTGAGGTCATCAGTCCCCTAGAATTTCTTAAACCTGACTAACCTAAGGACATCACACACATCCATGCCGAGGCAGGATTCGAACCTGCGACCGTAGCGGTCGCGCGGTTCCAGACTGAAGCGCCTAGAACCGCTCGGTCACGCCGGCCGGCTCTAAGTTCTAGGGAACTGATGCCCTTAGATGTTAAGTCCCATAGTGCTCAGAGCCATTTTAACCATTTTTTGAACTTCGGTAACACAGCTTGTCGTATTAAAACGTCTCTGGATGTCCATTCTGTTTCCGAAAGTGTATTTCTCGTTTACATTATCCACGTATTTACATAATACACTTTGACTCTTATCAACAACTAGTTGTTATCAGAGCAGACTGTGACAGTTATTTACAGGCTACAGTTCACTGTACAAGTTTTTCGTCTCTAGTATATTAATAGGATACAGTTTGTTTCTTTCAAATACAATATTTACTAATCTTGAAGTGTGGAACATTTCAGTTAGATACTTTTGCCCCGATACTCTACCCACTAGAATTATTTTTATGGTTAAAAGATTAGAGCATCAGGTTCTGTTGATTCGCCAATAGCGTCACACAGGGCTCCTAATAGAACAAAACGGAAAAATCTAAACGAGAAAACATCAGCAAAACCGAATGACACAAATGGTCATTAATATCTCTATCGCGATCTCAACTTTCGCGTAAGTAATGCATGTCTCTCCCTTTCTAGCACACCATGGTTACAGACACAAATGAATGCAATAAAACTGTACAAAAAGGAACAAGTCACATCTTATGTTTAACATATATTGGTGAAAATTGACAAACAAAATATTATATTCTCTAACCTGAATAGTCATTTGCTTTTATTAGGTACTGGAAGTAATTCACAACGTTAGGTACAAATGTATGCACTGTCTTTTGAACATGTTCTTATTTTCAAATCTGCACATTACAGAAGAATTTTGTAATGCACATTGCACTACATCTGTGCACGCTAAACAAATTGTCAGCTTTTGACACGTCACGGGTTCATAACCCACTATTTCTATGAAGGTTCTTTTGTTCTGAAAGTAAAACTAAAAATCGAGGTTATTACCTACATCGTAAATATATATTTTAACCATAACAGTACTTTGGTTAAATCGGGTCCTGTATTTCTATTACATACATAAGATTGTGTCTACGCTTGGTAAGTACATTTGTATTCATTTTTTAGCCAACTTCTTGATATCCCTAATGATTCTACTTGTGTATACTTAAAATATGTAGGTGCATATCGAATTTTGAGTCATCTGCTGACGTGACATTGCCATGTAATTTCATGGATGTTACATTAACTACTATTCATCATAATCACATTAAAATATGGAGTACGGAGTGTAGCCTAGTATGGAAGTAAAACATGGACGGTAAATAGTTTGAACAAGAAGAGAATAGAAGCTTTAGAAATGTAGTGCTACAGAAGAATGCTTGAGATTAGATGTGTAGATCACGTAAGTGATGAGGAGGTACTGAATAGAATTGGAGAGACGAGGAATTTGTAACACAACCTGACTATAAGAAGTGATCGGTTGATAGGACACATTTGAGGCATTAAGGGATAACCAATTTAGAATTGGAGGAAAGCGTGGAGGGTAAAAATCGTAGAGGGACACTGAGAAATGAATACACTAGGCAGATTCAGAAGGATGTAGGTTCCAGTAGTTACTCGGAGATGAAGAAGCTTCCACAGGATAGAGTAGCATGGAGAACTGATGAAACCAGTCACTGGAATAAAGACCAAACAACAACACATTAAAATAACAGTTCAAAAATATAAGACTTACAAAATAAATTATCATTGACAGCTTTCCTTTTTTTTGGGGGAAAATACTTCTATACTTTATACATCTTATATCTTTTTACATCACGGTGATTGAACAAGCTTTGATCTTGTTTGAATTAGGACGCACTAATAAATAAGATCCTTCATGAGG